>NW_027397116.1:14655518-14781952 GCF_003265705.2 Callorhinus ursinus
TTTCTTCTAACAGATCAAAATATACCCTAAATCACTAGTGTATGGCTTTGTTCTAGTCTCTGGCCTGATCACATTCTCTCCCCTTTTTTTTTTAAATCTTCTTTCTTTTTTCAAATTTCTTATCATATCAATTCCTTTTATAAAATCTTTTATAATTTTCATCTTTACACTCATCTTCCATCCCTTCATTGTATCAACCCTTATTTTGTACATATATAAGTCTGCTTCCTTTAAAATTTTAGGAGGCACTTTTTTCTAACAGACCAAAATACGCCCAAAATCTAGTCTGTGGCACTGATCTATGCACTAGCCTGATCACATTTGATCATATTCGGGGTTTTTTGTATTGTTCTGTTTTCGTTTTTAATCTTTTTCTTTTTGTTTTTTTTTTTTCTTTCTTTCTTTTCTCTTTCTTTTATCTTTCTTTCCCTTTCTTTTCCCCTGGTTTCAGGTCTTTTCTGATTTGTATAGAGTATATTTGCTGGGGACGTTCTTAACCTGTTGGCATTTTGTTCTCTCACTCATCTATTCTCCTCTGGACAAAATGACAAGATGAAAAAAATCACCTCAGCAAAAAGAACAAGAGAGAGTACCGTCAGCCAGGGACCTACTCAATACGGACATTAGTACGATGTCGGACCTAGAGTTCAGAATCATGACTTTAAAGATACTAGCTGGGCTTGAAAAAAGCGTGGAAGTTATTAGAGAAACCCTTTCTGGAGAAATAAAATAACTAAAATCTAACCAATTCGAAGTCAAAAAGGCTATTAATGAGGTGCAATCAAAAATGGGGGCACTAACTGCTAGGATAAATGAGGCAGAAGAGAGAATCAGCGACATAGAAGACCAAATGATGGAAAATAAGGAGGCTGAGAAAAAGAGAAACAACTACAGGATCACGAGGGCAGAATTCGAGAGATAAGTGATACAATAAGACGAAACAACATTAGAATAATTGGGATCCCAGAAGAAGAAGAAAGAGAGAGAGGGGCAGAAGGTATATTGGAGCAAATAATAGCAGAGAACTTCCCTAATGTGAGGAAGGAAACAGGCATCAAAATCCAGGAGGCACAGAGAACCCCTCTCAAAATCAATAATAATAGGTCAACACCCCGACATCTAATAGTAAAACTTACGAGTCTCAGAGACAAAGAGAAAATCCTGAAAGCAGCTCGGGAGAAGAGATCTGTAACCTACAATGGTAGAAACATTAGACTGGCAACAGACCTATCCACAGACACCTGGCAGGCCAGAAAGGACTGGAATGATATCTTCAGAGCACTAAACGAGAAAAATATGCAGCCAAGAATACTATATCCAGCTAGGCTCTCATTGAAAATTGAAGGAGAGATAAAAAGCTTCCAGGACAAGCAAAAACTAAAGGAATTTGCAAACACAAAACCAGCCCTCCAAGAAATATTGAAAGGGGTCCTCTAAGCAAACAGAGAGACTAAAAGCAGCACAGATCAGAAAGGAACAGAGACAATATACAGTAACAGTCACCTTACAGGCAATACAATGGCACTAAATTCATATCTTTCAATAGTTACCGTGAATGTAAATGGGCTAAATGCCCCAATCAAAAGACACAGGCTATCAGATTGGATTAAAAAACAAGACCCATCAATATGCTGTCTGCAAGAGACTCATTTTAGTCCCAAAGACACCCCCAGATTGAAAGTGAGGGGGTGGAAAACCATTTACCATGTTAATGGACACCAAAAGAAAGCTGGGGTGGCAATCCTTATATCAGAAAAATTAGATTTTAAACCAAAGACTGTAATAAGAGATGAGGAAGGACACTATATCCTACTTAAAGGTTCTATCCAACAAGAAGATCTAACAATTGTAAATATCTATGCCCCTAATATGGGAGAAGCTAATTATATAAGGCAATTAATAACAAAAGTGAAGAAACACATTGACAGCAATACAATAATAGTGGGGGACTTTAACACCCCCCTCACTGAAATGGACAGATCATCTAAGCAAAAGATCAACAAAGAAATAAAGACTTTAAATCACACACTGGACCAAATGGACTTCACAGACATATTCAGAACATTCCATCCCAAAGCAACGGAGTTCACATTCTTCTCTAGTGCCCATGGAACATTCTCCAGAATTGATCACATCCTAGGTCACAAATCAGGTCTCAACCAGTACCAAAAGATTGGGATCATTCCCTGCATATTTTCATACCACAATGCTTTGAAACTAGAACTCAATCACAAGAGGAAAGTTGGAAAGAACTCAAATGCATGGAGGCTAAAGAGCATCCTACTAAGGAATGAATGGGTCAACCAGGAAATTAAAGAAGAATTTAAAAAATTCATGGAAACCAATGAAAATGAAAATACAACTGTTCAAAACCTTTGGGATACAGCAAAGGCAGTCCTGAGAGGAAAGTATATAGCAATACAAGCCTTTCTCAAGAAACAAGAAAGGTCTCAAATACACAAGCTAACCCTACACCTAAAAGAGCTAGAGAAAGAACAGCAAATACAGCCTAAACGCAGCAGGAGAAGAGAAGTAATAAAGATCAGAGCAGAAATCAATGAAATAGAAACCAAAAGAAAAGTAGAACAGATCAATGAAACTAGGAGCTGGTTCTTTGAAAGAATTAACAAGATTGATAAAGCCCTGGCCAGACTTATCAAAAAGAAAAGAGAAATGACCCAAATCAACAAAATCATGAATGAAAGAGGAGAGATCACAACCAACACCAAAGAAATACAAACAATTATAAGAACATATTATGAGCAACTCTATGCCAGCAAATTAGATAACCTGGAAGAAATGGGTGCATTCCTAGAGATGTATTCAACTACCAAAATTGAACCAGGAAGAAAGAGAAAACCTGAACAGACCTATAACCACTAAGGAAATGGAAGCAGTCATCAAAAATCTCCCAACCAACAAAAGCCCAGGGCCAGATGGCTTCCCAGGGGAATTCTATCAGACATTTAAAGAAGAATTAATACCTATTCTCCTGAAACTGTTCCAAAAAATAGAAATGGAAGGAAAACTTCCAAACTCATTTTATGAGGCCACCATTACCTTGATCCCAAAACCAGACAAAGACCCCATCGAAAAGGAGAACTACAGACCAATAACCTTGATTAACATGGATGCAAAAATTCTCACCAAAATACTAGCCAATAGGATCCAACAGTACATTAAAAGGATTATTCACCATGACCAAGTGGGATTTATTCCTGGGCTGCAAGGCTGGTTCAACATCCGCAAATCAATCAACGTGATACAATACATTAACAAAAGAAAGAACAAGAATCATATGATCCTCTCAATAGATGCAGAAAAAGCATTTGACAAAGTACAGCATCCTTTCTTGATCAAAACTCTTCAGAGTATAGGGATAGAGGGTACATACCTCAATATCATAAAAGCCATCTATGAAAAACCTACAGCGAATATCATTCTCAATGGGGAAAAGCTGAGAGCTTTTCCCCTAAGGTCAGGAACGTGGCAAGGATGTCCACTCTCACCACTGCTATTCAACATAGTATTAGGAGTCCGAGCCACAGCAATCAGACAACAAAAAGAAATCAAAGGCATCCAAATCGGCAAAGAGGAAGTCAAACTCTCACTCTTTGCAGATGATATGATACTTTATGTGGAAAACCCAAAAGACTCCACCCCAAAACTGCTAGAACTCATACAGGAATTCAGTGAAGTAGCAGGCTATAAAATCAATGCACAGAAATCAGTGGCATTCCTATACACCAACAACAAGACAGAAGAGAGACAAATCAAGGAGTCGATCCCATTTACAACTGCACCCAAAACCATAAGATACCTAGGAATAAATTTAACCAAAGAGGCAAAGGATCTGTACTCAGAAAACTATAAAATACTCATGAAAGAAATTGAAGAAGACACAAAGAAACGGAAAAACGTTCCATGCTCATGGATTGGAAGAACACACATTGTGAAAATGTCAATGCTACCTGGAGTAATCTACACATTTAATGCAATCCCCATCAAAATACCATCCACTTTTTTCAAAGAAATGGAACAAATAATCCTAATATTTGTATAGAACCAGAAGAGACCCCGAATAGCCAGAGGAATCTTGAAAAAGAAAAGCAAAGCTGGTGGCATCACAATTCCAGACTTCCAGCTCTATTACAAAGCTGTCATCATCAAGACAGTATGGTACTGGCACAAAAACAGACACATAGATCAATGGAACAGAATCGAGAGCCCAGAAATGGACCCTCAACTCTATGGTCAACTCATCTTTGACAAAGCGGGAAAGAATGTCCAATGGCAAAAAGACAGTCTCTTCAACAAATGGTGTTGGGAAAATTGGACAGCCACATGCAGAAAAATGAAACTGGACCATTTCCTTACACCACACACAAAAATAGACTCCAAATGGTTGAAAGACCTAAACGTGAGACAGGAGTCCATCAAAATCCTAAAGGAGAACACAGGCAGCAACCTTTTCGACCTCAGCCGCAGCAACTTCCTAGAAACATCGCCAAAAGCAAGGGAAGCCAGGGCAAAAATGAACTATTGGGATTTCATCAAGATAAAAAGCTTTTGCATAGCAAAAGAAACAGTCCACAAAACCAAAAGACAACCGACAGAATGGGAGAAAATATTTGCAAATGACATATCAGATAAAGGGCTAGTATCCAAAATCTATGAAGAACTTATCAAACTCAATACCCAAAGAACAAATAATCCAATCAAGAAATGGGCAGAAGACATGAACAGACATTTTTCCAAAGAAGACATCCAAATGGCCAACAGGCACATGAAAAAGTGCTCAACATCGCTCGGCATCAGGGAAATCCAAATCAAAACCTCCATGAGATACCACCTCACACCAGTCAGAATAGCTAAAATTAACAAGTCAGGAAACGACAGATGCTGGCGGGGATGTGTAGAAAGGGGGACCTTCCTACACTGTTGGTGGGAATGTAAGCTGGTGCAGCCCCTCTGGAAAACAGTATGGAGGTTCCTCAAACAGTTGAAAATAGAGCTACCATACGATCCAGCAATTGCACTACTGGGTATTTACCCCAAAGATACAAATGTAGGGATCCGAAGGGATACGTGCACCCCAATGTTTATAGCAGCAATGTCCACAATAGCCAAACTGTGGAAAGAGCCAAGATGTCCATCGACAGATGAATGGATAAAGGAGAAGTGGTATATATACACAATGGAATATTATGCAGCCATCAAAAGGAATGAGATCTTGCCATTTGCAACGACGTGGATGGAACTGGAGCATGTTATGCTGAGTGAAATAAGTCAATCAGAGAAAGACATGTATCATATGACCTCACTGATATGAGGAATTCTTAATCTCAGGAAACAAACTGAGCGTTTGTGAGTGGTGGGGGTTGGGAGGGATGGGGTGGCTGAGTGATAGACACTGGGGAGGGTATGTGCTATGGTGAGCGCTGTGAATTGTGCAAGACTGTTGAATCACAGATCTGTACTTCTGAAACAAATAATGCAAGATATGTTAAGAAAAAAGAAAAAGAAGAAGATAGCAGGAGGGGAAGAATGAAGGGGAGTAAGTCGGAGGGGGAGACGAACCATGAGAGACGATGGACTCTGAAAAACAAACTGAGGGTTCTGGAGTGGAGGAGGGTGGGGGGATGTGTTAGCATGGTGATGGGTATTAAGGAGGGCACATTCTGCGTGGAGCACTGGGTGTTATGCAGAAACAATGAATCATGGAACACTAAATCAAGAACTAATGATGTAATGTATGGTGATTAACATAACAATAAAAAAATTTTTAAAAATGTATTAATTAGGATTACACTACCTTATAATATATAATTATTTGAATATAATAGAAGTTTATTTCTTGTTCACATTAATTACTAAACAAATATTCCTGACCAGTTCTAATCCAAGTGACTTTTTTTTTTTTTAAAGATTTTATTTATTTATTTGACAGAGAAAGAGAGTGAGAGTTCATAAGCAGGGGGAGAGGCAGAGGAAGAGGGAGAAGCAGGCTCCCAGCTGAGCAGGGAGCCCGATGCGGGGCTTCATCCCAGGACCCTGGGATCATGATCTGAGCCGAAGGCAGCTGCTTAACCGACTGATCCACCCAGGCACCCCTAATCCACGTGATCTAAAGAGATCTTCAAAGATCTAGAATCCCTCCATCTTAAAAACACATGACTTTGAAGATAATCAAGCTTGTCTATATCAAGTCAGTGAAAGAGGAAGGAATAAATAGAGAAAGTGGACCTTTACCTTTACCTTTATCCAGAGTTGGCAAACTTCACTGTGAGAATTATTCATAGGTTAACAGACACAAAGGAGGATGAAGCTGCTTCCAGCCACAGCCTTGTACTATGGGATACTCATGATTATCTCAAATTCTGGAAATCTCTCTGCCATTATTTTTTTAAATGATGACTATATATTTTTAGTTATATCTTTATACTTTCTCTGTCAAGCTTATAAATGAAGTTGATATGTAGAATCCAAACTTACTATATTATCTTGTTTGGGGAGCATACTCAGAGACATTTATAGATAACATCTGGCAAGCTTAATACTTTCATAGGTAAAATCTCAAAAGCATGATTTATTGTGTTAACCTCATTATTTTCTTTATACTATTTTTCTTCATTTTATTTCTCATTTGTCCTGGTTTCTTTAAATGATGAAATAAAGTTCCATTCAGAACACATACAGGAGAAATAAAAATATATTAAAACATATATAGTAACATATGAAACTGCATGTTTAAAGATAAATACAATTGAAAGGTAAATTTATAAAAGAAAAATTGCAGAAAAGAGAAGAGTTTTGGTTCTTGAACATTTCTAATCTCTTTTGTAGATTCTGTGTTGTTCTTACTGGTGAGTATCATGGTCTTTAGGCACCAAGACACTCTGATGTGACGTAACTATATCCTTATACCAGTCCTTTAGTTCTTATCTCTACTTAAGAATTTGCTCAATGTTCAATTATTATTCTATGGTTAATTTACAGGAGTAAAAATGTTTCACTTCCCTCTAACAGCACCCAAAAAATGTCTTAAGTGCTTATTAGTTTTCAGTATGGCATGCTGAATCAATAAACAGGTAAATTAACTTTTGTTTTTCTCAATTTTATCCTCTCTAAGGGGGAATAATAATAGTATCGATCTCATAGGTATTTTAAATGATAAATTCATAGCCTGTGTGAAACAACAGAATGCTTAGTACTTTGTATAGTTCACTACTTAAAATGACACACACACAATGTTTACTGGGCCTGTTCAGTTATGGTAATATCATATTCCACTTCTGTAGGAAGTGCTCTAGACCTTTCACTGAGTAATCCAACTTCAATTTCATAACCATCCATAGGAGGGGAAACTGTAACAACTGGGTTTTATATTAATTAATTTTCTCCTGCATCCTAACTTACATGAACAATACTAATAATGGTGATGAAGAATTTTACTTTGTTTTGTTTTCAGGTAGAAAAATTGCAAAATTGACATTACACCACAATGAATGGAAGCTGCTAGGATTTTGAGTCCCTTACAATTATGAACAGGTTAAAAGGTAAATTTTTTCTCCTCCAAATCTATACTCCATTTTTCCTCACAAAGCTCTTCACTCTGTCCACCCAGACCTAGCCAAAATACAAAGTTTGAGGGCACCATACTAAGACTGCTCTCCCTTCTTCTAACACCAAGTACAGGTTTGGGGGTTTCCCAAAACTACCCTCGGTTTCAGTGATTCACTAGAAGGACTTATAGAACTCATTCAAAGGCACTAGAGCCAGGGATATGGTTTATTACAGTGAAAATACACAAATAAGAATCAATCACAGGGAAAGACATAGGCAGAATCTAGAAGTAGTCTAAATCCGAAGTTTGTGTTGTCCCCAGGAAGCATTATCCTCCCAGAACGATATATGACAATGTACACAGAATATTGCCAACCAGGGAAGTTTACCTGAGTCTCAATGTTCAGAGCTTTTCTTGGCTTATATAATCCATCATGTAGGCATGATGGATTAACTGATTACCCACATGGTTGAACTCAGTCTCCAGGCCCACTGATTAGTGCATGACCCAGAGCTCCCTCCCAAAATAACAACTGGTCTTTCTGGCCTGGCCAGCCCTCATTCTATGACCACTGTGGTCAGTCTCCAACCAAAACAAAAGTACTTCCCTCTTATATAACATAGGTTACCTCTTAGAAGCCAAGGGCAAAGGGTCAACCTCTCTTTGGACAAGGCCAAATTCTTTAGAATACAGTGTCATCATTAAGAGACTGCTGATAGTCTGTGTATATGTCAACTTTTGCCACTAAAACATCTGATTCTGTGTTTTACATCCAAACTTCCCAAGAGAGAAATCTGACTGCTTGGTTTGTCACTATCATGTAGAGATTTCACCTAAACCACTTCTCCAAAGACTTCTAGTTTACAATAAACACCAACCACTATGATTTTATTAAAATAATCATTGCATGTATACATAATATGTATTTACCTATTTGCCTAAAGTTAATTATCTTATGTACCTAATAGAAAATATTGATACATAAAGCAGGCAAAAGAGGAGGTAGTCATTTAGAGTTTGTCCATTGATTTTACTCTATTATCCATGTCTTAACTTTTTGGTCCAAATCATGGTTTATCCATATTTAACTCAGTGAATGGAAAAATACTGCTTTCACCAGTAATCCACTTTTATGTCTAACTTCTCTTTGAACCAAAAGATTTTTCTTATGCTTGAGCCAAATTACTCTTGCTCAAATATAAATGAACATTCTTTGTTCTGTTTTTAGCAGTCAGATCAAGCACCACATAGGAGAAGGAAGGTAACACAAGGCATTACTACTAACTATTTCTCAAATACATCCAAGTCACTTTAAATTCTAATTCTTTCTTCCCAGATTTTAGCCATTCCTCCCACATGGGGTCATAACAAATCTAATAAGAGATACAGAGCTCAGGAAACTCTCAAAACTTTTCAAAAAATATGCTTTTTAACAAAACTACATACAAACAGGTTGCCTGGACTGTATTTTCTTAAGTTCTTCAATGTATACAATAGAAAAAATTGTCTCCATACCCCACAACAAGACATGGAAACAACTATAGGGTTATACCTTTTGCATCCTCAGTTTCTATATTTTAGAAATGTTATGATTATGTTATATTACCTAATTAAATATAAAATATATACAATCTGCTCCTGATCACACATCCCAGCAAGATTTTCATAAAGATAGTTTAGAGGACATGTAAATAGATGCTCAGTGAAGGAATGTTTATGGAGATGGGGAGAATAGATGGGTAAACTGGGATGTCAGTGCTTCATGAAATATCAGGAGGCAGTTAGAAGCAACACATTAGAGGTAAATCTAGGAACATAAATAATCTCAGAAATATACTGATTACTTTTTTAAAAAACTAAATTATGTCATATAATCCTATTTGTTTATATTCAGTGTCTGCAGACAAAATGACCACTTGAAAAGAACACTTAAGATAATAAACACAGTAAGCACATTAATATTGTTGCCTATGTTGAGTGGGGGTGTAGAATAAAGGATAGAAGGATGAGGAAGAATAAGCAAGCCCATAGAAAAAATGAACAACAGAAAAGAAATGGTTCTACATTTCAAATGCTGAATATCTTGCAAATTGAGAACTACGTATGCTATAAGATAGGATAAGAAATGCCCTTCATTTGGGTTAACATTAGGAGACTAGTTATAATCATCCATATAAATTGTCTAAGTTAGAGAAATAAAAATACATTGTGATAATATCTGACTGTGTTGCAGTTGTTATGGACAAACCAGTTTGATTCAGTTGTTATTGGAATAATTGGCACGCATGGATTCCAAAGTGCTTCTGGGATTCAGTATGTACTGTCATGGGACATCTCAAACTTATCTCTGCATTGTGAATTTGGGCTGTTGTTATTTGTTCATATTTAAGTCTAATACTTTGCTGTGCCCACTCTCAGATTTAATTCCTTCTTTTTCTACTATTATCTGCCTGTTCTGCTTATTTCTGAAATTTTGGGTCACCCATTCTAATAGAAGACAGTTTCCTATTCTTGGTGTTAAGAATGACAGATATATGCAATAAATAATGTGAAAAATAACATGAGCTATGACTTTGCAAGTGTACTACATGGTTGTAAAGTGCATAAATAGATGTTAACATCTATAGCATTTACTAATGATTCCATAAACAAAGGCAGGAAGAAATGTCTTAGATGGACCTCAAGGATACAGCTATGCAGGCTGCCTGGATAAAAGAGATTTTTGTATGTTAATGTGTGTGTGTGTGTGTATTAATGATCCATTACTCCAGGAAATAGAGTGTTAGATTAAGTCTGACATGTTGTACCAACTGCATTCAGAAAAATGTGAATTGAACAGACATCAGGAAACCAAATAGAGTTTAGTGGGATTGATTCATGTTTCATGTGGTCAGCACCTGTAAGACCAGTGGACTTGAGAAAAAATTGCCAATTCTCAAGAGAAAGTATGACTTTTTCTTGCACAGGAGGTCTAGAAAAAAATGAATGTAAGCTGCAATGATTCAGAATTGCCATTTGGGTAACTGTTCGTGGAGTGACTGTATTTCACAGGACATTGCTGGTCAATTTTGTGTCGTAGAAGAAAAAGTAAGGAACACATTCAAGAGGAACCAACCAAAGTTTAGCATGTAACAGAATACATTTTATATCAAAATAAAAATACACCATGAAGAACAAGAGAATAGAGGTATTAATAATACACAATGAAACTTAAACTTGGGGAACAGAAGAGCACTTACTGGTGTCACAGAACATTTTTAATTGTTCTGAAGACATAATAGATTCCATACTTAAAATACCACAGATAAAGTAGAAATTTAACTTGAAATACAAACTGCAGTTATCACTTCATGTCTTGAATTGCTTATTTCAATTTTTAATAACACATTAATAATCTGCTTTTCTCTAATTTGTCACTTACTCCTTTCCTATAAGCAATGCTAGTGACAAAACCTAAACTCCTTCATATCTCCCTACTAAAACACTTTCTTACTTGTGTCTTATTCAACATTAATTTAAACATACAGACTTTAATGGGAATTAAGGAGGGTACTTGTTGTGATGAGCTGGGTGTTACATGTAAGTGATGAATCCCTAAATTCTACTCCTGAAACCAATATTACACTATATGTTAACTAACTGGAATTTAAATAAAAACTTGAAAAAAATAAAATAATAAGTAATCAATAAATGGCAGCTATTATCACTCAACAATAAAAAATGAAAAACAAAAAGTAAATAAACATACAGACTGTAACTTAGTATCAGAATTCTGGAATGAAGATTATGCTTACTTGATATGTCCCTGTTTGATATCAGTTCCTTTCTTATCTTCATTTCAATCAATACTTTCCTCATCCTATATCTAACAAATAGTCCCTAGTTATTTGTACATTATCATTAAACATCTTTTTCCATGTTTATCTCTTCCAAAAAGAAATTGATCTATAACACCACTAATAGTAAATAATAACTAAATTAGAGACTTGAGCATAGAGTGTTTTCTAGTGGGTTAAAAAAAAAAAAACCTTGGCCTAAAATATTCTGAATATACTGTCATCATCAGTAGTTTTCCATTATTTCTCACATGGAAGATTAATAATAGAATTATTAAAAATTATAAATAATTATAATTATTAAAATTTTATTTACATGTTTATATATTTTATTCATATAAAGTATATATATTTATATTATGTAAAATATATATATGTATTTTTTCATTATATACATTTCATTATATATATATTTTTTTCCTTCAATTATCCTAATCAGAGGTGGAGATACTTTGCCCACTGCTGTTATTTCTTATTACAACAACTCTAACAACAGTGGAAAACTTTGAAAAGAGAAGCAACTTCTGAATTAATGTAATCTATTTCTGCATGTGTATTTCTTAAAGATAATTGCTAACCATAATTATGAACATGACAATCTTAATGCCATGGAAAAGACATTACTCAACATCAAGATAAAACCAAAGCAGGAAGTAGAACATTCAGCAATAACCAAGGGTGACATCATTATTTGGCAAGTAGTTCCTACTTACAGAGAAACATTTTCTTTCTTTCAAAGGAAAGCAGATGCTTCTGCTATAGAATTAAACAGATTTTTGAGTCTTTAATCTCACCTAATGTTTGTACTAAAATTCATATTCACTTTAAATGTCTTTTAAAATATCTAGCATTTTTGAGTCTTATTTCTTCCAGGAGTACAAATTAAAAATGAATAAAATAGAACAAATTAATTCCTCAGAAACAGCACACATAAATCCAGTAAAAAGCTACACTGCACAATTCATATATTAAAAATATAAAGTAGTGCAACTAAAAATAACTGAATATTAACTTCCTTCTCATTAACAAGGAGATAGTGAGAAGAAAAATCTCAGATTTGAAGTCTTTGAAGACAGATGTGATCTTTCCTTATGAAAAATTACCTATAACTTAATGCAAGTTCCCAGAAAATATTTTGATCGAGAAATTAATTTTCAGGGGTACCTGGGTGTTTCAGTTGGTTAAGGGCCAGACTCTTGATTTCAGCTCAGGTCATGATCTCAGGGTCGTGAAATCGACCCCCACCTGGGGCTCTGCCCTCAGCCCCGAGTCTGCTTGAGATTCTCTCTTCCTCTGTTCTTGCCCCCCTGCTTGTGTGTTCTCTCTCTCTCAAATAAATGAATAATAAATAAATATTAAATAAACAAATAAAACCTTAAAAAAAGAAATTAATTTTCAGAAAGTTATATCCCTTGCTTCAAGAAATGTTTTTAAAGTATGTTTGTGACCTAATTCCAAGGAAAGTGACAAAATGCAAGTGAAGAGGAAAAATTACCACAAAGTGTGTTCTAAGTGTCATTTATTTATATAAATGACAAGTTAACCATGCTGCTGCATTTTGATAACTTAGGAGGAAACACATGATTATATTTCACCATAAATGGATTGTCCTCTTTTACTGTTTTACACCTTAAAATGTGGGCTTTCATTTTTGTGTACTTATATAAAGTTTCTTTTATATGAAATCTGTCATTTAGAGCATAGTGGTTAAGAGATTTTCTGTAGTCAGACTTTTCTGGGTTTAGAAGCCTGCTCAGCAACTTGCCAGATTCATCCTGAGAAAGTTCCTTCTATATCTGTTTCTTTATCTGTAAAAAGATGAACAAGAACAATAGTATCTACCTTATAGGAGTCTTTTAAGGATTAAATGAGTTTATCTGGTTAGAATTCAGTAAATGTATATTATTATTAAATTTGTTTAATCTAGATTAGGAAAGAGACAATCAGAGAGCTAATTATAATAGTAAGAAGAATAAAAATAAGTGGCATGAGAAATTTATTAGCAAATATGTTATGGTGCATTTAATTCTTCCTGAATTGGTGTTAGGGAAGGGCAAATGGATCAGGGACACTTCAGTTGAGCACTGAAGAATGAGTAAGTTTCCAAAAAATAGATATGAGGCAAGAGACTCAGGGAAGGAAATAAAAAAGCATGGAGTCATGAAAATGCATGATACACTCACGAAATATCATATAGTCTTGTATGCCTGGAAAGTATACTAAAAATAAACATCTTCACTTGATTAATTGACTCATTTTCTTTGAAATGGTGGTACCGGAACAAATGAGAAAATGATTGGCAGTCATGATGCTTCACTCCCTTTGCTCAATTTTCGTATTTTTCTTTGTTAAAATACCACCATTAATGAGAAATTAACAACTTCTTTGAGTCAAACAGACAATCAAAATTCTGGCCAAATCACAGAATTTTTGCTAGGTAAGAGTTCCTAAAACACCAGCTTTCTGGTGGACGTGCTGAGTGAAACCGAACTTCAGCATTTATTAGGAAGCCCGACTGAAGCTCTCTCTTGGCAGAACGGGGCCTCATCAAGCTGGCTAATGATTTTGATACTGCTTTTTGCAGGTTCTGGGCTGACTGTGACCTGCTTTCTGCTCTTTGAGAACTGTATCAGTGAGCATGCATTTGTCAGAGTGCAGATAGAGAACCCACAGCAAAAAGCTAATGAATTAAGGAAAGACATACAGAGCTTCCTCATGGTCTCGCTGCGTAGCTCTAAGTCCCTCTGGGGTGGACTGGTCTTATGTATGCAGTCGTCTACATGATTTGACTTTAGGCATCTGGTGCCCTCCCTACCCCCTTAACTACCCTACCTATTCTCCTGCCTCTAGACGGGGGTAGACTCTCAACAAACATTCTTGGTGCTGAGTTGGATTAGGGATCAACACCTATCATAAAACCCGCTGCCCTAGCAGAGGTCTGGGTGGCCTTCTCTAAGACCCACTTAAGCTCCTCCTGCTTCGCTTGTGCACCCACAATCCCAGGTTGGGTTCTCTTTTCATAGCCACAGTTTTGTAATAAGGCTTAGAGGCAGCCCAGTAATATCGCTATCTGCATATGAAATATGATTCTGATTACCTCTGTTCTCAGATCACACCCAATTACTCCCTGGCATTATCCACCATTTCTGACTTTCCTTATCAGTTACAATTCAGCATAGGTTTCCTTCTAGATGCATTCTGAACAAGGCCTGTGTTTTGGAATGCTTTGTGTTCCCTATACTTTATACTTTCCCTATACTTTATCATAGAGATTATCACTGTATAATTACTATATTATATATTTATTAACTATAGATTTTCTTCACTAGTCTGTGAACTCTGGGAAGTGAAGGATCTTCATTTATTTATCTTTATCACCCCAAACCCTAGGAAAAAAAATGTCTGGTGTGAAATAGGTGTTCAATAAGTCTTTCTTGATTAATGAATGAATTACCTGTTTTTTCCAAAATAGTTTGTGTACTACATAAAATGTTAATATTAATGGTTTATTTATTTGTTAAAAAGCATTATCTTTTACTATGATCTTTTTAAAAATATGAATACTTTTTTATAAAGTAGCCCAAGTCTTTAATATAGCTATAAATCGCTTTATTGTAACTGTCTCCTAAGAATGGAGTAGGTAGGGCTGAGACACGGAGAATGAATGAGAAAATCTAGATAGGACTCTGCAGGCAAAACTTTTCTACTTCCCAAATTTTCCAAAAACAAAAGTGCCCTAGATCTAAAGCAAAGGAGTCCCCAATATTATCATGCCAGCCAACAATGGTTGCTGCTTATATCAGGGAGTCAACTGGAGCTTCTAGCTACTTAGTATCTAAGACAGATGGTATGGATTTTAAAACAAATGCTTAAATCCACTTAAGCCTTTTACACAGTGAAGGTTAAGTGACCATTAAAATGGGAAGGTCCCATATGTTATTTTAGTACACAGACAAAAAAATGCATCTACTACAAAACATAATCCATTAGGTTAATGATCTATGCTGAGGTGGCAAAAATATATTAGGGAAGTGATTCACTGATTCCATCAGCCTCTCCTGCATCAACTTACATTTTCAGAGAGATGCAATGTTCATTTTTCTTTGGATCACTCTGTAGTAAAATAACTTAATTTCTCTGTCAAAATAGCATTCTCAAAGGCAAGCTCAGAAAAATTACACCAAAATAGCATCATCGTGCAATATATCCAAATCCAAGTACATCTCAGCTCTTTCTCAGGTGTTTTCTGTTTGTTTGCTTAGTTTGGTTGGGTTTCGCAGCGACTGCTCCTTTAGGACAATATTTCTCTATCTGGTATGCAACCCAAATAAAAGAAAAGGGCAACTAAAATGTGTTCTTGAACAGTTGCCATGGATGTGGTCCTAGGAAATATATATTTTTAAAATCTTCTTTTAAAAACCTCCAAAAAGTCATACTTCATCTTGGAGATTAGTAGTTTGCAAAAAAAATATGATCTAAGCTGAAACACACCCTGGCTCGAGCAGGCAGGGTGAAATTCAGAGCTTGTGCTATATCAGAGGAAGTGCAGTCTCCAGGCTTCCCGTAATCAGGGCAATCGACTGCCCAGTGACTGTGGGCTCTGGCAATGCTATTTTCCCTTTTATTCCTCGAATCCTGGTAGAGTAGAAGCTTTCTGCATATTTTAATATCAGTATAATCTGGCTTGCCCCTTTTTATTTTCTTTCAACTCTTTCATCAGTTTGCAACCAATAACTAAAATTGTTTCCTCTGTTTGAAATTACTACAGTGATTTCTATTTTCTGACTAGAAACTGATGACTCAAGTAACTTTTCAGTCAATTATGAAATGTAATTTTTTCCATATTTCAAAAATCTGGAGCCTAGGATGATAGTTGCAGATGAAGATATTTTCCTATCTATTTCTTTGAAATTTTCTATTTCTATTCGGAATTTTTCATTTCAAACATCAAGAGAGCACAATTCAAGTTGAATTAGAAAAAGGAATTTTTGGTTCATTAACTGAAAATTCCAGTACACAGGCATTGAGTATGACTTTAGCAATCAAAACCAGAACTCCAACAACCAATCCTTGCTCTCCAGGGCAGCCTTCTGCAAGCCCAGACTCGTGGCTGTAGCAGTGCCAGCCTCACATCCTCCATTACCCCAAACAAAATTCCAAAGACCCCCATGTATGGCACATGTTTACTTCACATGCCCACTTCTGTATCAACCACTGTTAGCACACAATGTGATGTATTGCAGTGAGGGCCTCACTCTTGAAACTCTAGTAGAAGGTAATTCCTCCCCAAAATGTTATACTTGTAGGAGGTACATCCTAGTAGCTCATGTAGAAGCTAATCTCACCCCAAAAGTAGAATGTTGATAGTAGAGGAAAATTTATTTTAAAGAAAAGTGAGGCACATTATCTAAGGAAGAGGAGGAAAAAATTCTGGTCAGCAAATAAAAGCCATCACACCATGCATGTATCCTGAACCCCCCCCCCCCCAAAAATTATATCATTATAAGGATCTGCAATGTCTTTTCCTGGAGATCTTCAGGATGTGACTAGCAGGTCCAGTACAAATGTACCATGATTACTCTCTCTGAGGGTGATCACAGAACTCTAAACTGAAGAAGTGTGCCAATCACACACACTACTAAAGTGTATAATATATCTCTTGTCATGGACTAACAACAAAGCAACTGATATTCATCACATTTTATGGTGGACTGTTAATTGTTTCTAAATCTCTCTATTCCTCTTTCTACAAGTAATTGATTGTATTTGGGCATAATGCCTGCCTTGTAGCAAGTTGAGGCCATGTGGCCAATTTTGCACCTAATGGAAATTGAGCAAAATTTGTGTGTTCCCTTTAAAAGAAATCACCTTCCGAGGGTAGGAACATAGACCTGGTTCTGAGAAAGTGTCAAGCCAATGAAGATGAGACTTTAGCTGAAGGAACCTGAATGCCTGAAAGACCACATGGAACCGAGCACCCTCACCATCCTACACCCCTCACCTCCAGAATGTCATATGAGAAATGGTGTTCTATCTACTTATAAGCAGCCCAGTCTTCACTCTAGACCAGACTAGTTAAAAGCGGCTATTAGAGTGTAAATTAAAATTAAAGTAGAAATTCAGTTTGTCAGTCACACCGGCTGCACGGTGCTGCACCAGACAATGATACAGGCACTTGCTATATGCTGAGGACTCTGTTGAGAGTTTCAATGTGCTATTGCATTGAATCCTCACAAACAACTTACAAGGTGGGTACTAATATGGACTCTATTCTATCTGTTAAGTAACTGAGGCTTAGGGAATAAATTGCCTAAGAAATCATAACTAGGAAGAGGCAGAGCCAGATAATAAGCCCAGGGTCTGTGTGACTCTAGTCCACAAACTCCTTACCGGGTTCCATATTGCCTCTTGTCACCAGCACCCATCACATGGTTGAACTCTTCTTTCCTGAAACTGCCCTGCCTTTTCCTCTGCAGTGCTGCAGTTTTCTTGTTCTCTTCTTATCCTTTATCACTTCTTTTCTCAATCTTCTATGCATTCCTCTTTCTCTCAGTCCATAAAATCAAAAATCTGTAATGTCCTAAGCCTCAGCCTCATTTTTCTCTCTCAATTTCTTCAATGCAAACAATATCAACACTTTCCTCTGTATGTTTGACTCCCACATCTTTCTTTTGAATTCCAGATCTGTGTTTCTAACTGCCAATATATTCATTGCTATGGACTGAATGCTTGTATCCCCTCCAGATTCATATGTTGAAGCCTGATCATCAATGTGATAGTATTTAGACGTGGGGTTTTCATAAGGTTATTAGGTCATGAGAGTAGAGTTCCCCTGATGCATTTGGTTCCCTAATAAAGGGATGAAGAGACTAGAGCTCTCTCTTCCCACCATGTGGAGATAGCAAGAAGGCAGCCCTCTTTAAACCCTGCAGAGGACCCTCAGCAAGAACCCAGGCTGGCACCCTGATCTTGGACCTCCATCCGGCCTCCATAACTGTAAGAAATCAATGCTTCCTGTTTGCTGTTTATTCAGTCAATGGTATTTTAGTTACAGCAGCCTGAACTAAGACACTCATCTTAATAGTAATGTAGTTCAAAAGAACAAGTTCAAAATTCAGCTTAATTCAACCAAACAACAATTTTCTGTTCCTAGCATTCCTGAATATTAAATATAACAACTCTCTAAATTTCCCAGGCTCAAGACTTCAAGTCATCCTGAAATCACTTCTCTCAAGCTCTTCCAATTCAATTCCATTATCCAGTTCATTTAAATTCACAAACACCTTTAGAGTCATGTCTACTTCCGCTCAGAATCCATCAATTGCATTGAAAATAAACTTCCTTCTACCATTCAAAGTCCTTATAATGTATACTCACTTCATAATTATACTTTATGTGCCAAGAAAATTGGACTACATCTTGTCCAGGTTTGTCATTGATCATGATGACTTCTTCACTTGATTTTCCTGCCCCAGTTGCATTATTTAAGTCCTACATAAAATGCTACCTTTCCATGAATACTTCTATGCTCCACTGGCTTTAATTTGATATCCAATAGTGATTTTTAATGTCTTAACTATGGTGCATATATTATTTTATTATAACTTTTGATAAGTATTTGAATGCCTACTATATTATAGAACCTACGCTCAACAAGGAAAATAGGAAAAAGACAGATACACTGTTTCATAAGTCAAGGTATTCAAAATTTAGTGGGCAAATGTAGATCAAAATAGACAAATTACAAAAAAGCCAGTACTATTATACTCTTACCATTTGTAATGAAAGTCTACTATCTTAAGCTTCTACTAAATTACTTTATTTATTCCTCAAAAAAAAATCTTCAGTGCTCTAGTATGATCCTCAATTTACACATGAAGGAAAAAACAGAAATGCTGAGAGGTTAACAAGTTTTCACAGCTGTTAAGTGCTAGAGGTGGTAAGGAAACTAAGGTAATTTAACTTTAGAATCCGAGTACTTAATGCACTATACTAAATAAACTACTACAGAACACAGATCTTTTAATGGTTGAATCCTCAGAGTTATCAGAAATGATGTATTAGTTCATGTTCTCCAGCGCAAGAAAACCAATAGGAGATAAATACAGATATAGATATTTATTAGGAGAAATCAGGTCATGCAGTTATGGAGGCTGTGAAGTCCCAAGTTTGCTATGTGCAAGTTGGAGACCCAGGAAAGCCAACAGTATAGTTCAGTCCCAGTCCAAAGGCCTGAGAACCAGGGAAGCAGACGATGTAAGTCTCAGTCCAAGAAGAAGAGAAGACTGCTGTCTCAGCTTGAATAACAAGAAGGAAAAAAAGGGGAGAATGAATTCTCTCTGCTTCCATCTTTTGTTTTATTCAGGACCACAGTGGATTGGATGATGCCTACCCACACTGGGGAAGGCCATTGGCTTTACTGAGTCTACTGATTCAAATGTTAATCTCATCCAGAAACATCCTCACAGACACACCTAGAAATAATGTAGCCAAGTCTCTGGGCATCCCCAATCCAATCAGGTTGGCACATAATATCAGCCATCATAGATGGCTTAACAGAAAGAGTCAATTTAAGTTAAATATAAATAATTTGTAGTAAAAAGGTTGAGGGTACTATTCCAGGTAATTCCAAGAAATTTAAAGATTTGGAACTTTATGATGTACAGTAGCATGAGGGCTGGGAGGAAGAATAGTGAGCATAGGGAATGGCGAAGGCTATGATTAAAAGGTAGGCCAGAATCAGATTGGGACCATGTTTTAGGGTTTATATATTATGATACAGAGGATCTACTTTCTCAGGGAGTCAAGGAGACACAAATAGGGACTTAAGAGGAAAGGTAGGTTCTGCTCATATTTCTGAAACAGTCTCATGATAAGGAAATCAGTTAGGAAATTGATTGATAGTCCAACTGAGACACTATAAATAATGAGGATAAGGTAAATAGATATGGAGAAAGATACCAAAGAAGAGAAATGTGTTCTAATTAGAGACCTACTAGACAGAAAAGGTGAAAGAGAAAGAGAAGTCTAGAATAATTCTAGGTGTTTTGGCTAGAGCTAATTATCTTGTGATGTAATTAACCAGAAACAAAAGTTCTGTTAAAGAAGAAGGAGGGGGACGAAGCAAGATGGCGGAGGAGTAGGAGACCTGGATTTTGACTGGTCCCAGGAATTCAGCTGGGTAGGGATCAAACCATTCTGAACACCTACGAACTCAACAGGAGATCGAAGAAAGGAACAGCAACAACTCTCTGAACAGAAAAGCGGCCACTTTCTGGAAGGTAGGACGTGAGAAGTGAATCCGAGGCGATATTCGGGAGGATAGACGGCGGGGGAGGAGGCCTCCGTCAGCCGCTTCTGGCAAGTGCTAGAGCCGCGGAGCACAAAATCGGAACTTTTAGAAGTTGGCTCCACTGAGGGACGTTGTTCCAGTGGCTAAGCGGGGGGTGGAAGCCTCACAGGACAGTGTGGTCTCAGGACCCTCAGGGTCACAGGAAGACCAGGGGTGCCTGAGTGCGGCAGAGCTCCTAGGTATCAGAGCGGGGAAGCCAGCTGCAGAGACGGAGCCGAGGCGCGTGCTCTCAGCTCGGGGTTGCCATAAACTGTGATCGGTGACAGTCGGGCCACTGCTCCTCCAGCAGGGACCCAACAAGCGGCAGATCCGGGGAGACTCCCCTTCCTCCCCCGGGAGAAGAAGTGCGGGAGCGCACTGCAGGGATCTGCTGGGTTTGGAGACTCCACATGGGGTCAGGTGCCAGAGATAGAAACGCTTGGTCACAGGCCGGCTGAGCGCAGAGTGTGGACAGACACTGGGGAGACGGGAGTGATTGACTGCTTTTCTCTGGGGGCACACTGAGGAGCAGGGCCCTGAGTTCTCGGCTCCTCCTGGGCAGAGATTGGGAGGCCACCATTTTCACTCTCATCCTCCAAAGATGTACCGAGAGCTTGCAGGGAACAAAAGCTCCCAAGAGCAAACCTGAGCAGATTACTTAGCCCGGACTGGCAAGGGCGGGGCAATTCCGCCTCCGGCAAAGACATTTGGGAACCATGGCAACAGGCCCCTCCCCCAGAAGATCAGCAAGAACCTCCAGCCAAGACCATTTTACTGATCAATGGGAACTGCAGAACTCCAGCGCTAGGGGAATACTGCACATAGAATTCATGGTTTTTTTCATGATTCCTTAGTCTTTCAAAGTTAATTTTTTTAACTGTTTTTTTTCATTGAATTTTTCTTTTTTCCCTTTTTCAACCAACATCTTATCAATCCCTTTTTAAAAAATTTTTTTATTATTCATTTTTAGAGTCATATTCTATCCCTTCATAGTAGTTACCCTTATTTTTGGCATATATATACATATATAAAAGTTGTTCTGTCTTTAAAATTTTGAGATACAGTTTCTTCTAACAGATCAAAATATACCTTAAATCTCTAGTGTATGGCTTTGTTCTGATCTCCTGCCGGATCACATTCTCTCCCTTATTTTTCTTTTTATTTAAATCCACTTCTTTCTTTTTTCAAACAACTTCTTATCAATTCCTTTTATAAAATTATTTATAATTTTCATCTTTACAGTCATATTCCATCCCTCCATCGTATTAACCCTTATTTTTGTACATATATAAGTTTTTCTTTCTTTAAAATTTTGGGAGGCACTTTCTTCTAACAGACCAAAATACACCCAAAATCTAGTGTGGGGCACTGATCTATGCACCAGCCTGATCATATTTGATCATATTCTGTTTTTCTTTTTGTTCTGTTTTGTTTGTTTTTATCTTTTTCTTTCTCTTTCTCTTTTTCTTTTTTCTTTCTTTCCCTTTCTTTTTCAACGGTTTCAGGTCTTATCTGATTTGTTTAGAGTATATTTTCTGCAGACGTTGTTACTCTGTTAGCATTTTGTTCTCTCATTCATCTATTCTCCTCTGGACAAAATGACAAGATGGAAAATATCACATCAACAAAAAGAACAAAAGGCAGTACTGACTGCCAGGGTCCTGCTCAATATGGACATTAGTACAATGTCGGACCTAGAGTTCAGAATCATGATTTTGAAGATACTAACTGGGCTTGAAAAAAGCATGGAAGTTATCAGAGAAATGCTTTCTGGAGAAATAAAAGAACTAAAATCCAACCAAGTCGAAATCAAAAAGGCTATTAATGAGGTGCAATAAAAAATGGAGGCTCTAACTGCTCGGATAAATGAGGCAGAAGAGAGAATTAGTGATATAGAAGACCAAATGATGGAAAATAAAGAAGCTGAGAAAAGGAGAGATAAACAACTACTGGATCACGAGGGCAGAATTCAAGAGATAAGCGATACCATGATACAAAACAACATTAGAATAACTGGGATCCCAGAAGAAGAAGAGACAGAGGGGCAGGAGGTATATTGGAGCAAATTATAGCAGAGAACTTCCCTAATGTGGGAAGGAAACAGGCATCAAAACCCAGGAGGCACAGAGAACCCCTCTTAAAATCAATAAAAATAGGTCAACACCCCGACATCTAATAGTAAAACTTACGAGTCTCAGAGACAAAAAGACAATCCTGAAAGCAGCTCAGGAGAAGAGATATGTAACCTACACTGGTAGAAACATTAGATTGGCAACAGAACTATCCACAGAGACCTGGCAGGTCAGAAAGGACTGGAATGATATATTCAGAGCACTAAATGAGAAAAATATGCAGCCAAGAATACTATATCCAGTTAGGCTGTCATTGAAAATAGAAGGAGGCGCACCTGTGTGGCTCAGTCGTTAAGTGTCTGCCTTCGGCTCAAGTCATGATCCCAGGGTCCTGGGATTGAGCCCTGCATTGGGCTCCCTCCTCCGTGGGAGGCCTGCTCTCCCTCTCCCACTCCTCCTGCTTGTGTTCCCTCTCTCTCTGTGTCTCTTTCTGTAAAAAAAAAAAAATAGAAGGAGAGATTAAAAAGCTTCCAGGACAAACAAAAACTAAAGGAATTTGCAAACACAAAACCAGCCCTACAAGAATTATTGAAAGGGGTTCTCTAAGCAAAGAGAGAGCCCAAAAGCAACATAGACCAAAAAGGAACACAGACAATATACAGTAACAGTCACCTTACAGGCAATACAATGGCACTAAATTCATTATCTTTCAATAGTTACCCTGAATGTAAATGGGCTAAATGCCCCAATCAAAAGACACAGGCTATCAGATTGGATTAAAAAACAAGACCCATCAATATGCTGTCTGCAAGAGACTCAAATTAGACCCAAAGACACCCCCAGATTGAAAGTGAGAGGGTGGAAAACCATTTACCATGTTAATGGACACCAAAAGAAAGCTGGTGTGGCAATCCTTATATCAGACAAATTAGATTTTAAAACAAAGATTGTAATAAGAGATGAGGAAGGACACTATATCCTACTTAAAGGGTCTATCCAACAAGAAGATCTAACAATTGTAAATATCTATGCCACTAACATGGGAGCAGCCAATTATATAAGGCAATTAATAACAAAAGCAAAGAAACACATTGACAGCAATACAGTAATGGTGGGGGACTTTAACACCCCCCTGACTGAAATGGACAGATCATCTAAGCAAAAGATCAACAAGGAAATAAAGACTTTAAATGACACACTGGACCAAATGGACTTCACAGATATATTCAGAACATTCCATCCCAAAGCAACGGAGTTCACATTCTTCTCTAGTGCCCATTAGAGGCACTAGATCAATTCTCTAGAATTGATCACATCTTAGGTCACAAATCAGGTCTCAACTGGTACCAAAGGATTGGAATCATTCCCTGCATATTTTCAGACCACAATGCTTTGAAACTAGAACTCAATCACAAGAGGAAAGTTGGAAAGAACTCAAATACATGGAGGCTAAAGAGCATCCTACTAAGGAATGAATGGGCCAACCAGGAAATTAAAGAAGAATTAAAAAAATTCATGGAAACCAATGAAAATGAAAATACAACTGTTCAAAACATTTGGGATACAGCAAAGGCAATCCTAAGAGGAAAGTATATAGCAATACAAGCCTTTCTCAAGAAACAAGAAAGGTCTCAAATACACAAGCTAATCCTACACCTAAAGGAGCTAGAGAAAAAACAGCAAATAAAGTCTAAACCCAGCAGAAGAGAAATAATAAAGATCAGAGCAGAAATCAATGAAATAGAAACCAAAAGAACAGTAGAACAGATCAACGAAACTAGGAGCTGGTTCTTTGAAATAATTAACAAGACTGATAACCCCCTGGCCAGACTTATCAAAAAGAAAAGAGAAATGACCCAAATTAACAAAATCATGAATGAAAGAGGAGAGATCACAACCAACACCAAAGAAATACAAACAATTATAAGAACATATTATGAGCAACTCTATGCCAGCAAATTGGATAACCTGGAAGAAATGGATGCATTCCTACAGAGGTATCAACTACCAAAACTGAAACAGGAAGAAAAAGAAAACCTGAACAGACCTATAACCACAAAGGAAATTGAAGCAGTAATCAAAAATCTCCCAACCAACAAAAGCCCAGGGCCAGATGGCTTCCCAGGGGAATTCTACCAAACATTTAAAGACGAATTAATACCTATTCTTCTGAAACTGTTCCAAAAAATAAAAATGGAAGGAACACTTCCAAACTCGTTTTATGAGGCCACCATTACCTTGATCCCAAAGCCAGACAAAGACCCCATCCACCACCAACCCAAGGTTGGTTCAACATCCGCAAATCAATCAACGTGATACAATACATTAACAAAAGAAAGAACAAGAATCATATGATCCTCTCAGTAGATGCAGAAAAAGCATTTGACAAAGTACAGCATCCTTTCTTGATCAAAATTCTTCAGAGTGTAGGGATAGAGAGTACATACCTCAATATCATAAAAGCCATCTATGAAAAACACACAGCGAATATCATTCTCAATGGGGAAAAACTGAGAGCTTTCCCCCTAAGGTCAGGAATGTGGCAGGGATGTCCACTGTCACCACTGCTATTCAACATAGTATTAGAAGTCTAGCCACAGCAATCGGACAACAAAAAGAAATCAAAGGCATCCAAATCGGCAAAGAAGAAGTCAAACTCTCACTCTTTGCAGATGATATGATACTTTATGTGGAAAACCCAAAAGAGTCCACCCCAAAACTGCTAGAACTCACACAGGAATTCAGTAAAGTGGCAGGATATAAAATCAATGCACAGAAATCAGTGACATTCCTATACAACAACAACAAGACAGAAGAAAAAGAAATTAAGGAGTCGATCCCATTTACAATTGTACCCAGAACCATAGATACCTAGGAATAAATCTAACTAAAGAGGCAAAGGATCTGTACTTAGAAAACTATGAAATACTCATGAAAGAAATTGAGGAAGACACAAAGAAATGGAAAACGTTCCATGCTCATGGATTGGAAGGACAAATATTATGAAGATGTCAATGCTATCTAGAGCAATCTACACATTCAATGCAATCCCCATCAAAATACCATCCACTTTTTTCAAAGAAATGGAACAAATAATCCTAAAATTTATATGGAACCAGAAAAGACCCCGAATAGCCAGAAGAAACAAATAATGCAATATATATTAAAAAAAAAAAAGAAGAAGAAGAAGAAGATAGCAGGAGGGGAAGAATGAAGGGGGGGAACCGGAGGGGTAGACGAACCATGAGAGACGATGGACTCTGAAAAACAAACTGAGGGTTCTAGAGGAGAGGGGGTGGGGGGTGGGTAACCCTGCGATGGGTATTATAGAGGGCACATTCTGCATGGAGCACTGGGTGTTATGCACAAACAATGAATCATGGAACACTACATCACAAACTAATGATGTAATGTATGGTGATTAACATAACAATAAAAATTTTTAAAAAGGAAGAAGAAGAAAGAGGAGTAGAAGGAGGGGGAGAAGAAGAGCAAGAAGTGGGATGCATAAGGCTTTTCATAAATAGACACTCAAATATTTGAAAAATTAAATGAGAAAAATATGCTAATTCTAAACCATAATCAAGCAGTTTTTTCTCTTTCTGAGTCTTTTTCGGTATATATGTTTATCTTTCTTCCTTCCCATAAGTTCAGCCTAACTAAATGGATATTCCATCAATACATTATAAGTGAATGCATAGGATATGTGAGAAAGATAGAGTAAGCTGGGAGCTGGGTTCTAAAACTTACAGAATCCCCATTTTAGGATTTAATTTTCAAGGTGATTTTTAGCTCCTTAATATTATGAAACAAGCCGAAACAGTACTAAATGTCAATGGTCAAACCCATGTTTCCATATGGTGTGATCCACAGAATCTCAGAATACAGTTTTAGCAAAAATCATATAGTTAATTTAGTTGAACCTTCAAAACAGTGTATGTCTGTATTCTTCAGAAGTGTTATCTAGAAAAAATATATTATAAACCACTAGGGAGTCTGAATTCTCTATTATAAACCTATAAAGAAGAAAAAGAAGGTGAAAGAAGTAATAAACTAGCACAATTATAACTGATGACACTAGGAAGGAATGTGGAGAAAAAAATAAGTTTGGGAAGCTAAAAGTATACTATGAACTGGAGCAAGACAGACATGAGTTAACTGCTTAAAGATTAAAGTCTACAGAGAGATAATAAATTAAAAATTTAATATCATGGAATACAGATAATGACAGAAAAATTATAGAGCGCAGAACACATGAAAAGTGCCCAAAATCGACTTCAGAGGAAAGACTGGAGAAAACTTTCCAGATGCAAAGGTTTTCATGGCAGAATGTTCTAGGCAGAAAGAAAACCTTAGTCAACATTTTAAAGTAATTTAATATGAGTCGAACACATGGTATAAAATGGATATTGGATAAGGCATGAAAAAAGGAACTAACTCAAGGAGAGGTTTGATCGCTATGTTAAAGAATGTTACTTTATTTTTTTGTCAACTTATGGTTATGACTAAAATTTAAAACAGATGAACAATGTAATGATATCTGCATTTGAAAAATGGCTTCAAGGTGGAGAATGAATTGGAGCGGGGAATTCTGGATGCAGGGAGCCAACTTAGACAATGCTCTCAATAACCCAAGTGAGAGAGGGTTTTATGTCCTGGACTGAGGCAGTTGCTATAGTGGGTGGAAAAATGTGTTCAAGTTCAAAAGATATTTATGGACTAGAATTGGTGAGGATCAGTAATGTTTCTCTGGTGATAAGAAGAGAAATCAAAGATGATGTCTTGGACACCTGAGTGGATGTCAGCACCTTCTACCTTGTTTGAGAACAAAGGAGGGAGAGCAGGTTGGAGGAGGGATCTAAAAGGATTACCTCTACCTTCCATATACTGAGTGTGAGATGTTTATGAAAAACTAAATTGGAAAAATCCAGTAGGAAATTAAGTATGTATATCTGATATTACAAAGGTATATGTGCCTAACTGGCCTTAAGACATACATTTGGGAGTCATCAGGCTCTTACTGGAATTTGAAGGCTTGGGAATGGTTTACATTGTCCAGGTGGTGAAGTCTCACTTATATGCCCTTACTATGGTCCACACACTGGATTAAGCACATTTAGTTCAATCCTCAAAACATATGATTTGGTTTTCATAACAATATGAAGTATATAACTTTATTTTCCCATTCTACAGAACCTAAGAGTTTCACTAGTCTACCCAAGAACACATCGCTAGTTATTATTTGAGGCAGGTGAACCAGGTCAAATTAATTCCACTTCAATATCCTTTATGCCACTGTATAGTGTATAGAATGAGAACCCTGAGCAATGCTAATATTTAAAAGGAACAGAAAGTGCAGCTAATAAAGGAGACAAAGAAAAATAAAAGGAGACAAAGAAGAAAAAGCTAGGGAGTAAGAAGAACATTAAGAAGCATGCCTTCAGAATAGGCAGGGAATGAGAGCTTTACAAAAAGGAATGAATGATCTAGTGATACCAACTGCTGGAAATTTGGGTGACATAAGGACTGAAAGTGCCCTTCGGGTATAGGAGCAAGGAGGTATTTGATGACTGACCTTGGCAAGATCATTAACAGTGGAGTCTGGTCTCTGTTTCTTTACCTCTTTACTCAACACAGCAGCCTTTTAAAACATTCAATCGAAATCCTGGAATGGCTCCTCATTTCCCTCAGCAGGAAAGTCAAGTCCTTACAAAAGTTTAGAAGCCTCTGTGTGATCTAGCCTCTGCTACAGCTGTGTCTTTGACCCTTACTATTCTTCCCTTCCTTCATTCAGCTCCAATCCTACTGGCCTTGTGCTTTGAACACCCCAGGCACCCACCTGCTTCCATGTTAACATTAGTGCCTGGCTGTTGCTCTACCTGGAACATTATTCCCCCAGGTGTCATCCTTGCTTATTTCAGTAACTCCTTCAAATTATTGTATAAATATCAGTTACTCAATGAGAACTATCTTGAGTATTACAACCTAGTCCCGTTGCTCCATCCTGGCACTCCTGATTTCCTTTACTAAAGCAGTGCGTGGCACAGAGCAGGCACTTAAATATTTGTCCAGTGAACACATAAATAAATAAAAGGTGGAGGAAAAATCTAGTTTTATATGAAACATAAGTAATAGTAGTAGTAATAAAGGTAACATTGACTTGGCCACTCTTTTGTGCCAGAAATTTTTATAAGCATTTAACAATTGTTAAATTATTAAGTATCCATGACAATACCATGAGATATATATTATTATCATCACCATTTTACAGAACAGGCACAGAAACTTTAAGTAACTTGTTCAAGGACACACAGCTATTAATTAGTGGAGCTAACACTTGAACCTACACAAACTTTAGAACCTAGACATTAGATTACTATTTTTACCTAATGAATATTACTATACAATGGATTTATTCTAAAGAAAAAGAAAAAAAAATACTCGAGAGCCATTTATACTACACAAAGAGTTAAAACATTGTGAGATGGATTTCAAACAGAAATAGGCTGTCCAGGTCATATGGAAAAGGCAACGGCCCAGGTCTAAAATGATCACCTGGATACAGCCTACTAAGTTCAAAGTACAATCGTTGTTTTTTAAAAAGAAATCAAAATAGAATGAAATTCAACATGAGTGAACAGTGTAGAAATCACAATATTCATAGCTTAACATGATGCTACAATAAATTAAAGAATATGACACTCAAACACTGGGATGTAATTATTTCTGTGTGTTTGGTAATGGTTCTTATTCCAAGTTTGGGCAAATATCAGTATCCATTTTAACTCATTGCCCCCAAAATGAAAATTTCCAACTTTTGACCAATAAAATTGAGAAGTTGAAAGAGTAAGAATTAAATAATATTTGAAGACACTATAAGTAAAATGACTAAAGTAGGTAACTACATTAACAAGTAACTGCATTCATTAATTTCTAACAAGACTTATTATAAAGTGCTTATTTACCAGAATTTTTAAACCTTGTCAGAAGATTTAAATAGCAGAAGAGAAATATCCTAAGATAATTTAGTTGATCTTTAAGATATTTTGTATTTTTATACTTTAAGCTTACACTTTTATAGCATAATGACCTTGTGAAGTTGGCATATGTGGTATTATTGATGACAAAATGAAGCTCCTGGAAATTAGGTAACTAAGGTATAAAAAGCAAATATTGTAGAGCTCAGTCCCTGGCCCAGAGTTCTAAATCCAAGCCCACTGCTCCTCCCTCACACTTTTGTTTTTCTATACCACCTCGGTTGTATTACTTGTATCACTTACAGGAAGACCATGATATTCTAACCTGCTGTGTAAGTGTAGAGCTTTGCAGGAAAGGTTCCAAGAGAGTCCTGCCTCCAGGGATCCATGCCCTTTATAGGCTCCTCCCACACTGACTTAAGACTGGCCTTGCTACTTGCTTTGGTCAGTGGGACAGGAGAAAATGTGAAGAAAACGAAGGCTTATAATGTTGTTGAGCATTGGGGCTTATGGTGGCTTATGGTCCTACAACTGAAACCACCTATCCTGCTGTGCAGAAGTTTGTTGGATCAGAGACCATGTGGTCAGGGAGGCCCAGCTGCTTCTCCAGCTGGATGTAGCTGTATAAGCCCAGGGAAAACCAACAGAAGAGTTGGCCAGCCTCATGAGAAACAATTAGCCATTTTTGCTTTAAGCCACTAAGATTTGGAATGGATTTACGTTGACTCTCTTGACTCGGTTTACTAAGGACTGTTTCTGTTTTAAAACTGAATGTGTTACCCCACAGTCCCAGGCAATCTGGACACTGGTCACCCTAGGGGTAGTTTATTTTGCAATAATAAATAATTGGTACACTCCCTACTTGAATGAAATTTCCTCAAGGCCAGGAACCATGTCTTATTTAGTTTTGTGTATCTGAAAATTCTTTATTTATTGCCTTTTAGGTAAGAGTGGTTCAGTGATTTTTTTTGGAATAAATATAACAAGAAGCTTTTGTACTATAAGTAAGATTCTCTGGAAATGTGTGTGGAAGAGAAGACTAGATACATGAATTCATTTAGTCTTCACATTAATCTTGTGATATATACAATATTAGTTTCATCTTACAGATGAGTAAGATAAAGCTTACAGAAAGTTTTAGTGATAGAGATATAAAGAAGACCAAGACAAGTTTTTGTGTGTGTGCGTGGGTTTCTACTTGAGGCAGGCATAGTGTGCTGAAGGAACAGATAAATGAATGTCTTCAACAGAGTGTGATAAGTATGTACAAAGTGAATGAAAAAGTGGCTAAAATGGCATTCCTTAAGTTAAATAAAGTAAGTCTTGGAGAGTAAGTTTGGTGCTGCTTATATGCAATTCTTGAACTGCATGATCAATTGAGATGATTAAAAATCAATTATATGCTGGAATATATTAATGTATTGCACCATATTATCATATAGTAGGACATGCTGAGATGACTCAGTCAGTTAAGAGTTGTCTGATGATGGCAGAAGACATACCCAGTTAAATGACAGAGAAATTCAATATGATTCACTCAGGACAAGAGTGGAAAGAGGGTGGCGACCAGGTCCTTGGTTCATCCCGGCCTCACAAGTCTCAGGGAATATCAATATCTTTCCAGGACTAAGCTGTACTTTTGGATAATCTTTCTAGATAATGCCTCTTTCTAACCCTCTAGGTAAAACATGCATAAAATATGAAATGTCTACAAAACAAAGATTATCTAAAAATAATAATTATCCTGTTTGAGTATTTTTTAACATACCAGGATATTTGTTGCTTTAAAAGTTTTTTTTTGCTCAGTTCTACTTAATATATTGAAAGTTAATTCAAAGTTAATTCCATTAGAAGTTAATTCTATAGAATATATAAATTAAAATACATAATTAAAATTATATATCAACTTTATATCTGTTTTAAAGCTTAAATTTATAACCCTTCTAGGTAAAACATGATTCGTTTTGCTCTTTTTTGCATCTTTGGGTGGATTTTCCATTTCTGAAAAAATTTACATGAAGCAATATTTTAAAATAGAGGAGAAAACACATAGCTCATGCTGAATATATTAGAATGACTACATTTGGAAAAAATAGTTATAAACCTTCTTCTTTCAAAGTGAAATTAAAACAACTAACTTAGCAAAAAGTGTTTGCCCTCTGATAATAGAAATTTGAGTACTGCTTCTTCACTGGAATCGAAGGTTGATATAAATTACACATGTTTAGAAAATACAACATTTTACTTATATCAGTAAAAATCTGGACACACATTTCAAAGTGTGTTTCGAACATAAAAACTTTCTTTACTTCAATTTGTTTGAAACTAGGGTGGTGTTCAAAAGATTGTCATTACAAAATATCATACTGCACCAAATTCTAAACCTGCACAAAACAGACAGTAAGTATAAACTTCTCAGATTTTGTGAAGAAAAAAAAGCCAGTTAATCATAGTTGAGGGATTAAAAAAAAAAAAGTATATTTTTGCAACTCCCTGAGATAAACTACCATTGGTACTCATTAAAGAAAAAAAAAAAGGAATAAGAAGTTAAAAAGAAAAGGAAGGGAAAAATTAAAGGAAAAAACATTGTCTAGTGATTTAAGTTTCTTTTCATGCTAAAATATTTACTTTTAGTCATAGCAATCTATAGTTTGAAACGCCATCAAGTTAAACTCTTTCTCCTTTTTTAAAAAAATATACGATGGGTTATGTATTTCACTGTGTTATTACTGAAATCTAATCCATTCAACAATATGTATCGTATTCAAAGCAATATACTTTAAAAAGTAAAAATTATAGATTTTCTTACTGAAACTATACTTATTTTCTACTTCCTTCTCTCATATTTTAGGTGTTTATTATCAAAGAAATTGATTGATAATGGTTTTTTTCCTTTAATATAAATATATTTTATTCAGTATTTGACAAATACTAGGTGTGCTCAATTATAAGGCAATGAATGTTAAAAATCTATCCTATCATATTCCCAGCTAGAAAAGCAAAACTTCTTAAAACTAATTTAAATGTATTGACTTGTGTTTTTTGCAGACTGCTAGACTGCTCTCTAAAGTCTGTTCTCCTATTTCTCTCCTCAATGCACAGCGAGTCTGCATTGCATAGCTTCCTTGGCTGTTAGAAGTTTCCATGGAACATAGTTGTAAGTGATGTGTGCCATTTCAGGTCTTCGAACTAACATCAATGGGGGGAAAACACAATCACCTTGAAGATGGCAGAGCCACCATTATCCCAGGTTCCCGAATAACTATGTGGAATAGTGCTTTTGCTGACTTGTGACAACCACTCTGGACTGTTACATGATAATTAAGTAAAATTTCATATAATCTTCTAAATTTTGGAGGTTTACTATCACAACAGTTTAACTAAATATGTTAATGATATACTGAAAGTTCATATGTTTCTTTGACACCAGGGTCATCTTAATCTCCAACTAAAGTGTTCTAGACAAAAACTTTGAATTCATGTTCTCTGCTTATAATTATTCCTTTTTCCCCCCCTCCCTTCTCCTGTTATCATGGGTCCCTACTCTCCTTTCGAAGGATAATATTCCATCGTACATTGGCTCTAGGCTCCATATGTGACCATCAGTGGAATGTTAATGAGCCTGAAGTGAGAGGATATTGTCATCTTTTGCAGGATTTGGTTTGTGCTGTGAGTTTCTCCTCAGATGGCTGCTAGTCCAAGGAGAATGAATGGATAAACAGATCTGAACTCAAGCTGAAGTCCAAAGCAGAGCAACCCTAGTGAATGAGAAAAATAAATGTTTGGTGTCAAATCACTATGCTGTACACCTGAAACTAATGTGACATTGTGTGTCAACTAGACTTCAATTAAAAACAAAAGAAAGAAAAGAAAAATAAATGTTTGGTGATATCTGCCATTAGGGTATTTATTATTATGCAGCATAATCCACACTAGCCGATTAATAAACAATCTATGATAGATCACTGAAAATTTTACCACAAGCACAAGTACCAACATTTATAACACTAGGGTTTTTTTTTTTTAACTTGCCTTGTTTTTTTTTATAGTTATGAACTTCAAAATCTAACAAATGGAATTTCTTTTTTTTAATGGCCTTTAAACAGTTACATTACAATGACGTTTTACATTTGCAATCCTGAGATCATAGGCCTGGATATAAAATCTCTGTTAAATTTATTTGCCTCCTTTCTAGTTTTTCTGTCAGATGATCTCTCTGTGCATCTCAAACTAGCATTGATTGGAATAGTTTCATGCTAATAATTTTTTACATAAATAGGGTGTCTTGTTTCAAAAAATGAAGTATGAGAGATTTTTAAGAACTTAGTGATGATACTTTTTGTAAAGATTTGTTTTAATGGCAGACTTTGCTTTGTCTTTTAAGAAATAAGATATTTCTTTCACAACCCTATGTTCTAGATAATGCACTAAGGGCTGTAATTGAAACATGATAAAAATATGTATATATCTTGTTCTCAAAGATACTTGTAGGCTCAGCAGGCAAATCTCAGGGTGTTCTGAGATATTAGCCTGCTTGGTTTGTGTTTCTTCTTTTTTCCTTCTCTTAACACACACCATTATAAATGGGAAATGTAACAGGATTACAAAAAAAGATCATCTTAGCCAGAAGCAGGGGACACTTCTTCCTTTCAAGTAACATGCACAGCCCACATGCACAACCCCTGCCTCCTCCACTCACATTGCCTCCCCACCACTAAATTGCAAAGAGAAAGAAAGGCAAAGCTGCATGTCTCAAAAGAAGAAAGACTAAAACCTTACCTTCACACAGTATGCTGGAGCAGCAGAAAGAGCTCAACACGAAATGACTGACTGAATGCCGTGGGTAGGTGACTCCATGGGCGTTCTTAGTAAAACTCCAGACTGTCAAAGGAACAGAATGCCTCCTGGCTTGAAGGGCAAAGCTACGTGGTCAATAGAGATCTAAGGAGTAACCTATGAGAACAATGGCCAATGACCAGAGGGGCTGTATCCCCCACTTATTTTGCCTAAAGGATCCAGGGCAGCTCCAAGAAGAAATTAGCTTTCCAAAGTCTGTGATGTTTCTTGCATTTTTTAGTTTGTGCCGGAGCCACATACCTACTACAGAAATCATATCTCAGTTCCTATACATTGACAAGTTTTGTGATAGAGATCCACAAAAGTGAAATGGAGATTCATAAGAAGGGATCCTTTTCAAGAAAAGACTTAGAGAATATACTCTGATCCTGAATTTATATAAATTTCAACTAGGTAATTTGGCTTGATAGCTGTACCCTCCCCTTCTCTGTCATAAGTCTAAGAAAAGCTTTCTTTGTGAATTCCCAGAACAAGTATGAAGCTATATGGATTCATATATTATCTGTAAAGCCATGCTGTACAAACATCTCTTTACTTAATGTAGTTTCTCTTTTAAAAAGACAGGGAAGGGTGCCTGTGTGGCTCAGTTGGTTAAGCGACTGCCTTTGGCTCAGGTCATGATCCTGGAGTCCCTGGATCAAGTCCTGCACCGGGCTCCCTGCTTGGCAGGGAGTCTGCTTCTCCCTCTGACCCTAACCCCTCTCATGTGCTCTTTCTCATTCTCTCTCTCTCAAATAAATAAATAAAATCTTAAAAAAAAAAAAAAAAAAGGACAGGAAAAATGCTACTAACCTATGGTTGGTTAACTGATATTTTCCAGGCAATTTGTATGCTACTTTGTACATATTATCTCATTTAAACCTTTCTAAGACATTGAGATATGTAACTCCTTATCTCCATTTTACAGATAGAAATCGCATAGTCTTTTAGGCTTAATTTTTTTTTGTCCAAGATGACAAGAAGACACTCGAACAACAAGTAACACAATTCATTACTATTTCACATAAAATAATGTTTATCTTATTAGAGCTGTAAAAGATACAAAACAAGGTCTTTTGGTTCAAGTTTTTAAAATTTATTAACATGTTTTATCCCATTTATTTGCCAATTCTCTTTTTTACTTACTTTACTTGGTTATATTTACAATTCAAGTAAATAAACTAGTATTTGAATTCAAGTGGATTAAATTCAGTGAAAAGTGTTGGACACCTGGCAGCCTTTCTTATTTTTTAAAGCAACATGACAGTGCAATAAAGAACTTCTAGAAGATATCATCCATAACATCCTTACTACATTTTCCCCTTTTCTTATTTATGGTCCACCTTTGTCAACATGCACACATATTTTTAATAATATGCATAGAATTTTTTTATTTTATTTTTAAACTTGGCTTACTGTAAAAATGTCCCACATTTTAATTTAGCACTTACAATTATAAATGCCTTACGGTCTGTTAAAATAGTGTAGCATAATTTACCATACCTACTCATTCCTCATGCCCAAATATCATCGAACACTCTACATGCTATCTCCTCAATTTCTCCAGAATCCAGACTCTGCCCTCTCCTCCTGCCACCCCTGTCCTTGCCCTCCTAATCTTTGTCCTACACTCCTATAATTGTGTTTAACCTGGCTGCCCTGTTTCTAGCCTCATCTATAAATAAGCCAGCCTTCATAGTGCTGGCAAAGTCGTCATTCTTTAAAAAACAAGACAAAACAAAAAAAACATCTCTTAAGTCGTCTCCATATCTAAAACTAGCACCTAGCATAGTGGATACCCTTATTGAGTCCGTATTTGGCCAAAGTGTACCTACTGATCTTCATTACTGACCTTTTCATCTACCTTCCCCACCCACCTTGAATTACATCTGGTTGCTTAATTTGCATTTTATCACATATGCCATCCAACTAATGCTGCAACTTGAGTCTTTCCCTGTATTTCAAAAATGTTGTTTTTATTTACTAAATATGGATCACTTGACTTTATTTTTCCATAGGGAAATCAAAATGAAAGATAAATGTCAGTTTTAAAAAATATTAAATAGCACAAATAATCAGAACTATAAAGCAAAATAATCATATAAAATAAAAATAAATTAGGTGTAAAGGGAAACACTAAAGAAGCCGGCAGGAGTTGAGTGATTTGAGCCCCAGGGCAGCAAGTCTGTAGCTGAAGGATCGATATAAATCCCATATTACTTTGCTAAGAGACACACATTCCTGATACTACTTATCTAACATTGTAATTAGAAAATATATTAGAAAGAGATGCCCAGCTCTCTCCAAAAGCTTCTACTGGGAAAACTGGCTTCCAACAGGCTCTATTGCATCTCTTCACATCTAAAGCCCTTCCTTATATTATGTTCTTAGTGTATTTCCACTAATCTTTGTAGATTTTCTTAAGCATCCCCCCATTGGATGTAGAGTAATAATGCTTGCCAGTTATTAGATACTCTCCACAGAACTTAAACCAACTTGAACTCAGATCTTATTTATTTGACTATAAAAGTAGCCAACATTTCCCCCCCAAAATAAAATCTGGTTAACTAGTTCAAATTGGAATCCATTCATATTTTCTTAAACAGAAAAGAATGCAGTATATTTTACAATCCAAACAAACCAATTATATTTATTAAGCAGGAAAATTCTGCTCTCTAGACAATTATACCTCCTTTCGAAATACCAGAGAAACTTTATCCATCATTTGGCAACATGACCAATGAAGGAGCTTATGCTAACACAGGTGATTCTATAACTCGGGGGAACTCAGTATCTCTTATGTACTCCTCAGCTTCATCAAGTCTTCCTTAACCCTTGGAACCTTACATCACATTATGGATGCATGTGTGCATATTCATTCAATAAATGCTTAACCAATTTATAAATTTAATAGGAGGGGACTCAGGGCCTGGGCACAGATGTAGCTGCCATGACTTCTACACATAGTTCTATGCTTTCTCTCTCTTTTTTTTAATTGAACATCTTTTATTTATTTATTTTTTAAATTTTATTTTATTATGTTTGTTAATCACCTTACATTACATCATTAGTTTTTGATGTAGTGTTCCATGATTCATTGTTTGCATATAACACCCAGTGCTCCATTCAGTACATGCCCTCTTTAATACCCATCACCAGGCTAACCCTTCCCTCTAGAACCCTCAGTTTTTTTCTCAGAGTCCATAGTCTGTCATGGTTCATCTCCCCCTCCGATTTCCCCCTCTTCATTTTTCCCTTCCTATTATCTTCTTCTTTTTTTTTTTTTAAACATATAATGTATTATTTGTTTCAGAGGTACAGGTCTGTGATTCAACAGTCTTACACAATGCACAGTCCTCACCATAGCACATACCCTCCCCAATGTCTATCACCCAGCCACCCCATCCCTCCCACCCCACCCCCACTCCAGCAACCCTCAGTTTGTTTCCTGAGATTAAGAATTCCTCATATCAGTGAGATCATATGATACTTGTCTTTCTCTGATTGACTTATTTCAGTTCTATGCTTTCTCTTGACAATTGTGGAGTTTGCTTGTGGTTGTTCCTAAAGTTTATCTCTGTATCAGTTGAGTTGCTGTTTTTTGGGGGGACCTAGATATTTTCTCTCCAAATCCTCCTTCCCTCAGCTGAGATCCTTCTCTCTTCATTTCATCTGAGGCAGTGTTTCAAAGGAAAATGAATTCTTGGGACAATTTTTTAGGTTGGAATATAAAAGGAAAGAAATAGGCACATATCTAAATGTAGACCTGCTCTCCGTCTAACCAGACTTTGTTGTCCTCGAATAATGGAGAAATCCTAATCATGGTCCTTCATTTTAAAAATTTAAAACATAACTGTTTAGAGAATAATTTTATATTTGCACTTAAATTTGATACCATAGGGATTATGGTAGGAAAATAACACTTAAAGTTCTAGTTTACTTTCCCATCTGTGTCAACCAATCCACTGACTTAAAGTAATTTTATTTAAATCCTGGACAGTGAAAGTAAAGGAAAAAAAAAAAAGCTTTATAGTTGATTTGGAAACTTCTATAGGGAAAATATCATGGTTGTTTTCCTCAAATGGTTAAATTGGCGTTAAAAGACATTTAAAACTAATTTATACTGTTCACACCACCCTTCTTCATAGCTGCAGTTTTTTATGTGCCACCTTTTCTCTAAGTAGTACCACATGTTTTATAGACTGTAAGTTACTAATCAAAAGGGTAACTATGCTTGAAATGTGAATATATTTCACTTATCTTAAAGGTAAGTGCTATTTTGAGTTTTCTGCACTTTCAGATTTTTTCACCTCTAAAAAGTAAGTTGTTTCCTTCTGGATATAATAAACTGCCAACAACCTAAATGTATTTTTTAAGTTGGTAGCTGACTAGAAAAAAGAGAGAGAGATTGCTTTATGAGATCAGACCTTTGGTCTTTCTGTGTCAAAATCTTAACTCTGGGGGAAAAAAATCTTACTTCTGGCAGTGGCCATTATCTGATGACTTGCAAGGTGAGTGGAATATACTTTTTTTGAATTTTGATGACTTCGGAGTATTCTACATGGAAATACATTTTTTGATAAATGTTTGTGGAAATATGCTAATAAAAACCTATGTGAGCATGATAGCAATCAATCATATAATCCATTGGAACATAGATTTTTAAAAAATAATAACAAACTGGGTTTTGGCACCATAAGAATAAAGAAGTCAAGTAATTGCCTGAATTTTTATTTTCATCCAGCTTTTCAAGCAGATAGGAGATCTGACCACTCCTTTTAAAGTATAGCACATATGGAAAACCTCGAAAAGGCAGCCCCAGTGAAGAAAGATATTCAGCATAATTAATGAAATCAGTCTTTTCAACTCATGTACCCTTCTTTTCTCCCAAGATTTCAACTGTGTTTTTCTATTCCTGATGTTGGACTCCTTTATGAACAGAAGCCGGAGCTTTCCCTGATTAGGTCCCAGCCCTTCAGTCATCCTCCACTAGTGAGGCTGGGGGCTTCATCTATATGTCTTAGATTTACAGGCAGAAGCTGCCCTCCAATTTCTTTTACCTCTGTTCTTCATTTCTACTGAGTAGTATTGTCACTGAGAGTAAAAAAAGACAAAGTAGGCATTCCTTCCTTCCCTACTACTTCTTCTCCTCTTTTTTAAAATTATTTCAATTAGAGCTGTGTGTGTGTGTGCGTGTATATAAAGATATGCGTTGTGAATTGTGTTAAGACTGTTGAATCACAGACCTGTACCTCTGAAACAAATAATACAGTATATGTTAAAAAAAAAAAAAAAGAAGATAGTAGGAAGGAAAAAATGAAGGGGGGGGAATCAGAGGGGGAGACAAACCATGACAGACTATGGACTCTGAGAAAAAAACTGAGGATTCTAGAGGGGAGAGGGGTGGGGGATGGCTTAGCCTGGTGATGGGTATTAATGGAGCACTGGGTGTTATATGCAAACAATGAATCATGGAATACTACATCAAAAACTAATGATGTAATGTATGGTGATTAAAATAACATAATAAAATTAAATTTAAAAAAGATATTTATTTTTAATAGTTTTAATTCATTAACTTTGTCTTAATTCATACTTCTTCTATACAAACTTTTTAAACCATAAATAAAATAAAAAAGGTGAAGTCCAAGCTTTTCTCAGTGAAATCTGTTTGCAACACTTAGCTTTTAAAAATACAAAGTTTTTAAGAGTCAACCTGCAAACAAACCTCTCAAAATAAGAGAAAGCAGGGAGTGAGAGACTTGTATATATCCCTAGTATCTCAGTGTATTTGCCACAATTACCTAGGAGGTTTGAGTTTGATACATTTGTGTGAATTAGTGTTATTTAGTAATGTAGAGATTACCTGATGAGGGGGAGAAAATCAATTGGAGGAGTTAAAGGTAAGCCTTCACAGGAAGGTGAAGAAGAAAAAAAAAAAGTTCAACTAGATTCTCCAGGGGAATGGATACCAAGGGGACCTGTTCCAGTGACCTGCAGGTATGAGCTATGTTTGTCTCATTGCCTAAGGGATTTGCCAATTATGTCCTCTCTGACTCTGAGCTGTTCTCTAACCAGAGAAGATGAAAGAGTCTAAAAACACCCTTCAAACTTAAGTGATAATGAGGTGTTCCTAAAAAGGATGGAAGGAATAATCTAGTAAGGAAGTCAAAAGGATAAAATATGACTTTTAAAGAATAGAAATGAGTAAAACCAGAGGCAAAAGGTTGATAAGTTACAGAATGTGTTGCTGAAAAGGATTGTATAATTAAGAATCTCTTTAGGGAGTGTTGTTTCTGGAGGTCTCCAAATTTCTGAACACTCATTCCCATCAGGAAAAAGGAAAAATAAGTTGAGTATGTACCCTGCGTGTATCTATTTATTTAAAGTTATATTCACATACTATTGTGTTGGCAAATTGCATATATTTTAAAATATACACAAAATATAATTCTTCAAAAATAAGAAATACTTTAATAATTCTGTTACTGGTCACATGCCTAAAACCTTTCTTGTAAATGCCTCAATATTTTTGTTATCCCATCCAAAGTTCTTTTCTAAAGAGAATGTATGTTGAGTTTAAGAGTTGATGTTATCAGGGGCACCTGGGTGGCTGAGATGGTTAAGCGTCTGCCTTTGGCTCAGGTCATGGTCCCAGGGTCCTGGAATGGAGCCCCGGGCTCCTGGCTCAGCGGGGAGCCTGCTTCTCCCTCTCCCTCTGCCTCTCTCCCTGCTCATGCACTCTCTCTCTCTCTCTCTTTCTCTGTATCTCTGTGTCTCAAATGAATAAGTAAAATCTTAAAAAAAAGAGTTGACATTATCATTTTAACTTAAAAAAATACCCTAGAAACACTTAAATGCAAATAAAGGAAATGTCTCATTGGCTACATTAACCATGACACGTATTTTTCAGCCCATATATAATTAGGCTACCCTTCTGTTGAAATTTGGTTTTATGTTAAATTTCTGTATTCCTTGAGTCAGTTGTTCTTCTGAACTGATTAGAAAATGGTTTCTAAAATGTTTTTATATGAAGAACAATGAGTTTTTATGAGTGACATATTTGCAACAAAACATTCCCAAATATCCATCTTCAGAATGCTTTCTCTTTGGCATGAGTTTCTTTTTCATTCACTCTGAGGGGGAAAAAAGCCACGTTTACCAAGAAGGGTCTAATAAAATGTGTTTATTTTTAAAAATAAATTCCAGGTAGCATGCAATAGTTTGATTAGATTAAAATGCTTTTGTTTTTATGGACCCAATCAATATCTGTCTGGCAAGAAGCTCACATAAATAGCTGTGGCAGTTTCCTTCAATCTGAGGTTTCTGTGTAAGAATCTTTTTAAGAAACTTGTCCATTTTGTGAAAGTCTGTTTGGTGAAATTAAAAAGTAAAAACAATAAATAATGTAATTTTAATTTTACTAACACACTGAGGCCACCAGCATTAATCAGTATTATTCATATAATAAAACTTTGTGTATGTCTTCCTTTTTAAATAAAAATAACTATAAATTGAGATTCTAATGTTTTCTTCTTGGACTCCAGTGGGCCTTCTTCAGAGCTCCTCCTATGCATGCACTCTATTTTGAAGACCACTGGTTCAAAAAAATTATAAATTATTTTAACATGTACTGGCAGGTTGAAAACCCTTAGGGTAGAAATAGTGGGAGGGAGGGTGGAAACAGAGAGGGGAAGGAAACTAACATTTTTATGGATTACGCATTTCACTTACAATCTATGAGATAACTACTTCACCAATTAAAAACCTGAGCCTCAGAGATGATAAATAACTTTAAAAGAGCCATTCAGACATTAAACTTTAGGAATATGTTCTTTTGGAGGTGAGATCCTTATTAGTGACTTTCTGTTAAAAGAATATAGAGATTTCTGAATGCAAAACAGACATAAATAATAAAGTATCTTCCTTGAGGCAAGACAGAACAAATTCCATAGTCACAATAGAAAGTTCCTGAACCTTAAAACTCCCAATTAGATTCCTTTGATCAAACAGAACAATGCTATCTCCTTTAGGGCAGGAACAAGCCAAACAGTATCCATTTCCATTTATGACTCTAACAATCACAATAAAACAATGTGCTCCAGACACACATGCCAGAAGCTATAAAAAGGACTCATTTATTCAATAAATTTTTATTTGAAACATTTCTAGGCGTCAGGCAGTAAAGATACAACGGAGCAAAAATAGACATAATCATTGATATTCTGTTATTGTCTTTAAAAGATTAATTAAGTAAAACCAATAAGTGTTCAATTATAAACAAAGAAATAGTTATGAAGAAAAGGTGTGTGGCAATATGTAGGTTATAAATAAAGAAAACTGGCCAAAGCACAGGTCATGGGAGCCTCTTCTAAGATCTGAAGGGTGATGTGGGGTTACCAAGGTGAGAATCATAAGGAGAGCATGTCAGGCAAAGGGGATGGTACCATCTGTTCAGGGCCTGTCAGAGGAGGCCATATACCATGGTCCAGAAACTGACAGCAAGCGTGACTGGAAATCAAAGGGTGGAGAGTACTATTCTGTGTGTGATTTGAGCCTGGAGAAGCATGCAGAGTAAAACCATATAAGACTCTTAGAACATTAACATAATGTTCCTTATTATATGAATAGTTAGAAGTTGTCAAGGATTTTAAAGAGAGAATGACATGATCAAAAGTCATTTGGAAGATATCATGGCAGCTGAAATATGGAAAACTGGAGAAGGCTAGATTGTATTAAAGATGGTGATTTAAGAAACCACAGAAGTAGAAATGAGAGTCTAATACTGTTGTGGAATATCCAGTTGAGGGGAAGAGGTTTAATATACACTATAAAGAAAAAAGATAGCTATGTTGTCATCTAGTAGAAAGAGAAAAAAATGTCCTACAAGTTTTTGAGAAAGTCAGGGGGAGGCGAATGGTTAAATCAAAGATGAACTAGAGAGAGACTACAGAGAGATAGAGAAATAGGATTTAACATTTCAAACATTAAACGGGTGGCAATACCCAAAAATCAATTGTATTTCTATATACCAGCAATGAACATTCCAAAAATGCAATTAAGAATATAATTCTATTTAAGATAGCATCAAAAAGAAAAAAAATGGTAAAAGTTGACAAAGTAGCATAAGACTTCTACACCTAAAACTATAAAACATTGTTGAAAGGAATTAAGGCATAAATGGAAAGATTCCCCTAGTTCACGAATTGGTAGAGATATTATTGTTAAGAAAATAATACTCCTTAAGTTGATCTGCAGATTCGATGCAATCCCTATCAAAATGCCAGCTGGATTTTTTTAGGTAATTGAAAAGCTGATTCTAAAATCTATATGGAAATATAAGGGATTCAGAATAGCCCAAACTTTCTTCAAACGGAGGAACAAGTTTGGAGGACTCACAATTCCCAGTCCCAAAACTTCCAACAAAACTGTATTAATTAAGATATTGGGGTATTTGCATAAACACAGACATATAGATCAAAAAAATAGAATTGAGGGGCGCCTGGGTGGCTCAGTTGGTTAAGACTCAATTTTGGCTCAGGTCATGACCTCAGGGGTCATGGATCAAGCCTAATGGTGGTCTCCGTGCTAAGCGGTGAATCTGCTTGAAAGATTCTCTCCCTCTGCCCCTGCCCCCACTCATGCCCTCTCTCCCGTTCTCTCTCTCCCTCAAATAAATAAATAAATCTTAAAAAGAGTAGAATTGAGAGAGTCCAGAAATAAACCTTTCCATTTGTGGACAATTGATTTTTGACAATGGTGCCAAGATAATTCAATGGAAAAAATGGTCTTTTCAACACATTATAATAAGAACTGGATATCACATGCAAAAGAATGATACTGGATACATCTCACTAAAAACTTGTACATGAATGTTTGTAGTTGCCTTATTCCTAACAATCTAAAAGTAAAAAACAACTCAAATGACCAACTGATAAATGGATAAAAAATGTGGGATATCTATTCAATGTAACATTTTTGGCAATAAAAAAGAATAAAGTAATGATACGTGCTAAAACATGGATGAACTTTGAAAATATTGTGCTAAAAGAACGTCACAAAAGACCACATACTGCATGATTCCATTTATATAAAATGTCTGATACAGGCAAATCTATAAAGACAGAAAAGTAGACTAGTGATCGCCTGAGACTGTAGGCGATCCGATCCCACTGGAAGGGATGGTGAATGATTACTAATAAGTAAAGGGTTTCTTTTGCCAGGGGACAAAAAAGTCCTAAAACTACATTGGAATAACAGCTGTATAACCCTATGAGTATACTGAGAAACATTGAATTGTGCACTTTAAATGGGTGAATTGTATGGTATGTCAATTGTATAAAGAAAAGTGGTTTAAAAATTTCAAGCATTTAAAAATGCACTGGAATGAGAAATGTGAGATATGAGAGGGAGAGGGGTCAATGTCAATAAATATTTTCTTTGTTAAAGTGGATGGATTTTAGTGCCAATCACTAAAGGATGCCTTGGTTTGAGAAGGGCTGGCATGAATTAAGTTTTAAATATGTTGAGTTTGGGGTGCCTGTGGTTCAGTGGTTAAGCATCCAAGTCTTGATATGGGCTCAGGTCAAAAATCTCAGGATTGGGGGATTGGGCCCCACATCAGGCTCTGTACTGGGCATGGAGCCTGCTTAAGATTCTCTCTCTCCCTCTCCCTTTGGCCCTCCCGCCAACTCACATGCACTCTCTCTATAAATACATACATACATACATAGGTAAATAAATAAAAATATTTTGAGTTTGAAGACAAGAGATAACAAATTTTGGCAAGAATGCAAAGAAAAGGGAACACTTGTGCACTATTGATGGGAATGTAAATTGGTGCAGCCACGGCAAAAAACAGTATGGAGTTTTCTCAGAAAATTAAAATAGAACTCCCATATCATGCAGCAATTCCACTTCTGGGTATACGTGTGAAAGAAACTAAATCGCTAGTCAAAGAGATATCTGTACCCCTGTGTTCAGTGCAGAATTATTCTCAATAGCCAAGACATGGAAACAACCTAAGTGTCCATCCACAGATGAAAGGATGAAGAAGATGTGAGATGTATATACAAAGGAATATCATTCAGCCCTAAGAAAAAAGGAAATTCTATCATTTGTGACAACACAAATCAAACTTGAGGGTTTTATGGTGAGTAAGTCAGACAAAGAAAGACTTGTATGATCTCAGTTATATGTGGAATCTAAAAAAGACTGACTCGTTAGAGACAGAGTAAATTGTTGGTTGTGGGGAAAGAGGAGTTGGGAGAAATCGGAGAAGGTGGTCAAAGGTACCAACTTCCAGTTATAAAATGAGTAAGTTCTGGGATCTAATGCAGAGCACAGCGACTATACTTAACAATACTGTATCACATTTTGAAAGTTGCTGAGAGTCAATCTTAAAAGTTCTCACCACACACACACAAATGGCAACTATATGAGGTGACATATGTGTGAACTAATCCTATTGCAGCAATCATTTCACAGTATATACATGTATCAAATTATCACAATGTACACCTCAAACTTACACAATGTTATATGTCAATTATATCTCAATAAATCTCAAAAAAAATTCTAAGCTTATTGGCTGAAAAGAAGAGCATAACTGGAAATGGAAAATGACCTGTTCTGCATGTTCTAAAAAGAGATAAAGGAAAAAGAAAAAGAAAAAAAGACCAGTTGATGGAATTTACAGGGACAGATAAATAAGAAAATTTTCTAAAAATTTAAGGAGTTCAAAAAATAGAATGATTTACCTCATGTGTATTCAGTTGTAGTTGAATACTTTTTAATCACATGGCAATTTTAGATAAAACAAATTATACTATGAAATTTTTCTATGCAATTTTCCTTTGTAACCTTTGTCTACCACCCAATCTCATAAATTGACTTAAATTGGAGTAGTATCCAATTTATATGGTAAAGCCAAGATATTTAGGAAACTAGGATCACTTTCAGTTATGATTTCTTTATAATTATACTTTTAAAAGCTCCTGCTGATTATCTGACTTGTGTGCCATCTAAAAGTAAATGCTACTACTTGTAAAACCAGAGATAGGTCAATCAATGGCAAGGCTGCCACTGTCCAATCATCCATTAGCCATTACATGTCATCAACTCAAATTTACTTTTTGATGGGGTATAGAATGTCAAAGCAAAGGAAAAGGACATTGTAAAGGTTAGTGTTATATCATGCCAAAGGACACATTGGCAGAGTTTTTTTATTTGAAAAATATAACCAGAGGTTATGGCAATTCTATTGTTTCTTTTGCCATTTATTCTACTTTGTTATTTGATCTGATTAGTAAAGAAAATAACATGGAAGTAGGTCATGTCTATTGTCATTTTGATCTATAGACAAGTCATGGTGGAAAAAAAAATTAGATGTAGCGTATCAGCATAGCACCTAGAACAAGAAATAATCCTGCAATTTCTGCATTTTCTTGATAAATCTTTTAAGTAAAATCTTGGTATGATAATTCAGCAAAGCAAAGTTGAATTCATATAAACTGGTAATGTTCCTTAAAATATCTATTTAGGGTGCTAAAGAACAAATGTTGATTTATTTATTTGTTCATATATCACGTGCATGAGAGTTTATTGAGAAATGTATTTTGAAAGTACTATGTGCCAAAAATTTTGCCAGACACAGTATAAAAGTATTTATCTTTAGAGTTCACAATGTTATTAGTAAATTAAGTGATGAGAAATCTCTGAATAGTTCTCCCACCTTTTATCTTCTGTCAGTAAATATCACTTCTTGTTACTAATATCAGGAGTAACACCAAAGAGAAGGTTTCTTGAATTAATTCCTAGCATTGTTCAATTGACAGCTTCAGGAGGAACAAAGGTTGCTTCTGTTTACCTCTGGGATAAACAAAACAAAATGAAATCCTGATCATCACACCCTGAAGATAGCAGTTAGAGGAGTTTTTCTCCCATAAGTAGCAGAACACATCAACACAAACTGACTTAAACTATAAGAAGTGTTGGAATTCCCCAAGAGGTGGGATGAGCTCCAGAGTCAGACCTCTGGTTTCTCTTTCTCTAATACTCCCCAGGTCTACTTTCTTCCAAGAGCTAGCTGAGGAACAGCTGATAACAAGATTGATGGGGTGCGTAGTTCAAGTATCATAATCAAACATAACAAGTCCAGGGAATAAAATACCATTTACTGTTGCACCTCTTTCTTACAATGAAAGAACCTCTCTGAGTCAGGTGTCCACTCTTATACCAATCACTGGCAAGGAGGATGAGATTACCATAACCAGTTTAAAGTCTAAAGCAATTTAAACAATTTAAGATCTAAAACTGAAATTAAGAATGAGGTCACCTTTGAGGTCACTTCATGAAATAAGTGGAATTTTTTTAAAAATCAGGATTCTGCTAGGAAGAAAGGAGAGTTGGGTGATAACTAAGAGTATCGACTACTTTGTACTTGTTGATTATGATAGAAACGTTATCATAATTTAATAAATAATAGTTTATATTAATTAATTAGATTCTATGTATATAAATATATAGGTAAAAAGGTATATAGTTTGTCTTTGTCCAAAATAACAGAAATATCTGACCTCTAAGCTTTGTATCTCTTCCTGGGAAGTCATGCTATCATCTTACAGGTGCTGAGAAGAAAGAGCATTTCCAGTGGAAAGAAGCTGTAGGACTCAAGAAATTTCAGAAATACTGAAGTTGTGCTAAGGAGAGGACAGACTCTGTTCCGAACTCTGACAGCATCCTGGAGAGGCAGGAGATGCTCAAAGGAAGATGGCGAATTCATAACAACTAGAACGATAGAATCTGGGGAAGCAAGACTCCCAGCATCAGCAAAGATGCCCAGATCCACGGCATGGGGACGTGGTGTGGCCACTCCACAGAGGGCCGGCAGTAGGCAACGGACCTTTGCCCAACTATGTTATTCAATTTAAGATACCCTGACCTCCTCCATACTAGGTGTGTGAGGTGCAGGTTGACAGAACTCTGATATGAATGAAATTAAATTGTTCAATAGGCCAGTGGATTGAGGCACTCATTATTAAATATAAATTAATTTAAAGAAAACAAAGAAATGTGATGGCTGTGACATGACCAAATTGGTTTACTAGGATTTGCATTCATGGCATGGGTTTTATTGGTTTCTATTTTTAGATGTAGAACCTGATGTAGAGGCTGGAAAATTTAAGAAGCTTTTGTATTTATACAACTAGTAAGTACATCCAGATTCCTTATCCCTTGTTCCACTGCTTATAATTAAACTGTATTTCTTCTTTAAATTATCATCACAAGGCTAAAAACAAACTCATAATTGAAGCCCTGAGAAAAAATTGAATTACAGAAATAAAACTGCTAAGTAGTAACTGGAGCAGGTTCTTACCTTCTGATGAAGACATTTCTTGTAATGATACAAGAGGTAAATTATTGATATAGTTCTTTCCCAATCTGAACTGAATAAAGACCTACTATAATATCAACTGATTTTTTAAAAAAAATATTGTATTGTGCATACATGTCTTTGAATATTTAGTCTTTTGTGTGGTCCAAATTTTCCCCTATTATTTTTATACTTTTACTTTAGAATTATTGAATGATTTCTTTTTTTGGATTTTTTTGTATCACACAATGTTACATGAGTTTCAGGTATACAACATGGTGATTCAACAACTCTATACACTGCTCTGCTCACCACAAGTGTAGCTACCATCAGTCACCATGCAATGCTATTATTACATCACTGACTATATTCCCTATGCTGTATCTTTTATTCACATGATTTATTAATTCCATAACTGGAAGCCTAATTGAATAATCTCTCAATTGCGATGTTTGTGTAGTCCAATATGTTTTTAAAAGTATATGTCATTAAAGAAAGATTTATGTTATTTTTAAGTCATAAAAAATAAATTGGCCTCCATGAAATGTAACAGTATGTCTTATTGTTAGTTCTACTGGTGAATAATATGCAGCTTAGCTGATCGAAAACCTTCTCTTATTGATCAAATTTCATGTACAAAGCCCACAAAGATACCAAAGATAATAATATAGATCTCCACAGAATTAAAAAAAAATAAACAGATAATCAAAAAATATATTATTTGGTCAATTCTGATAATAAATGTGTACTCTAATTATTGACCTTTGGATCCAATTTAGAAGAGATAATTTAGAAATTTATAGCTTTTAGAGACCAGAAAATATCTGTACACCAATGCTGTGCCAAGCCAGGTTAGAGCCTGATGCAAAAGTAAAAATCGATAATACTGATCCTGGGGCACCTGGGTAGCTGAGTCATCAAGCGTCTGCCTTCAGCTCAGGTCATGATCCCAGGGTCCTGGGATGGAACCCGGCATCTGGCTCCCTGCTCCGCAGGAAGCCTGCTACTCCCTCTCTCATTCCTCCTGCTTGTGTTCCCTCCCTCTCTGTGTCTGTCTCTGTCAAATAAATAAATAAAATCTTAAATAAAAATAATACTGATCCTGTCTTTATTTAAAATTTGATATTTTGTTCATTGTTTTTTGTATTAATTTTACTTTTAAAATATTGCATTGACACATTTATTTTGATTAGTGAGGTTTTTTTTTTTTTTTGGTGTGTCCTTAAATTTTACACCTGAGACCTCACTCTCCTCACGCTAGCCTTGGTCCTCACTACACCCACACTGTACAAATTCTAGAATGTTGATTGCCATGCCTAGAGAAACCATGTGAAGAGATAAATATCTCTTTGGCTATAAAAGTCTATAAAACAATAGGACTATGCAAAACCTGAGCTGGTGTGATAAATTACATATAACATGGCATTCATTTCTTGACTAGAGACTCATTCCCCAATCTCCCTCCCTCACACACACACATAAATATACAAACTTATTATTTTTAGAGTTAGCACCATGATAAGAAGAAACTTGAAATGTTTTGACATATTTTTAAGCTTTTCTATTATTATCCTTCTAGGATTTAGAGATTCTCTCAACAATAGTTAACTGAACTATTGATTGCAACATGTCTGAATATTCATTACTTTTATTTTAATAATTCATTAAAAGTCCAATTAGCATCTGTATTTGGGATTTTTTAGTTAGATGACAGCTGTAAAATATACCACATGGAATTTTTAGCCTTTTTTTCATTTCTATACCTTTTGTTTTATGATAATGCAAATACCTCACCAAATAGCAAGTCTGAAGGATGGGATTTGGGAATTTATACCATTCAGTTATATCCTCAATAGTTACCAGGAATCAAGGAGTGAGACTTTGTGAAATAGAACATAATGAAAGTCATACCAGGAAAATCATGCCAGTCTTCATGTAAAACTACATTCTGAGTGTATTTAATCACAATGATACTATACATTTTATAGCACACTATGATTCACAAACTACACTCATTTTCTTCACCCGAATTAAATAACAACTTTAGAAGTTAAGTTGTGGGTAAATTATCGCTATTTTACTCATAAGGATGCTAGCAGGAAACCTCCTGAAGACACACTGTATTATGTTCTCTACAAAATGTGAATCAACATTTTTATTAGATGCATGTAATGCCAAATTTACAGTCTTAGTGCATGCAGTAGGTTCAATTTCCTAATCTGACAGAACAGCCTAGCATTTGGTAAACTAGAGAGATACAGAGTCAAAATGTGAGGGTTGAGATGCTACAAAACAACCCTCCAATATGCTGGTCTCTGTATTTCCTCAGTTCTAAAACTAAAGGCAGAATTACAGCATAAAAATGTCTCTGGCTAAATAGAAATTTTCCACGGAACAAAGAAGGAAAACCCTCACCCAGTCTTCTAGCATAAATATTAATATGTTTGTTCATGTAGTTATCTACTTTCACCTTGAAACTTTGATAACTTTATTTTTTTTAAAGATTTTATTTATTTACTTGACAGAGAGATAGAGAGAGAGCACAAGTAGGCAGAGTGGCAGGCAGAGGGAGAGGGAGAAGCAGGCTCTCCGCTGAACAGGGAGCCAGACGTGGGGCTCAATCCGAGGACCCTGGGATCATGACCCGAGCCGAAGGCAGCTGCTTAACCGACTGAGCCACCCAAGTGCCTCTCACCTTGAAACTTTGAGACAGAGACCCTGAATAGCTGAGATAGAAAGACCAGAGACTTTCAATAGCATGGGGGAGAGGACAGAGACAACTTCTCTAGGACTGTCCAGGATGAAGCCATACCACCCATTTTGTCCAAGAGAGGCGAGGGGAGTGACAAGATGGCAGCAGAGAAAAAAAAAGGTACTATCTGCCAATTTTGCAATTTTGTCAAGGACTAATGCTTTTCATATACTCTGGACAATTAAACCCTCTAAGATATTTTCTATATTAACTTAAAATATTATTTGTATTCCTAAATAATACAAATATTATTTATTTGTATTATGTAATTAGAATATTTTTTCTAAAGTATTTTTATGCCTACAAAAGCACGTACCCTTCCATTGTATCCCCAAGAAAGGCACATTGCTCCTTCTCTTTTAAAAATTTATTTCTTGGGGTGCCTGTGTGGCTTAGTCATTAAGTGTCTGCCTTCAGCTCAGGTCATGATCCCAGGGTCCTGGGATCAAGCCCCAAATCGGGATTCCTGTTCCTCGGGAAGCCTGCTTCTCCCTCTCCCACTCCCCCTGCTTGTGTTCACTCTCTCACTGTCTCTCTCTCTCTCTCTGTCAAATAAATAAATAAAATCTTTAAAAAAATAAAATAAATAAAAATTTATTTCTTCATAATCTATACTAGATTTAATCTTATCTTGGAGGATCATGCTCTAACATACGTTACACATTATTCTCAGCCATGAAAGTTTGAAACGTAAAACTCATCTATGCTCTTCCTTTTTCTTGCCCACAAATGATATGCTAAATCCTCTTCTTAGTAAAGTGTGTGCATTTTATTTTTTTATTTACTAATTACCTCATTCCCAAACCCACTACCTTAACTTGATTCCCCATAGGATACTGTAATGGGCATCTTCCCTTGCTTTCCACCATGTCAATCCCATCTCTGATCCATTTTATATTATAGAGCTGCCACGTTTTCTTTATGGAATACAATTTTACTCATTTCATATTTCCATTCAAAAACCTTGAGTAGTTTCCCATTGCCCACAGAAAAATGTACAATGGCAGGCTTGCATTTGCAGAGCTTTATAATTGGACACCCTGACTTTCCCATCATGTTTCCCATTGTTTTCCCATTCACTGTGCTCAGACTAAACAGAATGATTTCTCTACATTTAAAAAATCTTGTACATTTGCTCATAGGATTCAATACTCTTGGAATTTCTCCTGTTACCTTCTTTTATGAGTTAATTACTACTCCATGTTTCAAGACCAATCTCAAACAAATGTCATCTGAAAGGGATGCTTTTCCCGATACCATGAGATTTTTCCTTAGAACTTCCACATTGTCTTGCTTATAGAACCTGCCACTTTCAGCCTTATATTATGGTCATTTATACATTTCTTAGTCCCCCTACAGACTTAGAAAATTCTTGAAGAGAGTAATTTTGCTGAGATGCTTTTAAATATTCCATAGTGCCTGGAATGAAATCATGTACTAGCTGTAAATCAAATGGAACTTGGTTAAACTTCTAAAATAATCACCTGTTATATCATAAATGAGTTAATATAATCAAAGTGATTTCTTTGCAAATCTTCATACCAACAAACAACTTATATATGCTTTCATTTATCTATGTGTTAACTCTGCATGTTTTGAGAACAGAGTACTGAACAAGAGTTGTTGGCCTCTAGAAAGAAAGGCAGAAGGAAAAAGAGGAAGGAAAAATAAGTCCAGTAAGTTGTCATTTATATATGATGGTGAAAGAAATGAAATCAAATTCTGCCAGAAAGAAAGATATTTATCTCTCCAAATTCTGCTCACAAATACAAGATAGCATCTAATCTATGATACATTTTAAATCAAGACACACAAAATACCTTATTTTTAATATAGAATTAGTTATAACAATAGTCTAATACAATATACAAGATGTTGTTCTCCATCTTTCTCACCCCATGTAAGATTAACATAATCCCAGGATTTGGAAGCAGAGAACAAAAGGAAAAGATATAGCAGAGTGGTCAAGAAAGTCTATTGAAACTAAATAATAAGGAAAAGTCAGGCAGTTAAAACCATGGTAGAAAAAGTGTTTATAGTCTGAAGGAATAACATCTGAAAAATCTGGAGAGAGAAAGAAATGTATTAAGTTTTTGGAAATAAAGTACTTCCATATGACCACACCTTAGGGTGCAAAGAAGAGAATGGCAGGATGTGACATTATACCAGGGTACAGAATTGGAGGACCTTGGTGTTTATATATGGGAGGAAAGAAAAGTAAACTACATATCAGGGGGGCAGAAGCTGGTATCTTTGTTCATACACACGCACATGCAGTTTACTTTTTCATACTCTTCATAGCTTTTCTCCAGTGAAATATGATAAAATATTAAAGTTCTTTCTTCCCAGACAAAATAAATAAAATGATTCAAGTCTCCTTCCTGCTACTCATACTGATTACTGCATCTTTTCAAAATGCACATATGCAAAAATAGTATGTCATTTTTCATTTGTTGTATTTTGATACATTTTCATTGTTCTCATATTAATTATACTCAATAACCATAACCCCATGGGAGCAGCAATAACAACAAGTTTGGTATGTAGATTTTCTTAGAATACCAGAGTGGCTTGGTGTATTGTTTAATTTCCTGCTTTCTTCCAAAAAGGTATTTAAGAGGTCCCACAAGATATATTTCAGTGGCGTGCCTTCAGTTGTCTTTCAATGAGTGGTGCTTCACTAATATAGGGGAAGATAAAAACTAAAGATGAATCTGAAGATGGAAAATAATCAAGAATGTGGGTACCTCTCGCACTTCATAAATCATATGGAAGAATTTATAATGAAATAATAGTTTTACATAATGCATTATACAGTTGATATGCCAGCTACTCTAACAAAGATATTTCAAAATTCAATGGTGCAACCAACTATGAGGTTCCCTTCTCTCTCACATATCAGTCCAGAGATGGGCAGCTCAAATTCTGTTCAGAATCTTTTTCCACATTATCCAGAGATCCTGACAGTTTTTCTCTTGTTCCTCAGCCTTGTCACATTTACAATCCAGCCAGTAAGAAGAAAAGGGAGAATTGGATGACAAGAAATTTTCACACAAAGTTATGATTTAGTATTCATACTCATTACTTCCATTTATATACTCTTGACCTATTTCCACTCACATGGCTGCACCTAGCTGCAAAGGCAGCTAGGAATGTGCTTAGCTAAATCTCCAGGATTGCATTAATAAAGAGAAGGAAAGAATAGTGGTACTGTGAGGCAGTTTGCAGACTCTAGCACACCAACTGACATCTCAAAAAAAAAATAAAAAACTAAACTATAGGAAGATACAGCAAAGCTCTTTAAATGGTCAACAGAAATATATTGGGAATTTGAGAGAAAAACAATCCGAATAATAGTTATATGATGATAGACTCCAAAGATATTGATTTTTACTGAGAAAAAAGAAGTGGAAGTCACCGCAGCACGCTCTCTGAATATATCAATGCAGTATGGTTTTCTGGCTAAAAAGATTTAGAATACTATGAGCAATGAGAAGTAGAATTTAATTTTACCCTTAAAAGAAAACATGTTTAACTGAACAACTGAAGTACCAGAAATAGTGATGCACCTTAGAATGCTGAAAGGGAGATAAATAGAAAAGATTTAAAAAGTACTTGAAGGAGAGAAAATTGATAGTACTCATTATTGAAAACTGAAAAAAAATTACATTCTATAATAATATCTACATAGTAATGGATGACATGCTTGTAACAGACTATATTAAAGGAAAATTAAGGGTTTTGGGGGAACTACTGTTAGCATTTTGAGACTGTCATGGGTGACTTCCTCAGAAAGAATACTTTCAAAATTATTCTCTTAGGACCTGTGTCAGAGACAAATACTGGGTTTCATGAACCAAAACTCTGACTTTATTTTTTAAAGATATTGCTAAAGATTGTGTGTAAATCACAGTTCCCTCAAGTAATCACCTGAATCATTAATTCTGTTACAGTCAGTGTTTTGCAGACAAAATGAATATAATCCAAAGAATGTAATTAGAAACTCAAATCTTAGTTTTTTTTCATTTTTTTCTTTTTTTAAAGATTTTATTTATTTATTCATGAGAGACAGAGAGAAGCATAGGGAGAAGCAGGCTCCCTGCTGAGCAGGGAGCCGGAAGCGGGACTCGATTCCAGGACCCTGGGATCATGACCTGAGCCAAAGGCAGATGCTTAACCATCTGAGCCACCCAGGTGCCCTCTCATTTTTTCTTAATCTAATATACTAAACTCTTCGTGTTCTATTAGAAATACACTACCTCTATACAAGTTAAGCAATGATATTGACACAAGCAAATTAATACTATCTCAAAATTTCTAAGAACCTATCCCTTAAATGAAAAGGGGAAATGGTATTACAAGTATTAATCATAACACATATCAATTGAAGTAATGAAGTCCTCTAGTGAAGTTCAAGGACAAAATTTTGCATGTAGATGTTTCACGTTTTTTGTTGTCATTAAGAGATGTTCAACTCCCTTTAAAACAAAATATAGGATCATCATTGTTTGGAAACCATGATAATTCATCTGGCTCACTTTCCATCCGTGTAATGCTCTGACCCATTTGTCTAGGAGTTAGAGGTTTCCTCTGAGAATTCTTAAACTTACTATCCCTTGTGACAGTGGCATGCATTTCAGATAGCGATGAGAGATTGGGAGAAAAACGGGGAAGTGTAGACCAGTTCTCTTTCAATAAAACTAAGGATTTTGTATTAATGTCCTTATCTCCCAATGATCCTGTACTATTATCTTTGACCTCTTAATTATTTTTTTCTAATAAATTAACCATTTGAACCATTTGTTCAAAATGATCGGGTTGGGTAAAGCAGAATACTAACCATTTTGAGCACTTACAAAGCACAGGTAGAGTGTTGGAAGCTCTGCATGTGTTACAGATCTTTTTAATGTCACTAAATCTGGCCAAGGTTAATATGTTCGTGCTCTTCTCTAACAACTGAGGTTAAGCAAAGCTTAGCTCCCAAGTTCATATAGGAATCAAGTGGTAGAGCTGTAATTCTCTAATAAGAATTATGAATAAATTGTAATGAGCCCATGCAAGTGAAAGTAAAGCAGGAAAGGGAGCTATATACATTTAAACTTCATTTTTAAATTTATACCATTTCTTGCTAGATATCTTACATTCTGCCTCTCCAGACTGAGCTCTTGATGAGCAGACCAGTGTTTTTGTGTGAAATTTTTGTTGTTGTTTTATAGCAGCAACAATTAGAACATTCAAAGGAATAAAGAAGACACTTGTTAATTTATCTTAGATTGCTGATATCTGAATGTGTTGGAAGGTATAGCATTGCTTTGGAACCATAAAGGACCATCCAAATCTTCTGCCCTGATCCCCTGCTTTTTGAATGGGTAAACCAAGGCTCAGAAATGGCTGTACGCTTCCACATCATTCAGAGAGAAGTGGGCAGAATGAGAATGTTAACTTATGTCTTCTAAGTCTAGTGAAATTCCCACTACATTAGCTTCTCCTACGTAAAAACAGTGCTTTCAAACTGCGTGTCGCTTTACAGTTTCTGCCTTCGCAAGCTTTAAGAGTGTCTCTTCTATTTGGTCTCTCGACTGTCTTTTGCCAGAGAAGCTCACCAACTCAAATTTCAGAGAGCTCCAAGAAGCATATTTTCTATGACAGGGTCTTGACCATTAAATTACCTTCACTTTTCTTCTGACAAAATTCAAGTTTATTAAGTTCAAGATGTTGCCCAAGGACTATGGCTAAATATAAGAGAAAGATTTATGCTTATAAACAGTTATTTTTCCTTTATTGTGTAAGAAACCTCAAGAGAAACATCACATAAACCTAGAGAACAAGAAAATAAAATTTTAAAATAAAGTATGTTTCTCTAATAATCTTCTTACTTCCATTTTTCAAACATGTGTATGTATGCATGTGTATGTGCAAAATCTAACTCTCTGTAATTGTGTGTCCAGGTTTTGAGCGGAGAAAACTAAGAAAATGAATGTGAGCTTAGTCTCTCTGCTCCCAATTGCAGTAACAACTACATGCCTGAAAATGTTTTTAATATTCACTTTTTATCCTCTTTGTATTTATCAACTCAGAACATTTCCTCTACACAATGTTTTCAGACCATAATATTAAAAAAATTTGAGAGCTATTAAGCTATTCAATCTTTATGATATATAAATTATATACATATTTAGCTCTGGTGTTACACACAATGATGAGAAACTCCAGTCAGCATTACTGAAGTTCCTGACAAGTGACCATGTCTGAGGAATAGGCTGAAGTTCACTTCCTGAAGACCCAGGAACTACAGCTAAAGATAATTATTTACATTCCTTCAATTTTGAAAAATGAGGGTGCCGGGGTGGCTCAGTTGGTTAAGCGACTGCCTTCGGCTCAGGTCATGATCCTGGAGTCCCAGGATTGAGTCCCGCATTGGGCTCCCTGCTCAGCAGGGAGTTTGCTTCTCCCTCTGACCCTCTTCCCTCTCGTGCTCTCTATCTCTCATTCTCTCTCTCTCTCAAATAAATAAATAAAATCTTCAAAAAAAAAAAGAAAAATCAAAAAGACATGGTTTTTGGCTGAGTCTAAATTATGTATTTTTCTCCCATTATTTTAGATGTAGAACTTAAGCAAATAGAATATTTAAAAAACAAAACTGACAGATAAACTGAATGTAACCTAAGTCCTGTGTGTGTTATTGAGTGAATGCCATGCTGGGAGAAAACGAGCATGGGAAACGAGACTATGAGAACCTCATTTTTAAATGTTTCTCTCATAGGAAAAACTCTATTACTCATTATTCTTTTATGTGCCTCTTACAGAAAATATAAGCAATCTGTATTTGTGCAGTTAGGTAATAATTCTTTCCAAAATACTGTCGAAAAGAAAGAGGGAGTGACATCTTTCGCAGAATCCTTAGAGAAAGATTCTTCTCCAGGGAGTTGCAAACAGGGCTGCTAATGACATTCTGATGCATATCTTTGGGTACACGTGTGTATGCAATTCTCTTGGAATTTTCAGATCATAGGTTTTGTTTTGCATATGTTCTGCTTTAAAAGATACTTCCGAACAGTTTTCCAAAATGGTTGCAACTACTGACACTTCCATCAGACCTGTGGGAGAGATTATGTTGCTCTACAATAGCCTTGCCTACACCTCAGTATTACCATTTTTAAAAAATATTCTAACTGGGGAGGGTATGTGCTACGGTGAGCGCTGTGAATTGTGCAAGACTGTTGAATCACAGATCTGTACCTCTGAAACAAATAATGCAATATATGTTAAGAAAAAAAAAAGAAGAAGATAGCAGGAGGGGAAAAATGAAAGGGGGGAAATCAGAGGAGGAGACGAACCATGAGAGACGATGGACTCTGAAAAACAAACTGAGGGTTCTAGAGGGGAGGGGGGTGGGGGGATGGGTTAGCCTGGTGATGGGTATTAAATGGGGCACGTTCTGCGTGGAGCACTGGGTATTATGCACAAACAATGAATCATGGAACACTACATCACAAACTAATTATGTAATGTATGGTGATTAACATAACAATAAAAAATTTAAAGAAAAAAATATTCTAGACACTATAGCGGGTGTAGAGTGGTTTCAATGGTTACTACTCTGATGACTAATATTGATGGTCATCTTTTCACACGCTCATTGGCCATTTAGATATTCTCTGTTATGAAGTGTGTTTGCTTAACTCTTTTGCCCTTTTTTTTTTTTCCAGTTGAGCTAAATTTTTTTTTCTTGATTTGTACGAGTTTCTTGTATGTTCTGCATGCACATCTTTTGTCAGGTTATATATTGCAAATATTTTCTCTCACCCTGTGGTTTGTATTTTCTTTCACTCAATGAGTTTATGAAAACACATTCACACACAATCATTTTATACGTAGGAAAAAAGAGCAAAGAAGTTCTCTGCATGACAACAGATAACCATAAGTAAAAAAGAAACCATGTTAAGTTCCTGGTATATAGTAGGAGCTCAATAAATATGTCTTGAATTAATCAAAAGATGACTGCATACCCTTCAGTTCTGTTCAATGAAATTCTTATCCAAATATTGCCTCAATATTTTGTTCAACAAAATAATGGCAGTTTTCTAAGGGAAAAAAATCATGATTAAAAAATTTTTGAAATATCTTAGGACTTTGTGCATTTCCCACTGACCAAGAAGAGAAACATGACCTACCCTTCCTAAGAATAATAAAGAACTATTAGCAAGTTTTTTAAAATTATTGATCCAGGTAAATATATCACACACTATTCTGCTTTTAATATTATTTTTAACTCAAGAAAATGTATTTAAGGAAAGAAACTGTGAGGGTGTAAAAATATTAAATAGTAGAAAAGGAAATTTAAAAACAATTGTGCCTACTGGAAGTGTTTAAGTCTTTAGAATGAGACTATTTCATGTTGAATTCAATGTTCACAATCATGTTTAACAGATATAACATCATGAGTACTCCATTGCCATACAAGCATTTATAATTTTAAAAAAATAAAGCTTTATTTGCAAATTGCCATGGACAGTGTTCCTGCATTTGTTTTTAAATAAGTTGCTTGAAACCTCCATAAAAATCTCCATAGCAGACATGAAAGTGAATGGAGCACCATACATAAGAACAGTTTCTCTTGCTCTTTAAAAATTGATCAGTCGGAGGAATATACATAAATCTATATAAACACAACAAACATTTTAAAAAGTCCTTTTAATTTTGTGACTACTTCCTATAGCTCTTAAATATTTCAATAGTTGCAATCAATTAGGGAATCTATGAATATTTTCTATTGTCAACTCTATCATGTCATAAATACATATTGCTTCTCAAGGTGAAATAATAAAAAAGACCATTTAAGGAAAGATACTTTCCTCTAAATACTAGCCTTTTAACAGTGGCATAAAACTAGTACATCTGCAAGAATTTCACTAATATGGTCAACCACTGACATCTATTGGCAAAAATAAGCAGACAAGGTTTGGTTAACTCATAAATGCACTTAGGATTTTTTTAATGGCTCTAATTTGAATATTAACACTTATTTAGAAACCAATGTTAGGGATAGTTTGGTTAAGTTATGTAAAGCCACAGGGGACTATTTAAAATCTTTAGCCCTAAAAACTGAAGTTAAGAATTAAAGGGGGCCTAAATAGCTTTTATTATTTTCCTTCATAAGATTACAAATCAGAGAAAAAGCCAGTGTTGTTGTTCCAAAGAAACACATCTGGTTTCAGATTTGGAGAACTTTATTTACTAATTTGCCAAAAGGTTAGTGAAGCTTAGGAAATATGTGGTATTCTTAACTTGAAAAGAAAAGAAAAAAGAAAAGAAAAGAAAAAGTGTCTTAAATTTTCAAGCAAATTAGATCAAAGTTTCATATCTTTTGTACACTTTCATGGGTTTTCTCAATCCTTTACTGTCTTTACTCAACTTTTTTCCCCCAAGCTCCTCCCCCATGAAGTACTACTTCCTTGACTCTTATCCAGAGACTTCTCCTCAGTATTTTGTAACTTTAAGACAATGATGCATTGTCAAGATGCCATTATACTAGCAAGAGTCTGGGTGTAACATCATTGATTTATGTATTCAACAAATATCTTTTAAACGTCGCTATATACTATAAACTGTTTTAGGTTCTGAGATTCAAAAGTGAACAATTCAGACAAAAATCCCAGTCTACCTGGAGTTTTCCATTCAACTAGTATGAGAAAATAAACAGAAAAAAAATGAAATAAATGGCATAACAGGCCAAGCGGTGATCAGTGCTATTTCACATATGGAGAAAATAATACAAGGAAGGAAGACAGTGGTAATTAGGTGGGAGACAGGCTTCAACGTGCTAAATGTAGGTGTCAGGTTAAGGCCTCACTTGATATTTGAGCAAACCAGGTGAGGCAGTAAATCATGAAGACTGCTAGGGAAGGAATGTCTGGCAAGAAGGGAAAGCAAATGTAAAGGGGCTGAAGAAGAAGGGTGCTCGTAAAGTGGAAAAGCAGCAGGGAGGTGATGACTGTAGCTTGTGGGGTGGGGGCAAGCAGAAAGTTGTGTAATAGGAGACAATGTCAAAGAGGTGACAGGGGGAGACGTTCTGTAGGGACCTTCAGCCCACTCTAGCACATAGCTTTAACTCTGAGTGAGATGGAAAGCCATGGGAAGGACTGACTAGAGGAGTGATAGAGTCGACTTACTTTTTCAAAAGATCACCAGGAACCAGATTGAGAATAGACGGCAGAAGCAAGGGAGATCACACAGAGAAAACTGTGGGAATCTGTGGGGAGCTTCAAACAGGATGGTGGTGATGGAAATGAGGGAGTAAAAATAGGGGGGTGAGTAAATCTTGGACTTGGTAACTGAATGGAAGAGGGTTGTGAAAGAAAAAAAAGAGTCAAAGGAAAGTCTACAAAGCCAAAATTATTCCCTCTCCGTAAGTACCAGAAAAAAACCCTAATGAGAAAGCTAGGGATTGTTCTTTCCTTACTTGCACTTAAATATGTGCTAGATTCACAGTCAAAGAATCTGATAACATTCTGAAATCAAGGGCATTGAATACTTCTTTCATAAGATATCCTTGGTCGTGGTTGCTGCCAATGAAAAATCTATTATTATCTTTCCAGGTATATATCAGACACGTAACAAAACACATCATTTCAATTTATGATAATACTAGAGAATTAAATTGTTCCTTGTGAACACCTACTAAATCTGTTTTCCAAAACCTCCTTCCTCAAGTGACATGACATTTATCATTAGAACTCCAGTTCCATTTGACTATAAAAATACAATTAATAATACTTTCCAGCAAAACATAATATGACTGCTTAATTAATCAGAGTATCAGTGTTATACCCAGATTTAGATTATGAAAGGAGCACAGATATTCAATGGTGACACATTTTAATTCAATAATATCTGTAATTTGGACACTTGATTTGTTTCAAAGACATTCTGTTGGCCAAGTTACCTGATAGCCACCTCTGCATCAATTATGAGATCCGGATATGTAATCAGCAGCTCCACATGAGGAGACTCTGGGTGGCACACTCTAATTTCCTTCTATTTCCTCCAACTCAATTTGTCTATCTAAAAGTAAATCCTCTTGCAAGCTATTACTCTCTCCACCCACTATATGCAGAACTTTTTAGGAAAGTTCTAAAAAAATTCCACCCTTCAAAACATTTTCCTAAAGTTTTTGGCAAAAAAATTTTCATTCAAATACCTATTTCTTTACTATCCCCTTTGTACCTTTTCTTTACAACATTGTTTCTTAAGTTCGCTCCTTGCACTTTTTGATCACTGTATTCATTGTAACTTCATGCACTTAAATTATTCAATTCTAAGTGCAGTTATCTTGGAAATAAAAGTCCTTCAGAAATACAATCTATTACTGTATAGCGTAACTCAAAATGTAGGTAGTTCCATTTAAAACTCTACTTTGTGTGTGCTTGTACGTGTGTGTGTGTGTGTGTGTGCACATGCATTCTTATCAGGAGCTTTAAAATTTTCTTCTTTTCTTGGTTCTGACCTTCCATTTTCAATATCCTTTGCTTCTCACTGGATTGTGAATGTGCCCTTTCCCTATGTCTGAAAATCTTTCAACCTTCACCATTCATTCTAAGAATCAGCAATATGTTATGTTTTTATAGAACCTTTCTTCCAGGGAACAGAGAGTGTTTCATATATATTACCACATTCATCCTTAAAATTTCTCTCACAACGCCCATAGCCCTGGCTAAACTATGTCTCGGTTGAAACCTCAATCTGTATCTTTAGTTCTTCCTTCCTTGACTGCTTTTCCTATAAACTCTGTAAATCACATTTTCAGAATCCTGCATCTGTAGAAAATAAGCATAATTCTATCACTCAAATGACTTTTCTTTCTAACCTTGTTCTTAGGATTCACCATCTTTATTTCAAAACTTTACCACTGTCTTCCCGGTAGGCGTTAGGTTACTAAGGTCTCACTACTTGTCTCTGGAATTTCTCTCCTCCCTCAGGAAAGTGAAATACACAGTTGATAACATGTTGTATCTGCTCTTTTCTCAACTATGTCACTTCTTTTTACTCTAAATTACAGTTGTGTCACTTTTAAATTTCTTTTCTTTTTTTTTAAGATTTTATTTATTTATTTGACACAGAGAGAGCAAGAGAGCACAAGCAGGGGGGGTGGCAAGCAGACGGAGAGGGAAAAACAGGCTCCCCACTGACCAGGGACCCGGATGCAGGGCTCGATTCCAGGACCCCAGGATCATGACCTGAGCAGAAGGCAGACGCTTAACCAACTGAGCACCCAAGCGTCACTAAATTTCTTTTCTACTCATGATTAGAAGTCATATCCTAAGTTTTATTTGGTTTTTAGGTATATACTGAATTCATGTTTTAAAATGCTGGTCCCTTAGTAGTAAGAGCTAGAATTTGTTAATGTTTACTGTGAAGCAGTCACTTTGCTAAATGCCCAGGCAGATTGCCTTGTTTAATCCTTAAGATAGGCATAAGAGCTCAATCCTACTTTCTATAGATTAATGATAGAAAAACTAAGGTTTTATATATATACATATATATATACATATATATATACACACATACACACACACACACGTGTTCACTGTAAGTGGCTGAATATACTGAAATAGCCAAAACATACCACTAATTATTGCTCTACATTGTCTCTGTACAATTAATTATCTTAGATTGAAAGTTTTAAAAAACAGCAATATTACTCTTCTCAGAATTCATCAATTATCTATAAAGCCCTGTATTTGAGGACTAAGTCTGGGCTCAAACTGGTCCAGAAAACCAATCTAAAATCTGACTATTTACTTAGATAAAATTACCAGTACTCAAATGTAAACATTTTTTCAGACTTAAAATAAGCCATTATATTTAATCAGGCTTAGAATAATTAATTACCTTCAACATGTATTTTTAAATGAGTAAAACCATTAGAGAGAACTTAAGAGGAAAGAAATATCCTATAGAAGGTATGTCTCCTATTTTTATGTCCTGAGCTATCCAATTCCCCATTTTGTTTTGTTTTTCTTAGTGAAATTGTTTACTTATATTAGTTAAAGCTAGTCTGTTACAAATGGCCTACTTCATTACATGGCATTGGCTTTTCCCTTTGACTTCTTAATTCTGAGGACTTAATCAGCATTTCATATGCACTGGTTTCTTTTCCTGCTCATTTCTCTTCAGTCACCTTAGGGACATCAGAACCATGTTAAGGATACAGACATTGAGACAAAAGCAAAAATTAATCTAACTTTAAGGATTGTTTGGGAAAAGCTAATGGTTGTGCTAAGTATTTTCTTTTACAGGTCTGTCATATTTCAAATACTACACACATAAGACATATTTAACAGAGTAAACAAAAATGCCAAATGAACTACCAAATAAAGGAATATGAATATATTTCCCCAGCAGTGTAATTCTTAAATAATATTACTTAATTTGAGGGTATGTGAGAAAGGAAAGAAAGAGCTAATTATTTGAACTAAAACACCAAAAGATCAAGACTAAAAATATGACAAACTAAACTAATCTGTTTAGTTTTTTGGGTTTTGTTTTGTTTTGAGAGAGAGAGACTGGGAGGGGACGTGGCAGGAGTAGAGGGAGAGAGACTCTCAAGCAGGCTCCACCCCCAATTGGAGCCCATTGCAGGGCTCGATCTCATGACCCTGAGTTCTTGACCCTAACTGAGATCATGACCTAAGCCGAAATCAAGAGTCGGACACTTAACTGACTGAGCCACCCAGGCGCCCTATTTAGTTTTTTGATGTAATGTTAGTGTTACAACAGATTCCACAGTATTACAGCATCATCTTCCATAAATTAATCATCAGTGCCTCTAAATCCTTGAATAGGAGAGCATTAAAAATAATCTCACTACAATAGATATTTTATTGATACAAAAAAGATCCGAATGTTTTGGCAGACGGTTATCTTTTCCTCTCTCTCCACTTCAAGTGCATCTTTCTAATTTTAGGCTGATTTCTTTAAAAAAAAATTACTATGGTGTAACAATCTCCTTTCAAGTCTACTTGATTTGACAAAGATGGTATTTATGCCTTAAAAATTATTTCCTGATTAGCTAGAATCATAAAAAGAGTGTGTAGCTTTTAAGCATTTTAAATGTCCTTCAGATAACCTTTGAATCATTGACACTAAAGACAATGAGCCATGCAGATGTCAAATAAAAGATAAATTTTCCATGCAAACATGTATTCCATATGAAAGCCATGCAAATGCTGCTTTCAGAAGAAGCAAAAAGGCTTGTTTTTGTTTTGTTTTCTCAAATTAAGTTCTTTCCTCAGAGCACAATTGCAAAGTAAAATTTACATATTTTTGACTGAAAAAATAATTTACATGTCACAAGTAAGTGACTTCACAATGTGAAGATTTCAGGACACTGACACTTTTAGGTACCAGGTTATTAAAAAAAGACACACAGATAGCCAAGGTTATTGTTGAACTTGACTTATTATACACTGGATAGAAATATCACCCAAATCCTTCACACCAAAACTAACTAAAATCTAAATACCTTGAGTATGGAATGGATTCAATGGTGTTTAGATAGTAAACTTGACCTCAAAAATAATGCAGTTATATGAAGGTTGTGTAGGAAAAATATATACATATATATGTATATATATATGATAAGGAATATGTCAATATAGAAAAGTTAGCAGTTGGGAAAATAATCATCTAAAAGAAGCACAGATTCTTCCTTCCATCCTGTCACCAAAAAAGGAATCAAGAGAACAAGAAGGAGAGCGTTTTCCTCTGCATTTCATTTATGTGAGTATAAAGAGATTTAACGTTTGTTACTTAAATGAATTTGTTAAAGATTAAAATGATGGCATTTAAAGAAAAAAATGCCAAATATTAGATCCTATTCATCAAACTCAGCAAGTTTAGAATCATGAAAGGAAAAACTTTTACTCGTTATTCATTTGGTAACATTTGCTCAAAATAATGTATTGTCACAGATTGTCAGTGAACTGACACTGTGCCAAGTAGACTTTGATTCAAATTTTTAAAAGAGTGAGATGAACAAAGGATATCAGACTCCACAGGCAGAAAAAAAAAAGGGACAAGACATAGGATCATAGAACCCATAGAATTTTAAAGCTAGACAGAATGAAAAAGCTATCTCATCCTTCTCCTAAACCCTATATCTCTTTAGAAAAGCAAATAGAACAAGTAATAATAAGACTTTACTCCAGGGCTGATTACCATGCTCTAAAGTAATAATTATATAAATAAAGAAAATGTAAGATGTTATATATAACCACACAAAAGCATATTGAATATAAAAATTACTCCTTCTATAGTTGTATTTATAGATTTGAAATAACTCAGGTAGAACTTGAAATACCCTTTCAAGTACTACCTTTACAAGGTCTAAAGTTTAAAGATATATTTAAGTTATTTAAATATTTAAAGTATTTTCACTATTCTTCAACTATTTATTTTAAAAATAATTTTTTTAAAAATGTATGCTCCTACCATCTTGAATAAAATTATGTCTCATGAAATATTTCACTTTTTTCAAGATAGTTTACACATTTTTAGTTTGGAATTTAGGGAGATTTTGGTAGTCAGTGTGCACATTCCAAACTCAAGAAGTGGTGTCACTCTATTTGTACATTTACTAGTGTATGATTCACACTAGTATATATATATATGCATGATAGTGGTTAGTACCACGCTCTAAAATTTATGACATCAAATGCCAACAGTTCTTTTCCTTTGTTTCCTTTGTCTATAATATTTATCATATTGTAAAATGTCAATAAATATTAATATTTCCACCACAGATCTGCTTTTTAAAGAATTCAACACCTTGCTATTTATAGATACTGTCAAAATACAGTATTATCTATAAAACATAGTCATTAAACTTAAAAATGTCAAGTATGCCTTTGGGTTGTTAAGGGGACACTACAATTTTCCATTTGATTTGAAAATAAATCAAGCAGCCACAGCATTCTCAAAGTAACGCTATTAATTACTTCTGCTAATTACCTCTGAGCCGAATGAATGCTTTTGGGGAAGGAGTAAAATGGTCTTCTATGTGGGTTGATTTGAGAGACATCACAGAATCTCACCCTATAGCAGCTTGCCTCTAACTTTCCCCCTCCTTGGGGCTAGACTCTGACCTTCCCAGAACAGCAAAATCTGTCAGAACTTTGTGCTGAACTCAAGTCTCTTCTGCACCTTCTGCAACATTGTCCTCTCCCAAGATTAATCTTCTAGCAGAAATAAAGGAAGAAATGTATTTCTTAAAGAAGAGACACTCCTGGGCCAAACATAATTTACTTCCCAATTTTGGCTAAGTTACTGCTGTCTTTACTGGTGAGTTTTATTATTCAGGAGACGTTCTAGAACATAAACTGATAGCGATTCATTACTATCTTAGCTGCTCAAGCTTAGAAGAAAAATTATCTATTGAAAGAATAGGAATTTTTTGTTCAACAATTTTTTTGGAAAAGGAATTTTGAAAATGTTCCTCCCAAGAGCTAATATAGACCCTTAATTCCCTGTCATAATCACCAGAAAGAGGTGAAGGTCATTTTCACTTAAAGGTAAATGGAAGAGAGAAACAACGTTTTAACATAGTCATGGTGTCCATCTATACACCAATAAACTGGAGCGCCTGAGTGACTCAGTGCGTTAAGTGTTCAACTCTTGGTTTCAACTCAGGTTCATAATCTCCAGTTGTGGGATTGAGCTCCACGTCTAGCTCTGTGGTCGGCTTCAGATTCTCTCCCCCTCCCGCTCCCCCATGCTCTCACGCTCTGTCTCTCAAATAAATAAATAAATAAATAAAGAGTACAACAAACTTTTTAACATGAAAACTCATTTTTAACATTTTTATCAATTTAGTTTCAAAATGTTTGTTTTCTAGGAAAATGAGTCTCAATTTCATATATGAAACATACATATTTTACTTTTGCTGCCTCCCATAGATTATTTAAAAATAAGAAAGCCCAAGCATACAGAATTTCGTGTTTGGAAGGAATTTCACACGAAACTTTGCTAAGGCTGATTATGCGTGTGGTTTGCCAAAATGAGATAAATACCTGCGTATTTAGCAAATTTGCCTCAATCTTTTTATTTTTATATTTTTAAGAATGGATTCATTAAAAGAAGACATTGTGGTTTACTAAAAAAAGCATGAAATTTGGGGGCTGTTCACTATTGAGTAAACGTCTCATTCTGCTAGTGGTCAGTTATAAGAATTGAGACTACTTACCTGATCTGTTGGAAAGGGGTCATCTTAGCCATTTCATAGGGCACCCACATGGATAAAGCTGATTCTTGAACATAAAATTTCTGCTACAAAGCCTGACAAACAGCAGACATTTATTAATTGGCAGTTTCCTTTTCATTTCATTTTTTACTAAAGCTTTATAAAGTAGTAGTTTTAACTCTTTGTTATACAATATATTCCTTATTATAGTGCTAACAGGGTTTACATTCATGTATCAGTCACAGGATTACTCTGCTTAAGCTATATACCAAGGTCAAATTTGAGACTAGTGTAGTCCTTATGGAGAGAGCCATCTGGAATATACTGTACAAGAGTAGTAGATTGCTCTGATAACTGCAAAATCAAAACAGTGCACTGAAGGACCTAAGCCTGCTAGGGAATCAGGTAGCAGACTGTGAGAGTTCTAATCCCAGCTATGCCATGCCATCCTGGTAAGATTACTCAGCTCTCCATGCCTCAGTTTTCTTATCTAAAAAAAATGGTGATAAAGGGGAGCTGTTGGAGGATGCTCAATTGAGCCACACCTGTGGTTGCTGGGAGGTGGGAAGCATTTGAATATAGGGAAGATAGGGCGAACAAATAATGAGGTATATCACAGCGATTAGAAGCAAAGAACACGTAGCAACCTGGATGTATCTTTTAAAAAAGCACAATGCTGGATGAAAGGCATTAACAATTAATGAATTAAAGAAACAGAATTAATATATAACACAACACTATTTAAAATATATGCATACAAAATAGCAATATACATTTTGCCAGAATAGATGTACATGAAAGTTTTCACATCACAATGGTTGTATGGGAGGTTGAGCATCAGAAGAGAGTATATAGTAGAAACTCAGTAAATGCTAATTCTCTAGCCCAAACCATATAAAAAACTGTAAAGAAAAGTGTGTGTGTAAGAGAGTGTGTTGTCATAAAAGCTCTTTCTGATAAGAAAAACATTTGCAATTTAAAACAAGGGCTACAAACAGAGGACTAAAAACTTCATCGGGACATATTTATGATTTACTACATTGTTAATTTAATTTCCTACTGCCACATTAGCAGTTCCAGAAAAAAATGAGAACGGGAAATAGCATGAGTGGAAACAAAGCAAATTTAGGATTAGCTAATTGACTAAAAATATTGAAAAAATCTTTTTCAGCTTGGCTGATTTTAATTATCTGTATGCTTTTAAATCTGGCTAGCAAAAAAAATCATAAAGGCTAATTACAACGATCAAAGATTTACAAAGATTTTAATCTCTATGCCATTTATAAAGCCTGCAATTAGCATATTTTCAAAGAATAGACTTGTATAGCAGGTAATATTATCATGACTCCGTCTTTAATTCAGTTGATTAAATATCTAGTTTTAAATTGAAGTCTCACATAATGAAGAAAACTCCTAATATTTAAGTTTTAAACTAAGGATTCACATCTTTTTAAAATAGGTATAATAAATTTTGTTAATAAAATCAAGTTAATATTCATAACAAAATTATTGTATTCTGTTAGATTTAGATTTCTATTGAACCCATTTTTCTACCAAGCAGTTATTCAGAGGAGGAAAGAACAATACACCTTGATTTTCCAAAAGAAATAAACTCTTTAAAACTGTCAACTAATGAAACCACCAATTTAATTACTTTTCTCATTCTCAAAAATATAAAATGATCTAATTTATAATTAGCGTTGTTATGACAAGTGCCTAATAAACTTATAATGATTTAACATAAGGACTGAATTTTCACTGGAACTAGTAGAAAGTTTTATGAGTTGGGGCTTTTCTAATCCCCAAGCATATTGATGAAATCCAAGTCTAATAAAAAATCATCCTGATCTTTGCAGTTTTCTAATTATAACTTTAGGTACTAAACACTAAAAGTATAAATAAATAATGAAATTATTGACTCTTTATCGAAAGGAGCAAATCCTTATTGATTTTATTTTTATGCCTTGTTACTGCTTTTTTATTAATTATTTGCATATTCATATAATATAAACATGAAAATAAATTGATAGATGAACAGCATAGCTGTACAATTAGTATAAATCAAACTATTTTCTCATAAACCCTACCTGCACACACGACATAATAACAAGAGCCCCGATCTGAGGATAAGAATATGCTTTTGAATGTTAATTCTTCATTTTCAATACTTGGAACAAATCCTTCATTTTGAGTAGCACATTATATTATTTTAGAATGGAAAATTTGACTCCAAAAAACAACCAAAACACAAACCCACACCCACACATTCAGATTATAGCAAGTAAATGTTTTGTAAAGTCTCATTTTTGAAAAGGAATTGAATGCAGATTTTTCTTACAATGTCCTTGTAATCACACAATATGTATCCAGGAAATTAAAAGTGGAACAGCTAATCCAATATCCTGCCCCTTGCAGGGGTCTGCAACTGATGCCTGCAGGGAAATTCACATTCCCCTCAGATTCCTATGTAGGTAACTTAGCCAGAACATTATATTTGCTTCCTTTAGAACCTGAGGTGATCTATTTGAATATAGAAACATGACATTCAAATACATTAGATCAGTCATAAATTTTCTATCAGCTGAAGAAAACTCTCTCATGGCAAGACAGTAATCAAGTAGTTATTCCAAATCTCAGAATGTTTTTTCATGTCTCTAAACCAATATTTCCTTCAAATGCCACACAAAAGATCTCTTAAAAAGAAATGGGTAAATTTACCATTCTAGTCAATAGTACATATGCTTTTAACTTTTTCCCCAAATATTTTCCTATTCTGAGTTTGAGTTCATAATGATTCAAGTACTATCTATGTAACCAATACATATTATTTTCAAACAAACTTGCAATTGGAATTTTTTTGTAATGATTTTTTCTACTCCTTTATTCATTGTCCCCTCCATGTTGCATCTCTAAATCAAGTGTCTTCAGGGCATTTCCTGGTTTCCCAGGGTCTCCCACCAATGCCATACTCCCAGACCAGGGTCCCACACCAGAAGACACCACTCAGATCCCCAGCACACTCTCTAAATTTCACTACCTATTGTACTGGTTGTTTCATCTTCTAGACCTACTGTCCCTCCATAGGGTATAAGGAATGATTGACTAGTTGATCTAATAAGTCGTCTTAAACTAAGTTTTCAATAACTGCAGTTAATTTTCTCTATCAAAATAAGTGTTGTCTAAATGCACTGTGGCATTGTGAACTGGATCCTGGATCAGAAAAAGGCAAGCAGTGGGAAACCAGATGAAATATAAATAAAGTTTGGAGTACAGTTAACAGTAATACACCAATGTTGGTTTCTTAGTTTTGATAAACATACCAGAATAGTTTAATATGTTAAAGGAGAAAGAGCGGAATGGATGAAGAGTCTTTATGAACTCTGTATTATCTTTGCAACGTCTCTGTAAAACTAAAATTAGTCCAAAATAAATTATTTAAAAAACAAGTGTTGCATTTTGAAATAAGACTTCAGTGGACGAACAAACATAAAGAATAAAGAAGATGTAAATTTCAGGTATAATGATGGTGCTACAAAGAGAGAAATGAAGGTGACTCACTCCTCGCTTTAACTTTGCATAAGGGTTGGCTGTGAAGGAAACTGCATTCCTTTGCATGACATTGGGTCAGGCCAAGGCATAATCTCAGATCTACTTTTCAGAAAGATGAATCTTGTTGCATATAGAGTGTGGCCTTTAGGAAGGCAAGAGAGGACACAGGTGAACAGTTAAGGGGTTGTTGCAGAAATGTCAGGCAAAAGCTGTCCCAGACTAGAGAAAGCAAAGAGAAAGAGAAATGCTGAATCAAAAGATATTAAGAAACTCTACTGGATATGGTGAAAGAGAGGGAAGAGTCAAAAATGATTCCTAGATTTTTTTTTTTTTTTTTTTTTTTGCTCAGGTCACTGAACAGATGACAAAAAAACTGACTGAAAAAGAAATTACAGGAGAAGGAGCCATTTGAATAGAAGGAGACAAAGATGATAAGCATGCACACGCTTATAAGTCTGTGGAAATTTTAAGTAGAGATGAAAGGATAAACTCAGGAGAAGGGTCTGAGCTGAGATGAAGATTTGAAAATCATCAGCCTGAAGGTGACATGGATGAATTTACTGAAGACTACCCAAATAGTTATTGAGAAAACCCAAACAGAATGCATATTTAGAAGAGAAAAATTCAAGTGCCATGCCATAAAAATACATAGCCCAGAGATTACTAACCAGGTTATTTATTAAGGAGATTCACAGCCCCATGCTAAGGAATTTATACAAAAAAAAAAAAAAAAGGTAGCTGTTAAGGAAAAAACTGATGGTTAAAAACTAATTTTGCCTCATGTAAGTATTTATATCATGTTTCATTATTTACTCCTGAGAAATACCACACTGATAAAGAAATTTAAATATACAGATAAATGTAGATAGAAATGATACACATGTAATACTTTTTAACTGTTTCCATAGACACACATTTGTTTCTCTATAGTCCTAATGTTAAAATATCAGCATAGAGAGTTTTCTTTAATATTAAAAGATCAGTAAGTCCTATGATCAACAATATGCATAGTTACATTTTGGTTAAAATCAAGTTGATAAAAGCTAGGATGATGAAAAATTCTACAGGAATAATTCTATATTTATTCTACTTAAATAGTTTTCTTTCAAGGAGACTTATCAGTGCAGTGTTATTCTTGGTCTACACTTGATATAATTCCCCCCTCGTTTAGATTTCTCTGTAAAAGACATTTATTTCACAGAAGTATAAGACATTAGTAGTTGCACTTAACAGAGATTTCATGTTGCACTGGTTGTGAAATTGAACTAAAAGTCAAAAACATGATTTGCTATTCCCTTTGGAATAGTATTTCATTTTAATGAAAATTTCACATTGGGAAAATCGAAATAATGATTACATTGCACTTGGAAATCTGCCCATAAAAAAACAAAAGTATTCACAGAGGGATATATAGATAATATATACAATATATACATATATTTTAGACCTCCATCCACAGAAAAAAATTATATTGGCTTTATCCGTATTTGTTAAACACTACTTATCTCTTCTAACGTCAATGTTGAAAAATAAGTTATATTGAATCTCACCAAGAGTAAGCCTACAAAGTTTATCCTATACCAACAAATGTCTTAGTTACAATGTAATTATTCAGAAACTGAATTGAAATAATAAAAAACTGATATTTCTAAGAGTAGACTGGAAAAGTGAGACTTCTTACACTATAAAAATCATTTCCCAAGAGAATAAAAAAAGAAGTCGCAAAGTAGGAGAAAATATTTGCAAAAGACAAATCTGAAAAAGGATTGTTATTAAAGAACTCTTAAAAATTAATAATAAGAAAACAAACTGACTAATAAATAGGCCAAAGGTCTTAACAGATACCTCACCAAAGAAGATATAAAAATGACAAATAAGCATATGTAAAGATGCTCCACATCATATGTCACCAGGGAAATGAAAATTCAAACAACAATAAGATACCACCACACACCTCTTAGAAGGGCCAAATCCAGAATCCTGGCAATATCAAATGCTGAGAAGGATGTGGTGCAGCAGGAACTCTCATTCATTGCTGGTGGGAATGCAAAATGATACAGCTACTTTGGAAGACAGTTTGGTGGTTTCTTACAAAACTGAACATATTCTTACCATACAATACAAAAATTGGACTCTTTGATATTTACCCAAAGGAGTTGAAAATATATATGCACACAAAATCTGCACAGCTGTTTATATCAACTTTCTTCATAATTGCCAAAACCTGGACACACCATGATATCCTTCAGTGAGTAAATGGATAAACTGTGGCATATTCAAATCATGGAATATTTTCAGCCCTGAAAAAGAAACAAGCTATCAAGTCATGAAAAGACATGTAGGAAACTTAAATACATATTACTAAGTGGAAGCAGCCAATTTGAAAAGTCTACCTACTATATGATTCCAAATATATGACATTCTGGAAAAGACAAAACTATGAAGATAGTGAAAAGATTAGTGGTTGCTGGGGGTTAGGGACAGGGAGGGGCATTGGTGAGGAATGAACAGAGTACAGATTTTCAGGGCAGTGAAAATACTTTGTGTGATACTATCATGGTGGATACATGTCATCATACATTTGTGCAAACCCGTGGAGTACAACAACAGGAACGAACCCTAAGATAAATTATGAACTTTGAGCGATTATGATGTGTCAGTGTAGATTAAATCAATTACCATTTGTAACAAATGTAGCACTGTGGTGGGGGACATTAATAAAGGTGGAGGCTATGCATGTGTGGGGACAGGAAGTATACAGGAAATCTCTTCCTTCTTTTCAATTCTGCTGTAAACCTAAAATGCTCTAAAAAAATGAAGTTAAAAAAACTTTGTGATGACAGAGATGAATTTTGATTCTTCTCTCTGTCTTTAACTTGCACTGTCCCTGAGAATGTAGGTATTCTGGCTTGAATATCTTACTATTTTAGTTTTAAATTGCCTTATAATACCAAGAAGAATTTTGCTCTGATTAACTGAAGACAGATCCTGCAGGAAGAATATTGATCTTTTTTGGTTATTTTCTGCAAAGGAAGTAATGTGCTATGTGGAAGATTGTAATGAAATTATTGTATCATAGAGATAAAATATGGCTATTCTATAGCTAATAATTAATACTTAAAGGTATGTACAGTGTAGCTATTACAATTTAAGTACAATGAATATGGAATGGCTGTTGTCTACATGGACTGACAAATCTGGATAGGCTTTAGAGGACTGGATTTAAAAAAAATGCTAAGCATGACTTTAAAATAATGATATTCTGGGACTCCTGGGTGGCTCAGTCAGTTAAGTGTCTGCCTTCAGCTCAGGTCATGATCTCAGGGTCCTGGGATTGAGCTCCACATCAGGTTCCTTGCTCACTGGGGAGCCTGCTCCTTCCTCTGCCTACCACTCCCTCTGCTTGTGCGCTCTCTCTCTCTCTCGACAAATAAATAAATAAAATCTTTTTTAAAAGAAGCTAAAATAATGATATTCCTTTTTATGTTATACCACCTTATGGAACAAAAGTGACTTTAAAATCCATCAACAAAGTTATAAGATAAGCAATGGAATTGTACCCAGGGTTATTGAACCAGATATGGAAAGGAAGAGACCATATTAGACTCCCCAAAAAAGTTTAAGGGAACCTGGTTTCCAATTTTAACTCTGTAGCTTACTAGTGTTATGTTCTAAGTGAATCATTTTCCACACTTAAAAAAATATAAATAAGAATACTTACCTCAAAGTTATTGTTAGTAATTTTGAAATTTATATGAGAAATAATTTTATAAATACTAAATATACTTGCATGCTTATTATTTTTAAGTTGTATTGCCTAATCAAACAAAATCATCCAAAAATGTTGCCTCTACTTTGATGAGTAAAATCCAATAATTGGCAATATGAACTATATCCCACATGCAAAATGAAATGCAAACTTCCCAATTTTAGAAAATGAAGGCATACACAATGATATAGTCCTATTGAAATTAACAGGATTTCAGGAATCCTGAAATTAACAGGAATATCATATGCAGTTTAAATTTGTAATATACATAACAACTGCTTTTTCAAATACGGTATTCCTCCTAAGACTCAGAGGTGGCATCTGGATGTGCCTATACAGCATACCTCAATTAAGTCAAGAAGAACATCAAGTGTGCCAGCCACTTGCTTAGAGCAAGTGAATGATGACAATAAATTGATATACTTACCGGCATAATGATAGACAGTAATATGAAAGATAGTAAAATCAAAAGAGCTCCCCACAAAGTTCTAGCAGACACAAGGCTCTAGTACCCCCTTGGTTCTGTTTTAGAGTATTGTCAAGGATTGCAGGAGAACCAAAACTTGCTTTGTTTTCTGAGGAAATGATTTTTACAATAACTCTTTCCAGAAAAGTTTTACAATGACTCTTTTTAACAATGATTCTTTCAACCATTTCCTTGAAAAAAAAATAAGAGAATCTCTGGGAACACATAAACTCCCCTTTCAATCTGTATCACATCATAGAGATGTTGTTAAACATTTTAAAATAACTGGCCTAAGAAGCTGTTAAGAGTCAGCCAAAAACCTTGCAACCTTAATAAGGAGATGGATGTGCATCTGTGCATCTAGAAAGCAGGAAAGCAGGAAATTGAAATATAAATAAAAATCCTGAGTTTCAAAAATGTATGAAATAAGGAATATTGTATTTTTAAGGGTAAGTGAAAGCACCTTTTTTTCATTTTTTTATTATGTTATGTTAATCACCATACATTAGATTATTAGTTTTTGATGTAGTGTTCCATGATTCATTGTTTGCATATAACATGCTCATACACTAAATATATACATACTAAATAGTAGAGGATTGACTAAATACATCATGACATCATTTGCAGACACAAGTTATTATGTTCAAGAAATATATTTACTGATACAAAAAAATTAAAGGTTAATATTAATGGAATCTCATACTTACACATTATAAATGTGATTAAATTCAATTAATTTATTTGTAAATCATTCTATAGTTTAGAATTATTTCAAATAGATCAATTCATGAAACAATTCCATGAATCATTGTTTTTCCTTTTAAAGGACAAAAAGAGGTTTAGAGACATTAATCTCAATCAGAGTAACATAGGTAATAAGTTATTTGATCCAATAAATCACAAATTTAATATTAACAAGTTTTGTTTGTGCATCTAGTGGCTTTGTACTATCAGGTTTAATTGGAAACAAATTGACAGCACTGCACTAAATTCAGTGAAAAAAGTAGATATTGGCTGCCTAAATACATACAGAACTGAACTCACTAGTGTGAGCACAGAATCCAATTACCTATTCTTTTTTCCTTTGAATATATGTTAGCATCATGATGAGCATAAATTTGTATCCCATCATTAATTTTGTTACTCAGAGCCATTACCCTAAGATTAACCAGGTCTCCTGTTTATCAAAGTAGTGTTTTGAATATTTCTGACTCTGTGCGCCTATTTTTAAAAAGTGAAATGTGAAAAGGTCTTTTAATTTATCTGCTTGTTTTTATTAAAGAAAAAAAGGTATCTGTGTAAACTGCAGCTGACATAAGAAAAATAAAATTGTATGACCACCTGTTACTCTGACTTAAGTATTTGTAACTGAGGAATTAAAGTATTAAGACAATTTCTTAGACTATGAAGGAGAGAGATGTTTCTCAAATGAGGTATGTCATGAAATTAAAGTAAAAATATAGCCAAATCTTTGTGTAATAGTCTTGCTGCCTGAGGCAATAATATAAATGAGGATTGGAGGTCAACATAGACAGGAAAGAGTAAAAAAAAATGGAATCATGCTTCAAACCCAAAAAATCTACATATACAGATTTCCACATTATGAGTAGGATTAGGTATGGGAACTTATTTATTTAAATAGCAATACTCTAACTCAAAGACAAATTCCATCTTGCAGGTATGTTCATGGCAAGTTAAAGCCATGTTGTCATGAAAAGCTATTGAAGGGGGACATAGAATTTTAAAGTTATTTTTAATTCCAATTTAATTATTTTTATACCTGACATTATTAATATTATATGTCAATCAATTTTGTTGTTACATATGAAGTAATGTGTTAAGTATTGAGAAGGAATTCAAAGCTGACTAAAAACTTATCTTCGTGGATAAAAAATCTATAAGGGGAAAGACATGCTCATACACCAGCAGTGCACAAGTTAAAAAATGATTAAGCATCATATAGATGTGATGGAAGTTCAGAGCAAAAAGAGACCACTGCCAGCTCTGAGGTTGAGAAATGGGAAAGCATGCAAGCCAAATTTTAATTTATGGGCAGAATTTAGAAAATTAAACATGATGAGGTTAAAGCAGTTCCAGAGGGGATTTAGAGTATGGACCAAGATACAGAATAGATTAATGGAATTTACATGGGAACAAAAATAGTTTTCCTAAAGTACAACCTACTTTGAGACAATAAACTTTGGAAGAAAAATCTAGAAAATTGGGTTGGAAGCAGATTATAGAAGATGTCGAAAGTCATCTTAAGAGGTTCACACATAATTTAGTAAGTAACAGAGGGATAGGAAACACGACAGAAAATAATGAAATCATACATGTTTTCAGTAAGGCTGTTCTACGATATATAGGATGATTTGGAGAGAGAACAATCTGGAGACAGCACAATCAGTTAAGACAGCTGTGTTAGTCTCACTAAAAAGTGAGGGCATGGACTAGAGTAATATTGGCAGATCTGGGGAACTATAGATGAATGTGAGGGTTATCTAAATGAGACCTGGCAATATATTATCTTTGTGTGAAGTAACATTAATAATAACTGTGAAATTTACACCTGAGTGGCTGAGAGTATAGTTTAGTGATAAGCAACATATGAGGAATGAATGATAGAGGATAGAAAATGAGGAAATCAGTTTTGACACATTGAATTTGATGAGCCGAGGGATAACCAGGTTGAGGTGTTTAATAACTGGTAATGCGGCATTGAGGCTTATTTTGATAATTAATAGGGTAATTGCAATATAGCAGATTATATAGTATTGATGCCTGTGTATATATTGTAATAGCCTGTACTTATGGTTGACATATACTGTTTGGTCATGCCAATCTCTTTAGTGAAGATTTAGTAGTAGAGTATGTGTAGCCTGGGTAAAGAGGAGCTCTGCATTCTAAGTTAGATCTAGCGGCACTGTAGCAGTACAAATTTTTCACAACTTACTTTCTTCCCTTTTACTGGATCAAGAAGCTATAGGTGACCTGATAAAAAAATTTTGTTAAATAAACTGTTTCTCAGCTTTATTGAGTTATAATTGATGAATGGGAATTATATACATTTAAGGTATATATGTGATGTTTTGATATATGTATATATTGTGAAATAATCACCACAATCAAGCTCATTAACATAACCACCATCCCACATAATTGCCATTTTCTTTCTTAGTGAGTATGTGTGGTAGGGATCTTTAAGTTCTACCCTTTTAGCAAATTTCAAGTACAAAACACAGACTATAGTCACCACGTTGTATATTAGATCTCCAGAACTAATTCATCTTGCATAACTGAAACTTTGTACCTTTTACCTAATATGTCTCCATTTTCCCCTTGAGTCCACCCCTGGTAACCACCGTTCTATTCTGCCTCCATAAATTTGACTATTTTAGATTCCATATATAAAATAGATCACGCAATATGTGTCTTTCCATGTCTGCCTTATTTCACTTAGTGTAATGCCCTCAAGGTTCGCCTGGGTTGTCATAAATGGTGGGATTTCCTTCCTTTTTAAGACTAAATAATATTCCAAGTGTATGCGTGTATGTACAGATATAGGTATGGATGTCACCATTGTCTTTTTTCGTTCACCCACCAAGGGACACTTAGTATTAGTATTAAAAATAATATTTGTAAGTTACATATCTGACAAAGAACTTACATGATGTACTATACATAAAGACTTCTCAAAAGTCAACAATCTAAAAAAATAACTAGTGGTCTAATTAGAAAATGAACAAAACTCATGAAGAAATACTTCACCAAGAGGATATCTACAGGGAAAATAAATACATGAAAAGATGTTCCCCATCACTAGCCATAAGGGAACTAAAATAAGACCATGGTGAGCTATCACTACATACCTATTAGAATATATAAAATACAAAACAGTGACAAAACTAAAGCTGGTGAGAATGTAGAAATACTGGATCTCTCATACATTGCAGATAGGAATATAAAATGGTAGTCTCTCTGGAAATATTTCATCAGTTTCTTAAAAAATATATACATGTACATATATGTGCAGTTACCAAATGACCCAGCAATTACAACCCTCACTATATATTCCAGATAAATGAAAACATGTCTACATAAATAACCTACACACAATTGTTCATGACAGCTCTATTTGTAATAGATCAACAACTCTAAACAACCAAAATGTTCCTCAATAGATGAAGAGTTAAACAAACAGTGGTACATCCACACTCTGGAATACTACTCAGAAACAAGAAGGAATAGGCTATTCATACACACAACTTGGATAGTTCTCAAGAATATTATGCTAAGTGGAAATAGCCAGTCTCTACAGGTTACATACTGCATGACTTCATTTACATAGAACTATCAAAAGACAAAAAATAGAGAGATGAGAACAGATTAGTAATTTCCAGGGGTGAAGAGATGATGCAGAGGGGGAGACTGTAAAGGAGAGGGATCACTGACATGATGGAATAGTCCTGTATCTTGTTGCAGTGGTGGTTACATGAATCTACACACGTGATACAAGGACAGAACTATGTACCATGTATAAAAATGTCAATTTTCTCATTTCTAAATATATTTGTTTGTTTATTTATTTATTTATTTATTTATTTATTTATTTTTAGAGTGGGGATGAGCAGAGGGAGAGGGAGAATCTTAAGGAGGCTCAGCTCCCAGCATGGAGCTCAATACCGGGCTCGATCTCACCACCCTGAGATCATGACCTGAGCCAAAATGAAGAGTCAGATGCTTAACCGACTGAGCCACCTAGGTGCCCCTCAGTTTTCTCATTTTGATATCATGCTATAATTTTGTAAGATGCAACCACTGAGAAAGACTTAGGAATATATGGGACCTCTCTGTCCTATTTTTATGATTTCCTGTGAATCTATAATTATGTCAATATAAAAAAGCTTTAAAAAAGGTAAATAAAGCATATTGTATGGCTTAAAATATAAGTCAACATTATATCATTAATTCTGTGATAAAAATGAATTTGTTTGACATATGGCTCTTTAACACATTGTGGTTATAAAAAGATGGACTCCCTGTATATATAACACTGTCTTTGGGTCCGCATGTCCTTTGCTAAGCTAGGAAATATTTTAAGATTCATCAAAATATAGTAGAAAGCATGTTTGGATTTAGAGAGATCTGAGCTTCACTCCAAGGTCCAGAAGTTGTTAATTTAAGAAATTTACTAGCTATGTAATCATAAGTAAAAATCTTAATGCATTTTCTGAGCTTCAGTTTATCATCTTTAAAGTGAAGATAATAAATAGCGATTGTACGGGCGCCTGGGTGGCTCAGTCGTTAAGCGTCTGCCTTCGGTTCAGGCCATGATCCCAGGGTCCTGGAATCGAGGCCTGCATCGGGCTCCTTGCTTGGCGGAAAGCCTGCTTCTCCCTCTCCCTCTCCCCTGCTTGTGTTCCCTCTGTCGTGGTCTCTCTCTCTGTCAAATAAATAAATAAAAAATCTTTAATAAAAATAAATAAAGAGCGATTGTATAGTGTTGTGGTCAAGATAAAAGACAATTTATAAAGTGATTTCTACCAACATTCTTCCATTTTAGTTTTAGAATTGAAGTTGTCTATATTAGAAGGAACTTACATCCCTTCACAGAACAATGAGTGTAACCTACTTTTATAATTGTATCATGACAGGCCACTTAACATATTAGACATATAACATATGTCTAATTTAGAAACTTCATGAAATAAAGAGAATAAGCAATGTCTAAATTCTGCTGGAATATTTGTAGGAAACTGAGGATTCCCCAAAAATTCAGGGAAAGACAAATGTTGAAGAAGAGGAGATGGAATAAAAACGGAGTTGCAAACAGATACTAGGGAATAATAATGTGGTGCTTATGTGTGTGCATTTAGCTTGCAAAGAGATCCCATGCAATTAAGGGCATAAAGTACGTGAAATCATACTGTAAAATTTGCAAAAGAAAAAATATTTGCAAAAGAATATGTGGTCTATCCACCCCCTCTTCACTTTGAGATATACAAGACTTGTCTCTGTCCCGGACAAGAAAATAAGACTGGCACACAGTGTCACCATAGGAAACAGGTGATTAATAACATTGCAGTGCCACTCACTGAAGGTCATTGGTAGTATGGTCCTTTGGAGAACAGCAAAGATTCCTAAGAAGTAACTTTTAAGCTATGCTTTCAAGGTATTTCAGAAGACAAAAAAAAAAAAAAAAAAAAAGGGTAGAGAATTCCAAGTAGAAAAAAAATCCATGAACAAGATAGTTCAAATAGTTTCCATACCGTCATGCTAAGGATTTTGGACATACCGACTAAACAATGGGAAACCAGTGAAGACTTTTGTTGTTCGGGAAGGTACACACTGTAAGACTATCTAGGTTAACAACTCTGTATAATATCCTTCTGTGAAAAGCATATTCCCTAAAAATCAATTGATTGAAAATTAATGTATATAAGACATTTCTGAATTTCCTGTGGCCAGTCTATAAGTCAAACCTAAGCACCGCAGATCAGAAGATTAAAAGGCTCAAATAGTCAAAGAATGACAATGATAAATTCATTGGGAGACAGTGCTTCTGTCTGCTTCCTGGCAATGCACGTATTCGATGACTTCCTGCCTTCTTTATAATGTTGAAAAGAGAGTTCTTAAAGCAGTAATCTACAAATTAAGAGAAACTCATTCAGCCTGTCAAAAAATTAAATGGTTGAATGTCCCTAAGTATCTAGCCAGATATTTTACAAATACTTGCTATAAAGAGTGAAGAGTTTTTCATTGCCTTTTTTCCTCCTCCATTCTAGAAAAATAATTTTGCAAGTTTGAGTTGCATATGTATTTATTTATTTATAATATATATGTTCATATCTATGAAAACAAAATTATTGAGCAAGGGTAAATGCCTTGTTATGAAGAAAAGAAATGAAAATAATCTTGTCATGTATTAAGGAAGAAAGGTAATTGGCTTGTTGAAAATTTTATTTGCCTTTTTTGTTTTCCATTCTGGATAACTAAAAAAGTAGAGAGGGCCAAGTTGTCCCTAGCTGGAGTTTGGATTTGGTTGAAATAATATAATTAATATTCTTTAATTTGTATCATGGCTTGGATAATTGATTCTAGTAATACATAATAAAATAAATAGAGCTTTTTTTTTATAAAATAGTAAAGAATACTGTATGCTATGCTTGAAATATATTTGGGCGTAACAGAGAACTTCAGTTTAGACACACATCATGTGAATTGTGTTTCATCCATTCTTTTTAGAGATTAGTGTCCTCAAATACATGGAGCACCTTAGCATCTTCTCTCTGTTGTATGTTTTAAAAAGCTCCAATGTCCAGAGAACTATTCAACTCAATATTTCAAAATTCCACTCCTCAGACTGTGGTATTTATTACCTATGAAAATGTCTTGAATATTCTCCTGGGCTACAAAAAGTGAACAAAATATTTTTGGCCAAAGCTGTATATAGATTCCAGTTGCAATTGTGTTCTATAAATCATATTACTAATTTTATTAATATCTCTCATGACAGCTATGTTGCCTCACATGTTTTTGCATAGAATAGGGAATGCTACCAGATAGTAAAGCAAAGAAGTTTAGCTCCGGAAAAAGGTCAAATAGTTGCTGTTTGTACAAGATAGAAACACAGAAATTTGATCGATGGGGGAGAAAAGTCAATTAAATGGTTATTTACCTCTATGTTGTTAAAAATCTCAGCTGGAGTAAAGAAAAACTGCAAGGAATCAATGAACAGATATTATGAAGACTATGAGATTATAATGTGGATTTAAATATTCTTTACTAAAAAAAAAAAAAGAGAGAAAAGCTGATCTTTTGATTTAGATAACACTTTTAGAGCCAGTCATTTCAAACTATCCAAATTTAATCCTAATTAATTAATTTAAGTATATGAATCCATTAAAATGTAAATTGGTATTTAATTTTTAAAACATAAGAAAAACATTTTTGCTTGCATCGGAAAGATTGTTAAACTTCTAAACTACTTCACTTTACTGAAGCAGATGTTTCTTTGACTATCAGTGACTTGGTATTCTAAGATAACACAAAGAAAGTACATTCAGGACATACAACATGAGATGTGACTAGCAAGTAATGTGACTGATTTGTCAACAAGCATACTAAGGCCTAACATCCAAATGAACATTATATTTCTAAGCAGACACTTTGGGAGATCAGACACATTTCAGTGGTGTTGCCATTGCTCAAAACATTTCAAACTTCTCCTTTAGAATGCTCTCAGAAATAATTTATGAACCATACAAACTCAGGCTCATTGTTTTATAAATTGCACCTCATACAGCAGTAACTTGAAGCAAAGCAGAATTGAAAAATATAATTTTCTCTTTTGTTTACAAAAAGAAACTTACGGGTGCCTGGGTGGCTCAGTTGGTTAAGAGACTGACTTCGGCTCATGTCATGATCCTGGAGTCCCAGGATTGAGTCCTGCATCGGGCTCCCTGTTCGGCAGGGAGTCTGCTTCTCCCTCTGACCTTCTTCCCTCTCATGCTCTCTCTCTACTATTCTCTCTCTCTCAATAAATAAATAAAAATCTTTAAAAAAAAAAGAAACTTACATTGTAAAGTAGTCCCCAAAGAAACTGTTTTTATATAAATCCAGAAAACAATTGGAAAAGTAATAATAATAATAATAATAATAATAATAATATAATTCTTCCTTTTTCCTTATAATTTGAATAGAAACATAATATGGACTAAGAATCAATGCAACTTGGGGCGCCTGGGTGGTTCTGTCGGTTAAGCGGCTGCCTTCAGCTCAGGTCATGATCTCAGGGTCCTGGGGGTCAGGCTCCCTGTTCAGCTGGGAGCCTGCTTCTCCTTCTGCCCCTCCCCCTGCTCATGTTCTCCCTCTCTTTCTCGCTCTCAAATAAATAAATCAAATTTATTTTATTAAAAAAAAAAAGAATTGGGGCGCCTGGGTGGCTCAGTCGTTAAGCGCCTGCCTTCAGCTCAGGTCATGATCCCAGGGTCCTGGGATGGAGCCCCGCATCGGGCTCCCTGCTCGGCAGGGAGCCTGCTGGGCAGGGAGCCCACTTCTCCCTTTCCCCCTCCCCCTGCTTGTGTTCCCTCTCTCGCTGCGTCTCCCTCTCTCTCTGTCAAATAAATAAATAAAATATTTTTTAAAAATAAATAAATAAAATAAAAAAAGAATCAATGCAACTTTGTTGTGAAGTATCATCCATCTAATCTCAACTTTGTAGATTCTGTTTGTTTTTTCAGTGACCACCTTGGCAAATTTTCTCTTTCCTCATTCTTCTTAACCTCCCTTAGCTATCGGCACTCGGGATCAGCCTTTCTTTTTCCCAAAATGCTATGAACAGTGTTCTTAAAGGAAATTCCACACCACTCTATATCCTTAGCCTTTTCTGAACTCACTGAGCAGTCTTCTTTCCCCATTCAGGTCTAAGCATTACTCTATGTACAGAAGTTACTAACATATTTAAATACTTATTGAATAAATAAATAGGCAAACCCTTGGTTCTCTGCTCTATTTTCCTGTGCTATTTCTCTTGTTAAACTAAATATCACAGGTGTGACTATCACCAATGCTCAAATATCAAGTCCCCCCCACTCCACCTCTCTCCCTACCACTCTCCAACTGTGCAAATGTAAGCAAGTTTAACCTCTCCGAGTTTCAAGTTTCCTCATATGTAAAATGGTGACAAAGTTATTGTCTCTCTCATAAAATAATGCCCAGAGAGATAGTGCTTAAGAAGTTTCTCATACATTTTAAGTGTTCAATTATTGGGGTTTTTTTTTTTATAAAGATTTTATTTATTTCAGAGGGAGAGAAAAGAGCACAAGTGGGGGGAGGGGAAAGGGAGAAGCGGTGTACATTACACAAATAATGAGTGGGTGTTGTGTGGAAGGATGTATGAGAAAGAGCATGCTTGCAACAGCATTGAACTCAAAATAGAAATTGACAATTTTTGTTTTAAAGTTTTAATATAAAATAAGCCTATTCTTGGCTTGTATTTCTTACAGACTTAGTGTGGCTTTTACCAAGAGGGTCTTTAAATTTTGACAGTTAATTTTTCTAAAATGTACATGTTCAAATATATATTTTAAAGTTAGTACTTCATTATATCCCCTCAGCAAAACAAAAAGTCTAAATATGCTTAATGATTCAGTTTTTGCATAACATAAGAACATTACTTAATGGTGCTTGAATTAACAAAATGAATTGAGCTAATTGATGACATCCCTTCTTAATGATACACTGACTTTCTGAGTCATCTCTTCTACTTCCGTCAGTCTCATTAGCCCAGGGCCACTTGCCTAGTAGGTGCCCTCTGTCATTTCTATAGATCAACTAAATGGGCCTGCTTCAGTGCTAAGTCAGGGAGAAGCAGATTTTCTGTGGTCTTCTGACTCCTTTCTTTCTCCCACCCTGAAAATCATCAATCTTTCAGGAGTGTTAAATTTGCTTTGAGGGTCATAAATATATACTGGTGGAATTTTACTACTGAAGAACTCTGTTATATTGAGATAAAAGCTTGAGGAAGCATGGGGTTACCTGTACAAAACTTTGACTCCAAATAAAAACACCAATATACAGACTTTATTTCAATAAATATATTCAAGCATTATTACCCTCAACATCAGCATTGCAAAAAGAAACATTGCCATGAGATTCATTGTTAAATAGAGAAATGTGTGTTATTAAGCTATAAAAAGTGCATACATTTTGAGAAAATATAATGTCTTGTACTAGAACATTTTTGTCCACGTGTAAAATTGTGAAAATAATTAAACACACATAGTTGTTGAAGATAAGTGTATTAACAGTAGATTTTTCCTTAGACTTTCTGAAAAATCAAAGAACAAAGGGGAAAAAATGATCTTTTAAACAGACAAAAGACCTAAAGGTGAATATTAAATTTTATATACTTTTCTTTCTGAGTTGATTTAACCTCCTGTGAACAATACTTGTCTGGTAAATGGATGTATATGAACTTTAGAAACCAAACTTTCAAAAGGAATTTATTTCAGTTATGCCACAGACTCCGAGAAATGTCACATTTATTCCAAGAGTTATTTTGTTACTTAGAAGTTTAAGTGTTTTGACCAGTGAAAAGTTAACAACAAAACGAAAAAAGCTGAGCATAGCATGATTTAAAGAATGCCAATTTGTAACCCAGGGGATAGGTATTTGCATACTAATTGTAATGTTCCTGCTGTCACATTACCTTCAGCTTGACGATCAGTCAGAAAAAGAAATTCGGCATCATCTGTGACAGACAGTGGAAAGCAAAATGCCAGTGAAGTGAGTTGCTGTTTAAAGCTATTTTTAATCTCAGAGGATGTACAAATGAAATACTTGAGCCTTCATTAGTCTCGATGTTTTGTTTCCTTCATTTATGATAAATATGCTAATTTTTGTCTTTCTTGCTGATTATTTTTTCCCCTTTCTCTATTGATTTCTTCTTTTCTAAAATATGTCAACAATTCATGACTTGCTTTTGCAGTTAATTCTTTATATTTGCCAAGATAAAGAAAGGTTATGCAGGGGAGAAAAAAACAGTGAGTGGTTTTTTTTTATGTGAAGCTTTTCAAAATTATTAAGTGTTAGAATTTGAGACAAAATATATATATGATCCTTTTTTTTAAGATGCTTTTTTTTAACCATACATTACATCATTAGTTTTTGATGTAGTGTTCCATGATTCATTGTTTGCGCATAACACCCAGTGCTCCACGCAGAACGTGCCCTCTTTAATACCCATCACCAGGCTAACCCATCCCCCCACCCCCTCCCCTCTAGAAACCTCAGTTTGTTTCTCAGAGTCCATCATCTCTCATGGTTGGTCTCCCCCACCGATTTCCCCCCCTTCATTTCTCCTTGCAAAATTACTCATTATTGCAGTATTTATTAAGAAATTTGAAAACAGTTATTGAATGCTGGGTAAGGAAGCAGCTATCATTTCCTGGGGCACATGGACCCCTTGCTTGAATTTCCCATTCTCCAGCACACTGCTAATTGAGTGTGAACAGCTAAGTTGTTGGATTCCACATTTCTTAATGCAATACAACTGGTTCTAGCTGGCACAATTAGCAAGATCACTGGTAGCTTTCATGCCGTTCCCATCTGGCCTGGCTCTTCTCCGGACACATAATATCGGGACTGCTGGCCTCAATGGCACTCGCTTAATGAAGGAAACAGAAAGGAAATCAGCCAAAACCCCATGAAACACTAAGTGCAATTTTGGCTCCAGATACATGGTGAATTTTCATGGCAAATCACACACATATGAAAAGTTCCTCTGATTATGACTCACAATTATACAGGAAATGTACACACAGTCACAAATGAGAAGAGTCAGACAAAAGCTTTCTCAGAGTTACAACTAAAATCAAACAAAAAGAAAGAGAAAGAAATGATAGAGTGGTACATTATCCATTTACTTAAGGTAAAGCATACCAGGTAAAATTTAACCAAGTCAGTACATCTTTAAGTCAACCACCTTCTTCCACCCCCCATTTGAATTCAGTAGTTTCTTTCTTAACATTTGTATAGCTGCATTTTTTTAAAACATGAAACATATTTCTCACTCACATCTAACATGAGAAGTGTCCTGTTTTTACTTGAAAACGTATGAGATTTAAGAATCTATCTTCTGAAAACTTTCTATTGAGTACTCGATTACTGCAATTTAGCTATTATTTACAGGAAATATTTGTACGAAATGCAATAAACTCTATTACAGAAAAAGCATTTTCAAAGTGTTTATTATAAATTTTCCAAAACATGAGCAAAGCATGAGCCTACGTGTATTGTCTCATTCATCCTAGGAAGGGTTGTAAGAAGAGTTTGGATTATAAGGAGACACACCTGTGTTTGAATTCTAACTGCCCATTAGTACTTGCAAGATATTACACCAGGCATTAGCATCTCTGAGGCTCCTTATCCACTGGTAGTGCAGAATTAAAACAGACTGTCGTTTACAAGATTAAATAAGGCAAAGTAGATGACATGCCTAGCACAGTGTGGTATAGATTGTGAACATTCAATGCATTGTTGAACATTTTGATGCTGGTAAAAATATTATTTCAGCTCATTCATATATAACAATAATTTACTCTTTCACAGAATTATAAATATACAATCAACCCAGAATTTAAAAATTTACACAGCAAATTAAGAACATTATTCCTTTAAATAGTTGCATCTTGCCTAGCTCCGGAAAAGAGATTACTTTTTCCCACCGACCCTCCCATCATATTAGGTAGTCAAAATTGAACCTTTCAAGTCAAACTTGAAATTGGTTAGAAAATAGTGAGCCGAGAGCATCCTGGGATCTATCACACACCAGCAGGGGTATTTCTTCAGAGAGCTGAAGGGCAGGTTTTCCTTTTATAATAATGAGGCATTTGGTGGACCTTAAGTAATACTGGACTATCCAAGTATCTCTAATTCTTTTACCTATAATATTCTCTATCCTTAGAAAATAATATTCTAGTATATCTCTCTAATTCAAAACATTAAAATTTTTCTTTTGTCCTTGGTTTTACACCATTCCTCAGACTTTGTTTTCTTCCTTTGTTTGTACAGTTTTCCTACATTAATGAAGGCAACAAGAATAGCTACCATTTATTTAAATACTTCCATTCCTCAAAGACCCCTTTACATCTGCTAAGATTTTCACTGAATATTCCCTTTTGCTTTTGGCGTGAGCAAAATCTGGCTCTCCCTAAATGACATGACTAGACTTGATGCCTTCTAGAATGGATGTTATCCATTTTCTCCAATTTCATATCCCTCAGGGATGAGAGTGAGGACAGTGGTCTGTCGCTCCCCCGTGATGCTTTCACATCATGTCTCCTCTTCCTTCCACCATTAATTACACCCTTTGAAGCTAATGCAATTCAGTTCTCACTCTCAATAGCCTTCTTATCACAATCACCTGCCAGCATCTTGAAAGCCATTGATCTGCTCCCATTGAAGGTTTTTTAATACCTGCCACTATTTAGGGTTTGGTCATTCATTCATTATTTGATTATATGTTCAACAAACATTTTTGGACCAGAAGTACTGTTCTTGGTAGTGGAAGATAACAGTATTTATTCCTATCATCAGAGACCTTACACAACAGGGAAGTGTATGTTCATCCCTGAATGCTTTTTGCCTACATTGTTTCTCGGGGGTTTTTGTTCGGTTTGGTTTTTCTGTGTGCTTTTTTTTTTTTTTTTTGGTGACTGTTCCTCATTCAAAATGGTTGTAGTGTGTAGCCAGGCTTGGGCTCAAAACTCCTCACTGCCCTGTTCACTAACATATATTTCACTCATACTAGGTGGTTTGCAATCTGAATACTCTATTAACCACCAAATATCAATCTTCAAATAGAGAAAGTTATTTAAATGTCCATTTGAATGAAAAACCACTATTTCAAAATGATTTCACAGAAAATCTTACATCCCTAAGATTTAGCACATCAAGGGAGAAAGGAAAATCAGCTGTCCACCATCAGGGAAGAAAATTTCAGACAAGAAATGTAAGTAATGGAAGAGAGTAAAATGAATCTCCAGTCACAGAGCCCCCTCTATGTATCCTCTATAAGGAGAACCATTATTATCTGAAAACACAATCACATCTGCAACAGCAGAAAGGAGCACAATCAATCCCAACACAAATAATAAAAACAACAGCAAATGACAAGAAGTAATACAATATAAAAGCATAGAGATCGCTTCACATAGCACATTTAAGATCACCTTGATATGCAAAGGTAAAATTTTATAAGAATGACTAAATATGAGACTCTATTTTATCATCATTTTAATAAAAAAATTTAAATTAGCTCATCTCTTTCCGTAAGTCATTTGCACACCACAGCTACATAATCTAAGATTTTTTTTTCCTGGGTAGCAGATGCTTTCTATGGATGGGAGCTTATCTCATCAGGATCTTAGTTTATTAAGGGGAATAATGCATGATATATTTGCATCTCAGAAACTTTATATCTTAAACCTGATTTACTATTTCTACGTCACATCCCCAAAAGTATACTTCTTCAGAAGACTTAAGTCTATCAATTTTTTGACTGCTTTGGAAAAGATATTACTCTGTCCTGACAGATTCCTAGATTTAAATAAATCATCCCAGAACTGGAAGCATACCAGTCTAAGGAGAAATAAAGGCTGATTCAGAGTGGGGCAAAGGCTTCTCAAAATACTATAAATAAACACTTTTAAGATCATCACATGTTAGAAATCTTTATCTGAAACTTTTTTTTAACTTTTTTGAGAAAACTAATTATGACATGGATAATTTCATATACTGTGAAAACTTAGAAAATAATTCATTCATCACTATCGCTATCATGATAACTTTTTGGGAATAGACCAGAGTAATGCCACATAAATTAACAATCAATATATTTATAGTTGAGAAGAAATTCACTATACTTCATAGAACCATGAGCAATATCTCTCTTGTGCCTTTATTAGAATGTAACAATTTGCAATTATTAATATTGCAAATATTAATAACACTGTAAGCTAGATTAATAAATAATTGCTGATGTCAAATTATATCCCAGTCCATGTTGCTATTGCTGTGCACCGTGGAAAACATTATACAATTTTTGTTGACCTTTTGCAGTTTGATTAATGGTGCAAAACTCTTTTAAATTATGTAATTCAACAAATACGCATAACTCAAATATTACTATAGGTCATAGACGAAAAAGATCACAATGCTATTGTCAAGGGTAGATGTTGTTTTTACAGGTCACCAACAACAGAAACAATGGCGTGGTCTGAAAATATGGACATACTTTTAACCAACCAAGGTAAGATCGGACTAAGTTTAAAAATATAATGATTAAAAGTAAATCATTAAATTCTGAAAGTTGTAGTTATTATAAAATATGAGTTTGATTAATATTTGAAGCATAAGGTTCCCAAAAGTCACACTAATCTAAACGGAATACAGGTCCCAAATCTCAATGGAATTAGGTTGGACCTAAAATATGACATGATTATAGCAATCCAAACATTAGCACAAAAAGAAAATCCCAAACAGGAACTAAGAAATTTGTCATTTTCTTAGACTCATTATCATTTGATGTATATATATATTGCCTATTCTTGTTACAAGTTGAAAGAAACATACAAACTATTGAAAAGTTGAAAATTTAAATAAATTACTTAAATAAATCACTTAAAACAGGTCTCCAGAGGCTGAAAACAGTTTTAAGTATTTATTTCAACTGAAATTCTAATTTTTAGTGAAAACAAAAATATATTTAAATGTATTAATATGTACATGTGTGGATATGTATTTATATTATTTAATATTAGCTCAATAAGGTAATTTGATTTTCAATAATTAAAATACCCCATAATTTGATTCAAAGTAGTCATTTGGAACTTCTGTTTCTGTTATAGACAATTCTGTTTTGCAGCAGTTTTATCTCAGTTGTATCTCATACAGGAAAAAAAAATGGCTCTACAGAGACATGTATTGAAACATGTTTAATAATTAATATTGTTGGTACTAATCAAATGGAATTTCTACTTTAAATTTGTAAAATAAATATCAGAATATTAGAAAAGTTTAAAACATAATAAAGTTGGGGGAATTCTTCATAGCCGTTTATTCATATGAAAAATTAGATTGAATTAGACAAAATTATTCTGATTTTATGATTCTTAAAGAATTAATTCCTAAGGCATAGACATAAAATAATCCACATCACTCCTAGAATCCAACTAAGGACATATACTAAAGACATAAAAGACATGGAATTGCATTTTTTTAAGTTTTGAATGACATGTTTCTTTTTTACTTAAGTGTATAACCAGTGGGACAGATCAGGTTTACTAGAAGCCTCGAGAAAGTATCTCTGCAGGTGGTGAGTTGGTTGGCTGGAGTAGGGGAGTTCTAGGGGACAGCACCACAGAACAGAGGCATGGAAGATGTTGAGCTGAAGGCAAATGCTTTCATCTGCATATCTCCTGAGATTTTCTATTTCATGCCCACATAAAGTAGAAGAGTTGTAGATTCATTTGAGCAGATGTTTGGTTTTTGCTTTTTATAATACCAGAAAAATAACTTGGAAATAGAAAATGCTTTTTAATGTTTTAAACAGCTAAATGACTCACCAAGTTATCTGTTTTGTCAACTTGGGGACATGTCTTGCAGGTACTGTGCATTGGCTCTCATGTAAGTTTCGACACCTAGTGTTTATTCCATTTGTCAGCCCCTGTTAAGCTTAACCAGTAGCCATTCCATTCTGTAGAGAGTGCCCTCAGAGAATATCATTTTAACTGTATGTAACATATTATTCCAAAATCACATGACATCTTTTGATTGTTCAAATTGTATGTAGAGAATAGAAGCATATTTCAGTAAAATAGTGTGTCCAAGACAGAGATAACTAGCTCATTTTAGCTCTTTATTCTGTTTCATTGTGTCCTAAACTTGAGTGTTAGGAGAGGGAAAAAAGACAATAGTTATTATCTCCGAGTAGTCCTTCATTAAAATTGCAGGATGTGAGAAAATAGTTAAGTTTCCTGATCTCTAACTTCCCATCCCTCAGGGATACATTTAGGTAATCCTCAGTGGGAGGAAGCCTCATATGCCTTTAATGACACATATATAAAATATTGCAAGACAGGAATCTACAACATTCTTTCAATATCATTAAAGTACACTTTATCCTCCCTATAAAATAGATTTTATCATAAATTCTGTTTTGAACCCTCAGATTCATCATTGTTCAGACAAAACTCATGGAAATTTTAATTGAATGTTACTAAGAGGATTTTTATAACCTAAATTTGTGTCACAGAAGCTTCGTGGATGTATTTTTAAATGCAATAAATGTGTAGTTAATTGAATTTTTTATAGTGCTCACATATTAACGACATCCACATTCTCCAATATTTCTACTGAGAATTTTAATTGGTACCTGATAACCTTTTGCAATGACTTGTTATTTCAACTGTATTTCGAAAAATAAAAAAATATTAAATCTATTTTTAATTTCCCAATGTTTTGAGATGCTTTTGTCTTGCTCCCTGAAGCCTTTTCTATTTTCTCTCACTAAAATCACTTTGCTTCCCACCTGCAGCAACCTGCAAATAGCTGACTTTGGCCCCTTTTCCATAAACTTTCTCTTACATTTTCTTTTCCACTAGTTTATTTTTCCTTTCCCCTGATTCTCCACAACCTTTTTTGCCTACTTTGGCACCAGAAGGATCAGATCTCTGAGTATGCAGTCAGGGAAGAGCTGCTTTGAGCAAATGCAAAGGGTTCCTTGTGGCAGATGGAAGGGAAAGTCACCAATGTTTTGGAAGGCAAATCCTTCCTGAGGCAAAAGTGCTGATGTACATTTTCCTCCTCAGAGAGATCCACAGTCTCATTTATAAACAGATACTGACCTCAGGCAGGTACAATCTGTGAAACCAAATAATATGAACTCAAGGTACTACCTTAGTCCATTCAGCTGTGGGAATGTGATAATGACCTTTCTAACCTGCTCTCTAACTAGAAGCACAATCCTTTTTTTTAAATATATATATTTATTGCATGCAACACTCACTATTTATGCTACCAATCCCCTCAAAATTACACTATTTTAAAAATTCCTGATATTAAGCTTAAATTTTCATTAGTCAAACAAAGACTGATATATTTTTCTTTCTCAATTCTCCCCAATACCTTTTGTGTTATAAAAATAATTAGATAACCAAATCTTTTTTTTTTGTCCTTTTTTGTTGGTTTGCTTTTCTTTTTTTATTTAAATACAATTAGCCAACCCTACTCATCCCTAACTCATTTAGCAAGAATTACCTTCTTCAATGAGCTCTAGATATACTAAAGAAGAATATTTCAGGGCACATTTTGATGAGGAAAATAAAGAAAGAAACAATCTTAGTCTCAAATAGGAATAATACACATGTAAATTTGGCTGAAAGTTGGGGCACCTGGGAGGCTCAGTCGTTAAGCGTCTGCCTTTGGCTCAGGTCATGATCCCACAGTCCTGGGATCGAGCCCCGCATCGGGCTCCCCACTCGGCGGGAAGCCTGCTTCTCCCTCTCCCATTCCTCCTGCTTGTGTTCCCTCTCTCGCTGTGTTTCTCTCTGTCAAATAAATAAATAAAACCTTAAAAAAATTGGCTGAAAGTCAAGTAATGGGGAGAAGTGGGACCTATGGGAATCACAGGCTGCAAGCGCTACCTGTTGTTACTAAATTTAAAAGAAATAACATACTAATTGAGGCAAAGTAAACAAGCCTGCAAGTAAGTGGTCTAAAGCTTCTGGAGAAATGCATGCTCAGGAGAATACCTGGGAGCAGAAGAAAAATACCATGCACAGGCTAAGTAAGAGCAGGTACCATGAGGGAGAATGGGGACATCAATGTTTTACTTAAGGCAACACTGGGGAAAAGCTCATTCATTTGCTTTATTGACTTAAAATTGCCTAATACCACATAAAGCGAAGAAATACCAAGTCACACCAAGTATCTTGCTCGTTACTTTCTTGGTTTAGAGATTTGAATTGGCCAATAGATTCACTCAAGATTAACAAATGCCAGTCCTTCCTTCTTTGCCTTGAGCCCAAACCCACACAATCTAACCCCTCAGCATCAAATTGTTTCCTCACCAAGTCATAGCAACAAAGATATTCTTACTCTGAAGTTAGTATAACATAATTACTTGATTTGGGTTTATTTTATTGAGTGTAGAAAACTAAGTCCATGGATTTCCCATGAAGTAACTGCCATGAAGACTTTCCTCTAAACACAACTCCTTGATGTTTCAGATCTAGAAAGAAAAAGTACAGGTTAATGTGTTAATGGAGCTAATTGGAGAAATAGAGACAAGAATATCTTATGTTTATGATTACAGATCCAAAATAAGGTTTCTAAACCTAAAAACAAAAACATATAACTATATAGAGAGGGATGATAAATATTTACACTGAATACTCAGTGAATGCTTATATATATATATAGCATTATATATATAGTAATCTAAATATATATATATTTATATATAGATAGATTTTATTTGACAGAGAGGGAACACAAGCAGGGGGAGTGGGAGAGGGAGAAGCAGGCTTCCCATGGAACAGGGACCCCGATGCGGGGCTGGATCCCAGAACCCCAGGATCATGACCTGAGCCGAAGGCAGATGTTTAATGACTGAGCCACCCAGGTTCCCCAGTAAATGCTTATATTATACAATGTATTCATGTTGGTTATTTATACTGCACTGTATGATATACAAAAGTTTTTCTTTTATATTTAATAGCTGGTTTGGATGCTTTTCGAACATTTCTAAAATCAGAGTTTAGTGAAGAAAATGTTGAGTTCTGGCTTGCCTGTGAAGACTTCAAAAAAACAGAAAGTGCAGAAAAAATTGCTTCTAAAGCCAAGATGATTTATTCTGAATTCATTGAAGCTGATGCCCCTAAAGAGGTGAGTAAAATATTCCAGGATAGTGAATATTCATCTCCTAGCAAATTTGCTCCCAATTATAAGACACTTAATACATCTAAAGGGAAACTAAATTGTCGCTATGTATTCAAATAGAAATGTCTGTAAACTCCAATAGAAGTGCCTTAAGATGATCCTATTTTTTATTGACTCAACAAATCTTTTCAACGCCTACTATGTGCCAGATATGACCAATATTTTTGTTTCCTTAGCACAACATGCATACTCTTGAAAAATAGTGTCCGTTATCTTAGATTAAATCACTCTAAAATTTACCCTATAGAAATGTTACTTAAATGTGTTCTTGCATTTCAAGTTCACTTTTGTTTTCCTTTTTGTAAATCACGGTGGTCAAGATGGAATAGAATTCTAGATTAGAATAATTTATTTAAAAATTAAGAATAATATGTGGGGGGAAATAGGACTTCTAACCAACAGTATGAATTCTTCATTTTTAATATTTTGGATGTCCACATTATGGCATGTAATGTCTTAACTTTCCAAAAAAAGAGTTTGCTTACCTTTATTTCTTTGCGGGTAAAAATAGCCAAAGGTGTGAGACAATGTTTCAGGTAATCAGGATCCGCCTATGCTGCTTTAAGATCAGGAAAGGAGAAAGGGCCTTAGAGAGAAACCCAGAATGACTGATAATAGCCCCCCCTCAAAAAAAGTGTTCAATGTATTTAACAATTCATTTCTATTTGATTGCATTTCCGGAACCAAAATCATGATCATTTCCATATACCCTTTAATATTTAAAGTTTGAGGAATTTATAATTTAAAACAATTTCAGCCATGAGAGACTGTGGACTCTGAAAAACAAATTGAGGGTTTAGGGGGGAGGTGGTGGGGGGATGGGTTAGCCCGGTGATGGATATTAAGGAGGGCACGTATTGCATGGAGCACTGGGTGTTATACGTACACAATGAATCATGGAACACTACATCAAAAACTGATGTATGTATGGTGTATGTATGGTGACTAACATAACACAATAAAATAAAATTTAAAAATAAATAGATAAATAAAATGATTCCAGTTCCTCACTGAATATATCATATAAGCAAAGAATTTTAATGCATAAGTAATAAACAGAAAGCTACATTGAATTACTAGAACCAAACATAAACTACTAGTACAAGTCATCTTTCCTATGGAGGCAAAACACCAATTTCCTCCTAGGGGATAGTTATCATATTTTCTGATCCAAAATTAGGATTCATGGTGTGAGAAGGGTTATTACACTTATGGGGACAAAGAACAGAATAGGTGAAATGAAAACACTTTCAGAAAATCTAGGACATAAAGTGGCTGTATCAATAGTTCAAGTTTTAATTGGACATTAATTACTACAGTGTACATTGGCTGGTATAACTTTACAGACATATGAGCTACTAAAGCATAGCCTGGAATTCATGGGGGGCAGTGAAGAGGGTGAAGAATTTTAACTGCTGTGGAGCTATTTCAACATTCATTTCCCAGTCACCATCTAAGAATCAATAAATAATTCTGGAAAATTGAAAATATAGTGTACAAAATTTGTCAAGTTGATTAATGTGTCATTCCCTAAAAGGGCTTGAAATCAGCTCTAAAGATATCCTATTTATTGTGATATTGATTTGAAAGCCAGATTTTTTTTCTTCTTTATGAATTCAGCTAATTAACAGTGATTGTTTTAGAATAACATTCTCAAATATTTTGCATGAGAAGTCTTCTAATGAGAAATGCCATCTCTTAATTATAGCTAAATTCAATCTTACAATATATAATAAATTATCAATTTTGACAAAATAGTTTTGTTTACTTTCCTAATCTTTTCTTCTAAAATAAATTTGTATGGTAATAATTTATTTTTTTTAATTTTTATTGTTATGTTAATCATCATACATTACATCATTAATTTTTGATGTAGTGTTCCATGATTCATTGTTTGTGCATAACACCCAGTGCTCCGTGCAGAACGTGCCCTCCCCAATACCCACCACCAGGCTAACCCATCTTCCCACCCCCCTCCCCTCTAGAACCCTCAGTTTGCCCCTCAGAGTCCATCGTCTCTCATGGTTCGTCTCCCCCTCTGATTCCCCCCCCTTCATTCTTCCCCTCCTGCTATCTTCTTTTTTTTTCTTAACATATATTGCATTATTTGTTTCAGAGGTACAGATCTGTGATTCAAGAGTCTTGCACAATTCACAGCGTTCACCATAGCACATACCCTCCCCAATGTCTATCACCCAGCCACCCCATCCCTCTCCCCCCACTCTAGCAACCCTCAGTTTGTTTCCTGAGATTAAGAATTCCTCATATCAGTGAGGTCATATGATACATGTCTTTCTCTGATTGACTTATTTCACTCAGCATAACACGCTCCAGTTCCATCCACGTCGTTGCAAATGGCAAGATCTCATTCCTTTTGATGGCTGCATAATATTCCATTGTGTATATATACCACTTCTTCTTTATCCATTCATCTGTTGATGGACATCTTGGCTCTTTCCACAGTTTGGCTATTGTGGACATTGCTGCTATAAACATCGGGGTGCATGTACCCCTTCGGATCCCTACATTTGTATCTTTGGGGTAAATACCCAGTAGTGCAATTGCTGGATCATATGGCAGCTCTATTTTCAACTTTTTGAGGAACCTCCATACTCCTTTCCAGAGTGGTTGCACCAGCTTGCATTCCCATATATGGTAATAATTTAAATAAATAGCACAGTTAAGCATATAAAACTTGTATGACTTTTTATACTTTGTCCATCTAATTAATTTGACTAAATAAAATATAATTAAATTTATGGCTGCTTTTCAGGTAATAATTATATTTTCTCCTTGAAGTATCTAAAAATGTTATCATTAAATATGACAAAATTCACTGAAAACAAGAAACTATATAGATATACATTTGAAAGTCATTATCTTTCTTATTATTTGCCATTAGTTGTTTCTAGTTCAACAGATTACTAAATTTCACTTCCCAAATTACTAAAGGGCATTTGCCTCTTATTATGTATCAGTTACAGTTTTCAAGGTATTTCTTTGTAGTCCATCAGTTGTATGTTAAATATAATACAACTGTGAGTATGTTGACTCATTAAACTGATTTTTTGAGTGCCTGCCGCCACAATGATGTCACAAAGCAAGAGAGACTGACATGTATAAAACCAGTCAAATACACAATAACAATATAATAATAAAGCCACATTTAAAGTTCATTATTAGCACACTGGAAAAGTGATTAAATCTGGAGAGTTAAGGGACACATTTTCAGGGTGATTCACACATGAAAAATGTATGTCATGAAAAGAGTAATATCAAGATGCAAATGAAGAAAGAATATTTCAGACTGAGGGCACAGTGATATAACATGGAGGCACAAAGCTCCCTAGTGTTTCCTAAAATTACAAACACTTTGATATTGCTAATGAGAAGTGGGGGATGAGGTTGGATAAGCAGTAGTAAAGATAAAAAGGGGTGGGAAGTATTCTAGATTTATCCAGTAGGCAGACTTAATAAGACAAGGTCATATCTTTGATATGAAAGCTGGAAAACATGATTTTCACAAGTAAAAAAATTAATTCAAGAATGAGATTTATATGAAAATATTCTCTATTTTTCCATATTCAATTATAGTTGTATAAGTGACTCATAAAGAATCAAAATTACAACTTATTTTCTTGGTGGAAAATCCTAAAGTAAAGAACAATGGCAAAGTCATGCTCTGTAGATGTCTATTAACTCATATTTATTTTCTTTTCAATTTCTCATGTCTCTATTTCCTCATCTATAAAATTGCTAGTATAACTTAATTTTTAATTGATGCCATTAGACAATTTATAATTAGACTATACTAAATTTACTAAACAATCCCTGTTTATAAATTGGCACACTAATGGTTCTCCGTTTCCTGTTCTAACAGGCAAAGACAGCACACTGAACAAAACAACAAAAATTGAACTTCTAGGTCTCGACGAGAAATGATAATAATTGTGACTAGACTTTATGCCCTCTCCCTTACAGCATGATCTTTTCTCTGGTTTCTACACTAATAGAGAGTTGGTGTGATATAGCAGATAACTGGAAATTTAGAGATACCTAGACCTAAATTCAAATCCTGTAGTAATCTTGTGGTAAGCTGTGTTATCTCTCTGAGCCTCAGTTTCCCTCTAATAATTCATCTAAAAAGCAAGCACATGACAACCACAGGACACGTGAGAATGATGAATGAGATCACATGGCTATGGTTTATGTCATGCAGAACAGCTTTTAGGAAACTGTAATCCTTTTAGTTTTTTTAAACAAGTCACTATAAGGACTATAGTTTCAAACTGACAACAACCATTATAAAAAAACGTTAGCAAAGCACTAGTTTCAGATAAAAAGAGCGACTCATTGAATGGACTATACCTAGGTAGTTTCAGAAGAAAATACTGAGGGGAAAAAAAAAGTATATATATAGCCAGGTATTTTAACTAAGTGATTTGAAAAAGAAAATTTTAGACAAGCAATATTTTTTACTTTTTATTTTTTTTAATTTTTAAAAATATTTTACTTATCAGCAAAAGAGAGAGATAGAACACAAGCAGAGGGAGCAGCAGGATGAGGGAGAAGCAGGCTACCTGCTGAGCAAGGAGCCCGATGCAGGGCTCCATCCCAGGACCCTGGGATCATGACCTGAGCCGAGAGCAGATGCTTAATGACTGAGCCACCCAGGCATGCTGACAAGCAATATTTTTTAAAGTGCCTCTACTTTGCACACAATAAGAACTTATAAGTGCAAAAGAAATTCTTAAACTTTTATTTATTCATCCTTCAGTTTGGACCACTCATTTCATAATATTTGGAAATTTTAAGAAAATAATATTACTGAATTTCAACAGAATGGAACTCTTCAAAATACTTCAAATAATATTTTCATATTACTGAAAACACTGACAGATTTTAAATATTCATGTGTTATTTATATCATTTATATATATTATATTTCTGTCATTCTTTTTATTGAAAAGGAAATTACTCAGAATGGAAAATATGTGATTAGAGAGAAAAATGTTTATGTTTATGTTGATTGTCATTCTGAGATAGTAGAAAATGTTCCAAATCATACAACAGTGTAATGTTTAAAATTATGTAAATTCAACTGCATATTATCACATTGGCAGTTTTTTAAGTCAAAGAATATTATTAGTATGAAATATTTAATTCTTAAATATATTTATTAAATGGGGCCCCTGGGTGGCTCAGTCAGTTAAGCATCTGCCTTCCGCTCAGGTCATGATCCCAGGGTCCTGGGATGGAGCCCCACGTTGCTGTCATTTGGCTCCCTGCTCAGCGGGAAGTCTGCTTCTCCCTCTTCTTTTGCTTCTCCCCCCAGGCTTGTGAGTGCTCTCTCTCTCTATCTACTCAAATAGGTAAATAAAATCTTTATAAAAAAATAAAATAAAAAAGTATTTATTAAATATGAAGACACCATAACTCATAAAACAAAGAAGAAACTATAGTCATAGAGGAGAAGGTATCTTAATGGGTGTGTGCAGGACACTTTTTAAAATATCTATGTCTGTTTTTTGCTTTTATTTTTAAGTCAGTATAATGTTTTTTATTGACATATTTTATTTTACATCAGCAAATGCTTATTCTGTGTCTACTATTCACCTCCTTATAAGATAAAGTACCTCCAGGGCGCCTGAGTGGCTCAGTTGGTTGGGCGACTGCCTTCGGCTCAGGTCATGATCCTGGAGTCCCGGGATCGAGTCCCGCATCGGGCTCCCTGCTCGGCGGGGAGTCTGCTTCTCCCTTGGACCCTCCCCCCTCTCATGCTCTCTCTCTATCTCATTCTCTCTCTCAAATAAATAAATAAAATCTTTAAAAAAAAAAAAAAAAGATAAAGTACCTCCATGAAAGGGCAGCTCAGTTTAGGCAGGAGAACAGATTAAAAAAACACTGAAGTATAAGGCAATATGTTGTGTGAACTAGGCAGCTTGATAAGGAAATGCAAGAAAGTAAAATAGGTTGAAACTATGGTTTGGCTCAAAAGAAACTTTGAAGCTAGTTGGGTTAAAAAATGAAATTTATGGAACTAGGGAAAAAGAGCAAAACAACAAATGATTAAGTGCAAAAAAAAAAATTCCAGAGGAAACTTTGCATTATACCTAGAAGGATATAATGATTGGATAGTAGTGAGACAAGATATTGAGATAAGGTCTTTATTTTAAATAAGGTTAGCTTTAAACAGAACATCAAGGAAAGGAAATAGATATACGAATTATTGGTAGAGAGAGGCCCCTGAAAATGGGCATTTGGAAGCATGTCTTGATATTACCCTCATGCCAATTTTGTATTCTCCATCTTAGATTCAAATGTTTTCTTTGCATTTTTAATGCCACTTTCCCAACATGTGGATGTTTTTGTCCGGCCCCACAAGTTGCTGCTTATCAACAGTGTCCCCCAACTCTAGAATCATCTCCAGATATAATGAGTCTGCTTATTTATTAATTTCCTAACTTTTGGTTCACTGATCACTAAGTGTCTAGTATATGCCAGGAAGCATGCTGGTGCAGATAAGAAAAAAGACAGAGTCCCTGGGTAGGTAAAGCTAACCATTTTGAGGGAAGGACTCCAGTTAAAAAGTAATTACAATAAACTTTCATGAGAGTCATGGTAGGGAACACAGGTGATGTGCAGCATGCAACAGGAAAATCCAATTCTAGGGGGATGAGAAAACGTATCTCGAAAGAAGTAATTTGTGAGCTTTGACCGGAAATGGGAGTATAGAGGGAATTAGACATAATGGGAGAGAAGGATTTGAAAGGAAGATGAAGAGGAAGTCAAGCAAAGGACCAGCCAGTGCCTAGGAGGCTAGTCCCATAGTGAAGGAAGCCTAGAACGGTATGTCTCAGAAGGGAAACTGAGGTAACTGCACTTCCTGTATCCCAATAATTTCCTCCTCCTTATTTATTTCATCTTAAAATAAAGGGCCTCTGAAAACATAAGAGAGAGAGAGAGGAGAAAAGGGAGGAGATCGAGGAGGACGAGAAGGAGAAGGGGTAGGAGGAAGGGAGGTAAAAGAAGGAAAACAGAGCTAAAGAAACTGTCAGTGACATCTCTGCACAATGCTTTTACGTGGACTATCTCATCTGATCATCATGGCCGCTGTCTTGGGGAGGTACTGCAATCATCCACATTGCGCAGGTGAAAATGAAACTGAGCCCTAGAGAAAAAATAATGAGTCCTGCAGTCATAAAGATACAACGGGTCGTAAGAGGAGAGACCCACAGCCCATGCTCTCAGGTTTCAAACTCCTTTCTCCAGATCTACTATTTATTTTAAATGTTTGTAATCTAGCCTGGGAAACTTGATGTTTATGCTAAAGGCAAAAGCATAAAATTATCTTGGCACATAGAGTCTATCTTCCTTTCTATCAAAAGCTTTATTTCTCGGGGATGGTTAAGCGTCTGCCTTCGGCTCAGGTCATGATCCCAGAGTCCTGGGATCGAGTCCCGCGTCGGGCTCCCTGCCCCTTGGGAGCCTGCTTCTCCCTCTGCCTCTCTCTCTCTCTCTCTCTCTCTGTCTTTCATGAATAAATAAATAAAATCTTTTTTAAAAAAGCTTTATTTCTCTTCTCACATTCTCTTTGTATAACTTCTTAAACCATGAAGTTTAGATTCAGCTATGGCATTAAGATGGGAAAGAGTTGCAGGAGTGCTTCTAAATAATCTGCAGTAGCATTTTCGCCCTCTGAAAAACTGGGGGCTGCATTTTAACTTGAAAAGAAAACACTTGGGTGTTTTTTGAACTTCTGTGGGTCTCTGTGCTACTGAACTTAATCTGGGATTAGCATGTTTGGGTTGGTGAATGAAACCATTCGATCGGACTCCTTCTCAGCTATTCCAGATAGCTTTTGCTCACGTACATCTATTTTTAGTAATCCACATACATTATCCATCTACATTATGTCCATCTATTTTTATCAACTTATGTGATTGCATGTGTTATAATTTCTTCTGTTTCTTTTGCCCGATTTGAGATGTTAATACTAGCCCCCAACATGTGTCACTGATTTCTGTCTCTAAAACCAGTAAGAGCAAAACGATGAAGTCCTGTGCAGGGATGGATTCCTTCAAGATGTGACAGACTTTGCCATTCTCAACTTTAATAGCCACCCTTGAGAAGATATTTCAGGATATTCGTTTTCCTTTAATGATGCCAAAAATGAAGTAATACAAGAGATGTTGGTGGTGATTAAATAGAATTATGCCACCAAAAACATGATTATAGGCGGCTTTAATTTGAATAGTAATTTTTAAGTTTTGTTGTGAATGAGGTCTAAAAGGCTGCCTGCTCCATTTTAGTAAGGTGTTTTACATATGCATGCACACACCCTGTGCATAATGACAGTCTCTTGCTCCACTATACATTCTAGATGAGGAAAAGGCTATCTAATTTGAATGTGAGAACACAATTGAAAACGTTTCATTCAAATTATGTAAAAATATAGAAAGCAGAGTGGAGGGTCACAGGAAAACCAGCAGGTACCCTTTAAAATGTATTCCTCCTGATAAAATAATTTGTTGAAAACCAAAAGGATTTAAAACTGCTGGTGAAGTAAAGAGGAATTTGACTGCCATACCTTGTAGTTAACAATATCCCATGAGTATCAAAATATTCTGGGTCTTTAGAATAAAATTGTTTTTAAACAACTACCCCAAACATCATTCGGAAGGCAGTCATTTTAATGCAATGGATTGTTGTCAATGTTAACTTTGTCAAGGCCTTTTCAAAACTGACAGAATTTAAAAGCCTCTAGGTGGTTGTGATGACATCTCCACTGTCAGAGATTCGGTAAGAATCACAATTCTCCTTTTCTGAGACTGACAATGCGGTGGGCTCAGATATCTAAGATAATTCATAATCTTTTGAAAAAATAAGCAAAGGAAATATTACATTTCTCAGAATCCTTGAAACTAAAGTGTGTATCCATACAAATAAAATGTACAGTAGCTATCATATTAGTAAGTAATGTAACTCTGTTTATTTCATTAACCGATACACTGTTCAGCCCAGGCTCTGGACCTAAGAGTTTGACCGCTCAGCGAAGTCTAAGCTTCCCTGTAACTCCCAAGACTCAACATCACACCACTGGAAAGGCTGCATATTTAGAAGGTCACTTCCTCATGAGATCTTAACCTTTGGTCTACTCCAAGCTCAATATCTCTTGTCTTACTTTTTGAGTTAGAAATTTATCCATGTATCTTCTGGTAGAATCCAGCCAAAAATCATAGTTGAGATTTACGCAAAGTTGAAGATGCAGCTCACAGACATGGCCCCAGGAGTGATTCTTTTAAAGATATCTATCTCTCTACATATATTAGGCCTAACATTTTCACTTTTTTTCCGGTTACTGAAATTTCAAGGGATTTGAGAAGAAAAGAGAAGACACTTTTGATAGCCTAAATCTAATACTTCACCCAAATTGACTTCTCAGGGAGCATTTAACAAAATTGATCACTCTTTCTTAATTGAAATACTATCTTCAATTGATTTCTAGTACTTGATTTCCTCCTTCCTTACTGACTGCTATTTAGCAATTTCTTTTACTGTTCTGACTCATAACCCAACAGACACTATAATGAGGGAAGGCAATCCCCTTCATTTTCTGCTTACATTCATTCTCCCAATGATTTTCTCTGGTCCCATATTTTTATTTTTTTAAAGATTGTATTTATTTATTGGAGGGAAAGAGAGAGCACGCATGAGTGGGGCAGGGTCGGGGGGAAAGCAGGCTCCCTGCAGAGCAGGGGATCATGACCTGAGCCAAAGGAAGACTTAAAACCAACTGAGCCACCCAGGTGCCCAAAGTCCCATATTTTTAAAAGCGCAGCTCAAACCTAACAAATTCAAATATGAGTCCTGATTTGCTGTTCAAAACTTTCTTCTACCAGAGTCTCCTCATCTCAGTTAATGGCAGTTCTGTTCTTCTATTTGCTCTGGATAAGTAATTGGTAGTCATCCATGATTTTCTTCCACTTACGCCCCATGTCCAATCCATCAGCATTTTCTGTCATCTCATTCTTCAGAATATTGTGGAAAGCCAGCCATTCCTCAAGATTTTGTCCCTCATCCTAGCACACTATTCAATCACAAGTTCCACGCATTCTACTTTCTAGGTATCTTTAAAATCTATGCACTTCCCATAATTCCCTATGACATTTCACAGCCAAATTCACCATCACTGCCCACCTGAATTTTTGGTAAGGTTTTCTCATTTTTCTTCCTCTTATCCACACCCAGCTAGGATACCACATGGCATCCAGTGATATGGTGTTTTTTCAAACATGTGTTTACAACATGCCCTTACTAAAAATTCTTCCCATTGCTCTCAGGTTAAGTAAAAATTCCTTAACAAGAACTACACAAGGTCCCACATGACCTGGTTCCCTGATTCCTCTCCAGGTTCTTGCCTTTCCTCCTCTCAAAACCCACTGGGCTTCTTTTGGTTTATCCGCCCATGTGCAAGTTCCATTCTTAATCTACCTCTTCATGATAATAATTCAAAGATCTGCTTAAGATCTCATTTCCTTCAGAAAGCCTACTTTTTCCTTTGGATTACTTTTCCAAAATCTGTCTTCTTGATTGATTTTTCACTTTAATCAGCTTTGTATCTTCAGATCCTTCACACAATTCCTAAGCATCTACTCAATATGATATTTCAAAAAAATAAATTCTAGGGATGACTACAAATAAAATGCTTACTTTCTCAGATATATGTTAGCTTTTTCCCAGAAAAATGGGAATAATAATACCGTATATCATATAGTTGTGTATAGGTAACATAAAGTAACCATAGAAAGACAGTATATCAATACTAATAGTTAATAAATAATAACAATTATTATTTTCAGTTAAAATAATCATACCTAAATATCATTATGATTATTTTAGAGATAATACGAGTGTTCAGATATTTTGCCAGGGAAGAAGACAGGGTAACCAATGGAGAAAAATCTAGGATGAGACTTGGGATAGAACTGAGAGAATGCATAGCTGCTTTGCTCATATTTGAGGGGCGTGCAGAGAAAAAGGGAATTAGCAAAAGAAATAGGGAAAAGACAACAGATTAAAAACAAGTTAATTCCATGTCATGAACTATTGAATTCCCTTTGCAGTGACAAATCTTCCTTCGCTGATAATCAGATTGAGTAATTAATGCTAGCAGCAGCCTTTGTATCTAAATTTATTTAAGCAAGAAATCAAATTTCTTGATTTCTAAATCAAAATAATGTATAATGATAAGGAAATTATAGTGACTTTCCTTCTGTGGCCAAGGAAGGCTTCTCAGAGGATATTCAACTTAAGCTAAATGATAAAGGATAAGGAAAATCTGTACAGAATGAAACTGTGGGGGTGAAAGGGATTTTAGATGGTAAAAACAACATAAACAAGCTTTAGGTACAAGATTTGCTCTGGGAACAGAGAGTAGACCAGTTTTATATATACTGCTAAGGAAAGTAGAAGATTTTGAAACAACACATTGAAGTCAGAGTGTGAGGAAGCTCAAATGCCAATGTAAGATATTGACAGTTTATGTTATAAAGAATAATGGATTTTCAGCTGAATATTCATATGCTGTATTGGTGAAATTGATACAGTTATACTTTCACATGTGCAGAAGGGAAAGACATTGTACGAAGAGGTATCAAACTAGAAGTAAATTTCAGAATTTGGGGTAGAGATTCCATTATAAAAGGCTGAACTGGAGAAATAGGAGTGAGAATGAAAAAAGCCATTGTGAAATTACAAAATAAAAGGCAAATGAGGGAAAAAATAGAGAGAGATCAGAGGAAAAAGAGGTGTCAGAGATGATTCCTATGATTCGAGCTTGAAGAACTTGGAGAAAAATAATGACATTTACACAAACATGTGGGTGTGATGTTTTGTCACTGACATTAAGCTGAATTGCCAAGACACAGCCTCATAAGACTACTAATTATCTCCTGGGATTAGTATATCTGCTCATCACTCAGCTATCATGGCTGATGTTGGCAGTTCCTTGGTCGGAAAACAGACAAGTCAGAAAAATGAGAGGGATAAATCAGAAATACAAGCTTCATCTATTTTAATAAATAACATTAATTACCGGTATATGTTGAAATGGAATAGTTCCCTTTAAAATTATACATCATTTTTAACAAATGTAGAAACACTTTTTCACTTTATTTATGCAGTCTATATTCATTGAGTCTTTACATGGCACAAGGCATAGAGAAGGAAGTACAAAATGTAAATATGGTCTAAGTAACACAAAGTCATTTGGCGGATCCAAAAAGGAAAGAATCCACGAGTAAACTTCACAGGGTAAATATTACTTGAATGTAGCCTCAGGGCATCAAAGAATGTGAAAGACTTGGTGAGAGGAGTGACTTTCAGGTAGATAAGGATGGTATGAAAAAGATGTTCATAGGTGGGAAAAAACCAGGAACTGGAGGGGAAGTGTCTAGCTTGGTAAAAATACAGGTCACACATAGAGGAGAAAAAAAATGTGTAAGTTAGGACTCTGTTGTAAAGGCCATGAATGCCAAAATCAAGGCTTTGGACTTTTTAAATAGGAAATGGGGAGTTGTTGCAGGTGTTCAGTTCTGATTAAAATAATAATAAGCCAACACCATGGACCAGGCACACACCAGCCCTGCTGTCAGTGAATACTCCCCCGACGAATGAATGCCTCAATGAGATAAATTGCTGTATTTACTATTATGGGGGATACAAAGTTAAGCAAATTACAGATGATGCCACTTAGTAATAAATGGCACAGCTAAAGGAGAAAACAGGCAACATTTATTCTCATATCCCCACAACATAGGATAGGATTTATGAAACAGGCTACCCTAGATGTTTAAAAAACTCTGCAAGGGCTTGACAACAGCCACTATTCACTGATCCCCACTACGAGTCAGGCAATATTCTAGGTCCATACAATGTCATCATGCCACTTCCCTCCTCAAAAACCCTTCAGGGTCTTCCTATTGCTTGTAGTAGAAAAATAAGAACGCCTTCCACTGCACATAAGCCCTATAAGACTTGCAGGCAAATCTCATTACAGGTACTTTATCATACTCTATATTCCAGCCATCCAGGCATAGTGGCTCTTCAGAACATAACGAATTCTTTCTTGCATCTTTGCATTTGTTGTTTTTTCTGCTAGAAATGCTTTTCTCCCAGAGTCTTAGAGGACCAGCTTCTTCTCATCCTTCAAGTTTATTTCTAAAATAATGCTATTTATTCAGTTGTTGGTTATCATTTCCCAAGTATAGAAAGCATTTGGTACATAATACATCATCATAACTGTTTGCGGAATCCTTAAATGCAAGGATCATTTTATTTTAATTCTTATAAAAACTCAGTCAGGAACTACCTAGCTTAATAACGAGGAAGGATTGCTCAGAAATATTAAAGTAATTCAAGCCAGATCACCAAGGTACTAAGTGTTAGAACACAGATTAGAAAATTATCCCAAAGTCTTTCCACTGCCCTCCACCATCTTCCTTTATAAAGAAGGAGAAATTGATTCCAGATTTTGAGGCCTTCAGAGAGCTGTAGCATTTGGCCTGGAACTTTGATGGAGGAGATAAGAGGATGATCAGAGAAATAAAGGTGCAGATGTGGGATCACTGAGTAGCTGAAATCCCTTAAGAAGGAAAACATCTGTGAACAAATAGTGGCCTTTATCTGATTCTTTTCCAATTAGAAGTTTTTTCTTCTTCTCTTCTTCCTAGAATAATAATATTAAAATACTTTGATATTAAACCTCTCTCATTTAGTCCTTGAAACACTTTAAGATAGATGCTATTACTCTTCCCTATTATACCGTGGAAATCAATGATTAAAAGAAATTATAGAACTTGCTTCACCCATATGAATAGCAAGTAAATAGCTGAGGAAAAGTTTGATTATAGGTCTGCCTGCCTCTTTTAACCTCAATTCAATAAGCACGAATTGTCATTTATAGTCTTTCTTTTACCAGACCCCCAAATTATGGCATTTTTACAATTTCCCCATTTTGCCAAGAGACATTTTAATTCTCTTCAACAAATATTTATTGATTGCCTATTATGTGTCAAATACTCTGCTAAGTGCCAGCAAATAGAAGGATGAATAAGACGTATATAGCACCTGCCTTTCTTGAGTTTTTAATTCTAAGATTCAAATCTCTTTTGCACTTCATGAATATTTTCAATTTAAATGAGACAACTTGGATGTGAAATTTTCTGCTTCGCAGAATATATCCTGGAATATGTATAGAGTTAGACAAGCATCTTCCCAAGGTTTGGGGCATTTTACAGATTTGCAGATGAATGGTGTGTTCCAATGTAATAGATCTCTCTTAGACCTTGCTGAGGATATTCGTGTATGGTAGTGGTTTGGGGTGTATACACACCTACGTGCACACACATGCACACACATATAGGTATATTCTGCGGAAGGCATGGGAGGCAGTGAAGAGGGGGATGTTATTTGGTTTATTTTGGCAAACAAAAAGAAATACAAACTAGAACAAAAAGCAATGTTGTGTGGGAAACAACATGGGGAAGTATAGAGAATGGGAATGTGTTGGTAGAAGCCAACCTAATAAATTCCAGTTTTTGTTCTGACTTTGAAAAATATGCTATTGGTATTAGGGTTAAAGTACTAGAAAAAGGGGATTTATGGGAAAATAAATTTAAAATCATGAAATATCTTGTTTTTCACCTTTGCCATTTTTTTTATAATCTCAAAATAAGGCTTTACCTCTGTTTTCTGTCAATGCCAGCCCTCTCTACCTAGGAAAAATAATTATTTTTTAAAGAGGTTATTTATTTATTTGAAAAAGAGAGGGAGGGCAGGAGAGAGAGATAGAGGTAGATAGAGCAAGGACCAGCGAGGGGAGAGGGAGAAGCAGGCTCCGCTCTGAGCAGGGAGCCCGATGTGGGACTTGATCTCAGGACCCTGGGATCATGACCTGAGCAAAAAGCAGACACTTAACCTACTGAGCCACCCAGGTTCACTTTTAGTCTCTGGTTGGTCTCTTCACATCCAGCATGCCTTAGTTTGCTGTTGGCTGCTTCCCCAAATGAGCACCTTTTTACTGTCCTCCCATTAAAAATATGAAAAGATCACAAAAAAAAGAAAAAGAAAAAGAATTAAACCAAATACGTGTTCTACATTACAGGAAAAAAAATGTATGACCTTTTCTGCTGTTGTGCATCAGATTAACTTTGTGTTTAGAAAAAGAATTCAAATAATATGTGTATCTACTAACTGTATAAACCATGTATTCCTTGACTAAACTAATGTAATGATATGCAAACTTATTTCCACAGATCAACATTGACTTCAGTACCAGAGACCTCATCTCAAAGAATATTGCAGAACCAACTCTCAAATGTTTTGATGAGGCTCAGAAGTTAATCTATAGTCTTATGGCCAAGGATTCTTTTCCTCGATTTCTAAAGTCAGAGATTTATAAGAAACTGGTAAATAGCAAACAGGTTGGAAATCATAAGAAATGGCTCCCTTTTTTGTAAGAAGTAAATGGTAAACAATAATCAGGTTGTAATTTGGGGAAAAACAAGTGACAGGAGAAATCAACTTTTAATCACTATACTCAAGGCTAAAATGTTTTAAATATACAAAAACAATATAATTTTTTAAGATTTAGAAAACATTTTTTTTACTCCAGCAGAATACCTTTTTATATATATGAAGTTTGAATTTTTAAGTCTTTTGTTTAGAATTATTCATTTTATCTTTTTTAAGAGAATTTTGAGCATATATATATTATATGTATAATATATATTTTTTATTTTCTTTAATTTTATTTTATTATGTTAATCACCATACTTTACATCATTAGTTTTGATGTAGTGTTCCGTGATTCATTGTTTACATATAACACCCAGTGCTCCATTCAATACGTGCCCTCTTTAATACCCATCACCAGGCTAACCCATCCCCCCACCCCCCCTCCCCTCTAGAACCCTCAGTTTGCTTCTCAGAGTCCATAGTTTATCAAGTACTTAGAAATTTCCTACTGGGAGAGTACAAGGGAGTTAATAGAGATGTAATACACTCTTAAATCGTAAGTGGATATTCTCATGACATTATGAATTCAAGAACTATATATCTTCATGTTGCTGAGTGGGAGCCTGTTTAGCACTATATACATGATTTTAAATGCCATTTACATTATTCAAACCTTACTTCTGTAAAAAAAAGAAATTCTGAACCAAAACACAGCCTTCCTTTTAGTGTATTCAGCTATGTCCTTTTAATCAGGATCTGCCACATAATAATGTGGTGATTATCTAAATTGCCATGGCCCTCAGATTAATTAAAAAGAAAATTGCAAGAATGTGTGTGTGTGTGTGTGTGTGTGTGTGTATAATAACATCATGGATCAAAGTTTTTCAAAATATATCTCTTGGTTCAATTCAATGGCATTCAATCCTAGGCATATGCATAGAAAGGGCCCTGAGGGTGCAGAGGACTGATTTTCTTGGATTTATAAGAATGTAAGGACAGAGGAGGAATAAAATGGGTAAATGGATGAATGGATGGCTAAGTCCTTATATAATGAACTGCATAGCAGTAATTGTCCCACAAAATAAAAAATTATTGCAGCATATCTACTTGAATTGGGGAGTTAAGTATCTATTCACTATTCAGTACTGGAACTTGTTTATGGAACTCAAAGAAATGTTCAAGCTGCATTTTTGAGATGTTCCTAAAATTGTTTCTTTCTATATATAAGTATGAATAATTCCATGTCAATATGAGAAGCTATAAAGATTTAACAGATCTTCCATGTTTTCATTTTATTTGTAAACATTTATTTATTTTTGTTAGTATCTCCAATTTGGGGATTAATTCAATATTTAAAAATAGAGGACAAATAGCGTGGCTTACTTTGTGTTTCCACAAAGTGTTCATTTGATAGGCAAAATTTTGTCTCCCCTTTGTCACGAAAAATAAACACTTAAGCACATGCAAATGGAATATTCCCTGTACATTTGCAAATTCTTTAAAGGAAGGCATCATACCCACTGTTTGTGAAGTATTCAGTGCCACCTTAAAGGGGCACGTAGCTACATACTTTTCACCATTTACTCTAAAAGTTCCAACCTTAAGTTAGTCTCTCTTTCAATATGAAATTTAAAAATTATTCCCAGGGGGGAAAAAGGATGATTCCCAGGGATGAAAAAGAATGAAAAAGGCTTTACAAGTTAGAAGGAGACTTAGAAATTAAAATTACATCCCTCCTCTTAGGCACACAATACACGAGCTCTCAGTTCTTTCCTCCACTCTCACAGCTGGTAAGCGGCTTCCCAAGGGGCCACACTACCAAGAAGCTGGAAACCTTCTTCCACGGTGCCACACTGCCTCTTCCCACAGCTGCTGTGTAGACTCCTTCCCAGCTAGAACCGGGCTGGACGCCTGGCAAAGCTCAAGTCCTACTGATCCTCAAATACCCAGGCACTGCTCCTTTCACTGAGTATTCCGACTGATTTTTTAATACTCCGTGTGCGGCTTTCTTCTTGGTATCCCAGAGTAAGACTTGATGTTTAATGCCTGTCTCTCAGGCTTTCTCTTAACAATGCAGGGGAAGTCACAAGTCAAACTTACACTACCTAGGAGAAGGAGATGGTTGGTAATGAGTAAAAATATGGTAGGTGTCAAAACAACTTGTTGAAAAATTGGAAGCTGGATGACCCCTAATTAAATAGCCATGCTTTCCTCCCACTTCCCTGACTCCTTTCCCCTCCCAAGCTATAGTTGTAGGTTTTCTGATTTAATAGGACAGAAAAAAGAACAATTGCGATTTGGGGGATAAAAAAAAATCAGGTTTTTGGAATACCTGGTAGTAAGGATTTTCAGTAAAATACCAGATGTATAATATACACATGTGGCTTTATTTACGTCTCTTTCACTCCATATGCTATTTGATTTTATCAGTTTTCACTGATGAGCAATCTTATGAATGGAATTTTTAAATAAAAGAGATTAGCTTGCAAAAAAATGAATAACAACATTAACATCCTTGGTAAAATATTTAAATATTCAATGAGTGTATAATGGCGTTTTCTAAAAATATGTCATTAGCTTTAAGAAATGAAGTGCTTATATTAAAAGCTAAGCTAAGCAGTAGAATAGTAATAAAATTACAAGATATTGTTGTAGATATAACCTTCAAATTATGAGTTTTTTTCAAACATGATGTTTTCTGTTTTCTGACGGTTCCTACAGAATATATTTTAAACCAATTTGTTTGGCCTCCATTAGATCAGACCTAAACAAGTTAAATTATATATTCCTTAAAAAATCTTAGCTTTTTTAACCATCCAGTGAGGAACTAGGATCCATGAATTTATTCAAAACCCTTTTGAATTTATTTGAATATCAAATAGCAATAATCCATCAATAGTGATTACTTATTCTTGTAAGTTTATGCAAATATGGTTTCTTGTATTTGCCTAGAAAGGACCTATTTCGGCCTCAAAATAAAATCAACACTTTTTTTTTTTTTTTTTACTAATACTATATTGTAAAACTCTAAGACCTTTAGGGCATTGCAAACTTTACCTTCCCAAAACTTTTTTTTTTAGTTTGTCTATATATAGAATTCACTCTACTCACCTTCAGTGTTTTACTTTTCTCTAGAGTTTTCCTAATTTTTTGTGGTGCAGTAACTATGTGTGTCTGATGAGAGTACCATTGATACAGTAAAGGCAGAGAAAATTTTTTTCTTTTTTTTTCTTATATCCTTTCTTAGAAACTTAGTATCATCTTGGCTTTTAAACAACAGTAGCATCTGGCCCATAACTTTGGAGAACAGGCTAGATTTCTTTCCTGGAATTTCAAGAAAGGTTCAGATCTATTATCTTGAACTTGAAATTTAGCTTGAATTGACTTTCCTTTTGTTTAAGTGGGTGTTGGTCAGCTCATCTTCCCAATCATATATTTCCTAACATAAGCAATCAATATGAATCGTTGCAAAACCTAAAAAAAGAAAAAAGAAAAAAGGCATTCTAAAAAAAAAGATTCTTTTTGTCTTGAAAGACAAAAACAGACTATTTGGTCTCAGTATCACTAGCACATTTATGTGCTATGCAAAAATTCTATCTCTAGCTTTCCCCCACACAATTTCTATATAACAGTTTCACCCCAATTATATCTAATGTGGGCCTGATTTCCTTCCCAACCAAACGGTCATGCAATTTATTTCATGGTGATGCCAATTAATTTAAAGTGAACCCTTTTCACAACCATGTGAAAAAGGTTGGATGTTGTCACAATAGCAATCAATTATTATGACCAAAGAGTCGTTCATTCTATGTTCCTCTTATTGTTTTGTCAGACCTGCCATTTCATTTTAATGGGACATCATCGGGAAGGAATATCAAATGACAACTATTTACTTTAGCTATGTCATTTCAGAAGAATTTTTATAGTTATATACAATTACTATTTATAGTGTATGTTCGACTATAAATTGCATATATGTAATTAACTCTAACAATAAATGAACAGACATTGTTGTGTTTCCAAGTATAACAGAGGTGGGAAAATAACATTTTTTAAATGACCTCATTTCTTTAAGAAACCACATTATTTTTTCTCCTTATTTTAAGACGCAAAAACAGGATTGGATGTCTGGTAGAAGAAGAAAGAAGAACAACAAAGTTTAACCAGGTTATTGTTTAGCCATTAAATATTTATGCCTTGTGTTATGTGTTATATCTAGATTAAAACCAGCTATGAATATTTCTGAGAAAAGAAAACTCTCTTGTTCTTTTCATATTCTTTTCTTGAGTAATGATTGTGTAATTAACTATTCCTGGATATCTCACATAAAACCTTATTGCATTGACTTATATTTTTACAAATAAGAATTTTGAAGCAGTTAGTTCCTTACAAATATGATGTATTTTTTTGTTCTAATACTTTTAAATTTTTGTGCATTCAGGAAAATAAATTGTAATATTTGGATCATTAATTTTGCAAATAATGATGGCTCAGATACAAAATATAATAAATATCTGGCTCTGTTTAAAAACTGATTTAAAAAGTTAAAGTTTTCATAATGTAGATATATTAAATATTCTTGCATTTATTTCATATAGATTTTCATCACTATGTCTTATTTTTAAATTATCCTCTTAGTACTTTAAAAAGTAAATATTTTTGTTCATGATGCCTTTGAATTATTGTTTTTGGTCTACTTTCCAAATATGTCGTGTTTACCATGAAGACATTATCATGAATTCAAAATCATAAGACTCACTTTCCTTACTTCTTATAAACAGAAAACACAGGGGGAATTCTTATTATTTAGTAGGAAAAGTGGATTTTAAAATTAATCATTCAAAGCAGCGTTTGTTTCATATCTGAACATAAATCTTTCATGGGATCATAACAAAATCTGTAATTAAAAACCAAGAGCAATTCAAGGGAGATTTAAATGTGGAATTTATGATTGATTGATTACAAATTTGCTTTTAAAGTATTGTTTATTGTCCAACAATTCTATAGATTCTTTTAAAGCATTTTCTTTTTGCTAGAAGCCATCTTTTAAAATGAGTAAATAAACCCTAACACTGGAAGGTTAAAGATTGATTGGAAACATCAAACCATGAGCCCTAATTGTGTTTTAAGCCAGATAAAAAGCCATTTTCCCAAATGTTGTTTATATATTAAGTGGTAGAAGCCAATGGAGAGTAAAAAGTATCACTAGGTAGTGATTTTAAGTACATTTAGAACGTCATTGAGAAATCGAAGATTATATGACTATGTGAACATATGCATATATCCACTAAAGGAACTCTCTTTAAGTTTCTGTCCTTTGAAAGCATTAATTGCTTACTTCAATTGGTTATTTTTAAGTCCATATAAATTGTGTTTCATAATATCTCCATTTCAAATAGGAGTAAAGACTTGAAAAAAGAAAATGAAAGCAAGTGTTAATGAATTTAGAAGATTTATTTTCAAAATCAGTTACTTGGAAAAAAAGCTAAATATAAGCAAAATACATTTACTTTCTCATTCTGTAATCAATTAAAATGAAATCACTAGCCCTGAAATATGGATGAACATTTCTTAAGTTAACGTTGAAAAACTATAATTGTATATTCATGTGTTTTAATAACTATTATCTCATCGGTTGAGTTTTAAGAATTTCTCCCTGAGTTAAAAATTTTGAAGTGAGCAGTGTAGAAGACAAAAAAAATTTTAAGTCTTCAAAAAATGTGCCATAAACTGGAAAGACAGCAGATTTGTACAGCGACTCACAAAGTATTTTCACAGAGAAAAGTAATTTTTACTTTTTGTAAATTGTATAAAAGTAATTTATACAATTTGTATAATTTTGTAAATTTTACAAATTTTGTAAATTGTATAGAAATAATTTATACAATTAAAAGAACTACAGCATACATGATAATTGCAGGATAATATATGTGTCTATAAATATTGATAATTAATATCATTACATATAAAATATATACAGACAAGGCTAGTTAAAATGGGGTAAGCCAAGACTTAGAAATGGAGAATCAATGTGTGAGAGATGCAGTGGCCATCCACCAGAGAAGAGCCAGAGAAAACATGAACAAAGCAGGCAACAGCATATCAAAACCATAGGTAGAGGGCCCAGTCTGACAGGGAAAGAAACTGCAAAAGAACTCCCTGTAGTGGTTCTTTGGGCCCTGGAAGAATGGAAGAATAATGCTAAAACTAATAGAAATATCTTGTTAAAAAATCAGAATCACTGAAGGAAGATCACGACTTGGGTTCACGTTAAAGGTATTCAATGTAACAATAGAGTTGTAGGGCTGCCTACGTATGTCCTGTGGTTTTGAGGAATAGAAAGGAAGTCCATGTTCCTCCTCAAGTAGCTAAAACCTCTTCCTCCCAGCTTCCAGGAACAGTTATAAACGCTCAGGTCTTCCACTTTTCATGAAAAAGCTGTCTCCACACTTAGTCCCTGCTCTGTTTCTCCCATGATGTATCCTCTTCACAACCAAGCATCAGGAAAATTTTGTCTGCGCCTCGTCTTCACCCATCCTAAATTCATTATTTAACTTTGTACAAGTGGGGCTTTTCTTTTTGGCTCTCACTTTTCACTGAAACTGCCATGGCTGTTTGAGACTAAATCTAGAGACCAATTTTCAGGGCTCTCATTACGGTCATGCTGAGGTATTGAACACCTTTAACCGCTTCCTTCTTAAAATCGACTCATGTGGTTTCTGTGATGCCCTTCATTCCGTGGCTGCTTTTTCCAGCAGCGTCATGGACTCCTCTTTCTCTGCCTGCTCCCTTATTTTCCCAAACCAGGTTTCTGTTCTTGTTCTTGTTTTCCTGTCCCTCAGTACACTCTTCCTGGGGTATCCACACTCCCCAGTCTCCACCACGATGAGTATTTTGACTCCTGGAGTGACTCAAGACCCATGGGGTCTGAGACGCTTAGACAATGGAGGGAACACAGAATTCTGCATACAAAATTAGGTTTAAAAAAGTAAATACATACTTAAAACAAACAAAAAAATCATAAGGTTTGAAACGTTGAACAAGACCACAGCATTATAGAAACCAAAAAACTAATACATTTTCCTTAATTAACTGTCTGGCATGACTCTATAATTTACTCCATTTCCATTATTTTGTAACATTATAGAAAGAATGGAAAGATACACCAGTCTTTCATCTAGCATGGTTCATCAGATGTAGTTTTTTATTGCTGATACATGGAATGCAAAATACTTGAGACTTCTCACACAGATAAACTCGTTCTATGTGGTGTTGCTATAAATTTATGTCTGACAAAGGAATTTATTTGTTTTGTTTTGTTCTTTAAGATTTAATTGATTTATTTGAGAGAGAGAGAGAGAGTGTGCGTGAGAAGGAACAGAGGGGGAACAGAGGGGGAACAGAGGCGGAGCAGAGGGGGAGGGACAAGCAGACTCCATGCTGAGCACAGAGCCTGGCACAGGCCTCGATCCCAAGACCCCAAGACCATGACCTGAGCCAAAACCAAGAGTCGGAGGCTTAACCGACTGAGCCACCCAGGCGCCCCTCAGACAAAGTTTATTTCTTGCAATTCCTTCCCAAAAAATGAGGCATTTATAATTCTGTATTTCATTATCAAATACAATCATGAAAGAAAAGAACTTCTGTTTGACCAAGCATTAGTAAGAGCCAAATTCTCCACTGAAAGTTTTATACATCTGGAAGATTAGAAGAATTTCCCACAGAACAACTTGCGGTTCTGGACATTCAGACTTTGTTTCTATTCCATGACCCACATTATTCTATACCAGGCCCCTTGGGACTCTTGGCCCTGTCTCTTCACGTTATATCAGATGAGTCAGCACATGGGGAGTAGATGTGTTTCTAAAAGCCTTTCCTGATTCAGGATGGATAGCAATAACTCAGTTGTGTGGGGACATGATTATAAACATCCTAACTACTTTATCCTCAACCTAAACTATTGTATCATCATCACTTCTCAGTTGGATCCCCAAAACTCACCCAGCCATTGTCGAAGGGGGGAGAATGTGTGTGTGGGAGGGGGGAGGGAGCCAGAGTGGAAAGGAACATTAGTCTTAGAGAATTGTGGTTAAGATACCTCATTTTTGCAAATTTTACAAAAGGATATGACCATGTAAGCCTGTTATTAGGGTCCTTCCCAGAGCCATGCTAGTGAAAGGCCTAAAGTTTATCTAATCCAGATGGACCTCTCCTCCTAGCTGTTACACAAATATCTCAGCTTGCACACACTCAAAAATGATTTGGCAATCTTACCTCCAGACAACAGCACCTCTCATATCATGTGCTATTCCTTCAGTTATCAGTCACCCATCACCTAGGTGCCTGAGGCGAACATCAGGGAATCATTTTTACAATTCTCCTTCAATCTCATATCTAAATATCTGCTAACTGGGCACCTGGCTGGCTCAATCGGAGGAACGTATGACTCTTGATCTCAGGGTCTTGAGTTCGAGCCCTACACTGGGTGTAGAGATTACTTAACTACATAAAATACAAAAACTTTAGACAATAAATAAATAATTAACTGCAACTGATTCAACTTATTTCCATCAACACTGCCATAGTTATGCCACTAGCCTAGTTCAGAGCCTCACCATTTCTTCTGCTTTTCCGACAGCCACCTAATTGGCACCCTCTGTGCCAGGCTTACCACACTGTGATTCACGTTTATATTTTGCCAGACAGAAAAAGCTTTCTGAACTGAAAATCGTATGAAGTCGCTCTCTTGCCTAAACCCTAACGGACACTCATTATGCTCAACACAATTTCCAAACTTCTTAGTCTGGCATATAAAACCCTTCATAGCATAGTTTCTACTTTTTTTTTTTTTTTTTTTGGATCCACACCTCTCACCTATTCTCTATCTCTTGTCTCTGCACCATCCTATAGTCCGATAATATTAAAATACTGTCGTTGGTACACCATCGTCAAATATTTACATCCGTTGCTCCTTCTGCCTAAAATATCACCACCTAAAGAACTACTTAAATTCCTCTGGTCTTTTGGAACTCTTTCCATGATGTCTTCTTTGACCACTGCTGCTCCTTCCCAGGTAAACCCATTCTGAGCCTTTATTAGGGTAAGAACAGGTATTATAACTGATGTCATTTTCATACTAAAAAATGCATTAATTGGGGCACCAGCCTGGCTCAGCTGGTAGAGCACGCAAATCTTAATCTCAGGGTCCGAAGTTCAAGCCCCACACTGGGCGTGGAGCCTGCTTAAAATAAACAGACAAATAAAAATGTCAAAGGCTTCATGATCACAGGGGAAGTGCTTAAGTGAAAAACACAGGATACAAACATTACATATAGAATTATCTCTGCTATTTAAAAAAAAATGCATTAATTTGGGGGACAAGACTTTGACACCTGAAGGGTACTGTAGTGGTTTTTAGGTTTGCCATATTTGTATATGACATGTTGATATTCTGTTAAATGTTCCATGAGAGTTGAAAATAATTTAAATTTCCCACTAAGGCAGAAGTTATTAACTGTCATAAAAGCTGAGATTTTTTTACTCTCAGGAATCATCAAAATATCTACTCTAATATCCTTATGGGTTTGAAGTAGTACACTCTTATTTGATCATAAATCATCTTGTTCAACATGATCAAGACCAATTAAGGTGAAGAATCATAAAAATAAGTAAATATATAAGAAAATAGGTATTAACTTAAGATATTTTTTCTCTGAGTATGAATCTATTTTTTGGTTTCAGCTTTTTTACCTTTGTCTTTTGACTCCATACCCACAATCCAAATTCTTCAATTTATAGTTCCAGTTTCTTTAAAGTAAATGAGAACTTAAAGAAATAGTCTGAGTGCAGATATTCTTCCAGATTTTTATTTTCCAAATGTGGGAGCCCAGTGTAATTGTGGGGTCAGCAGTCAGACTATTTATAGTATTGCCTTACATTTTCTTAACTTGGACAAAGAGAAGAAAGAGTTCAGCTATTTAGAACAAAAGGTATACCTGCTCCTCCATGACTTCCACGTGTCTCACCAAGTGCACGCTGGGTTATAAGAGAAGAGTCTCTCTGTGACTGGGCTTTTAACCTCAATTAGCCCCAACCAACACCTAAGAAAACGTGACTACCCTGTTATCATATTAAAAGGTAGTAAACTTTCAAGTTGTTACTGTGCCACGAGGCATAAAGCTATAAAAGAGGGGCTTTACATATAGCACAGAAATTTTCAAAACTAGGCACTTCTCAACAGAGGCCTGATCATAGTCAAGCACACCAAACTTTTGCTGCTGATTCACTTACACCTAATTGCATGGCAATTATTTAGCAATTCACCCTTGTCTGGGCTTTTCAAAGCATTCAGTTTGGACTTCATCGAATCAACTCTCTCTTTCTGCACTGATTTTATTTGTGTATTATTTAATTAAATCATGTATTAACAATAATGAGTAAAACTTACATAAGGAGAAAAAGAAAAAAAAATTTCCCTGTCTTTTGATAAACATACAATTCTACTGGTAGGAGGAGATGAGCACTAGCTACGAGGATATAATGTTGCAGAACTCAAACAGTATGTTAAAAAAAAACATGGAGGGGGCAGCCGGGTGGCTCAGTTAGTTACGTGTCTGCCTTCGGCTCAAGTCATGATGCCAGGGTCCTGGGATCGAGTCCCACACTGGGCTCTTTGCTCAGCAGGGAGCCTGCTTCTCCCTCAGCCTGTGAGCTCTCTCTTGCTCTCTCTCTCTCTGTCTCTCTGACAAATAAATAAATCTTAAAAAAAAAAGAAAAGAAACTGGTTAATGTCCTAGAGAGTAATATAGCCATAATCTTAGGATATCTTTTCTGCCAGACATAAATCTATTGCTTCTCTAATGGACAAAAGTCATTTACAACTTATCAATTTATAAGCTATCATCTACCTTCATGGAGTCTGAATCCTGATCAATAATAGTAAATAGTAAATCAAACAATGGTTCATTCACCTAGAGCAGGAGTTGGCAAATATTTTCTATAAAGTGTCAGATAGTAAATATTTTAGTATGTATGGGCCACTGTAAAGTCTCTGTCACATACTAATCTTTGTTTCATTTTTTAATAACTCTTTAAAAATGTAAAATCCATACTTGGCTCAAGGACTGAACAAACACAGGCCTTGGGCCAGATGTTACCTGTGGGCCATAATTTGCCAAACCACTGCCCTAGACAATAAAATAATACTTGGATGAGCCTGTTGCCCAAGGTCCTAGCATGACTCTGAAAAAACTTGCAGTCTTCCCTTTTTTCCAGGTTTGGGGTAACTTTTTAGCCATACAAATGAAGAAGCAGAAACAAAGAGAGTAAATTGGCTCAAAATTCTAAAGCAAGATCTGTAACTGGGACTTCAGTTTGATTTCAATGCCTTGTTCTCTCATCTCTTTTAATCACATATATGTATCCAGATAGAGACACAGACACACACACACACACACACACACACACAGTTGTTACACAGTTTTCACGAACTATTTTAAAAAGAATTTATTGGGCTGCCTGGGTGACTCAGTCGGTTAAGTGTCAGACCCTTGATTTTAACTTGGGACATGATCTCTGGGTTAAGAGATCGAGCCCAAGTTGGGTTCCACACTCAGCGTGGAATCTGTTTGGGATTTTCGTCCTGCCTTCTCACTCAGGCGCTCTCTCTTGCTCGTTCTCACTCTCCCTCTCTCAAATAAATGAATAAAATCTTTTTAAAAAGAATTTATTTTACTTACGTATTCCTTTTATATTGTCATACATAAGATGTGTAATAAGAAATACAGTCAACATTGCTTTCCATATTGTTATGTTGGGTAGTTGTAATCATAGCCTGTTCTGTCTGCAAAAAAGTCAATGTCAGTCGAGGAGTAAAAAGTTAAAAGAGAAGAGAGAAGAACCTAGAAGGAAGGAGTAAAAGAAAATGAAGAAACTGACTAGTAAGGGCAATAAAGATCTTTATCACTTTAAGAGAGTTGTCGGGGTCCAGTAGGGAAAACAAAAGGATGGTGATGAAATGCAGAGATTAACATCAGCAGGAAGCCACTTTTGCTTTTCTGGCTGGAAGCACACCAAGAGGAAGGGGTGTTAGTGGCCTTCAAAAGCCAGAAGTGCCTGTTGTGGCCAGAACACCATGGTGGTGATTGACTGGCAGGAGCTGGAACCACAGAAGGAGGGCTATGTTTAGAGCATTGGAGAAGACACAGTCACTGTTGGAGGCACTACCCAAGACAGAGAGGAGGGAAAACACTGTGGATTCTGCCTTCCCCACGCCATTCACCAATTCTTGTCTATTCTCAAGACTAAGCTTTCATTTCTGCACAATAAAAGTTGTCAGTCCCTGAGAAAGCACCCAAGTTAATTTATGAAAGGTAACGTGTTAAAAAAGGGGGGAAAAAACCCTATGAAATATATATAACTCCTTAATCTCAAACATATTTATCACTATTAACATTATAATTATCAAACATTGACTATTTTAAAAACGTGCTAAATTTGCATAATGAAAAGGACACTATTATCTCTCTGAATTTGCATTTTTCAGATAATTCTAAATCTTAAATATAATAACATAGTTATTATGCTGAATTATTTTTATTACCTCTGCAGTATGAAATTAAAAATGTATTTAAATCTTTGTGTAAGTACTTAATGAAAATTTCTATCTTATGAAATATATGTATTATGAAGCTATATTTGAGTTATTTAAAACTGTTGTTTAAATTAGGCTTTTTAAAATTTTTGAAAATGCTACCAAACTTATAAACAATTATGATGTACCATGAATTTAAGATAGTATCTAGTAGTAATTAAATATTTGCAAGTTTTAAAATACAACCATATTTGAATGTGAACAAACATAAACATTTTTATTAAGCCTGAATATTTCAGAAACATGTCTTGAGAAAAATACGATTTCTTGGGGACATGAAATGTAAGAAAATAATTGAAGAATCTTATGGTAGAAACAATTTGAAATTTTTTAAATGTAAAACTTTTAATTTAAGATTATTTTTCCCCCAAGAATAAAATGTTAAGCTTAGAAAGTTGCAACTTTTCAACGAAACATGCAGTGTACTGGCTGTCAAAAGCAACACAATACATTATGCAAATGTAATTTTGCCCTCACTGTAACACTGAATAAATGCACATACTGTATCATAATGAAACATGTCTTCTTAGTACTATTCTAAACTTACCACACAACAATTTAGCTATCAGTGAAGGGTTAGTTAGCATATGTTACATGTATTTGTTAAAACCTAAGCTATAATTAATTCTATATCACAATGCTTAAAATAATATATCTTACCTTACTAGTCTCACTTACTGTGAAGAGTATGAGATATTATCTCACTTTTAAGCTAACAAGTTAGCCTGCTAAAATTCCATAAATGCTAGCAGAAGACACAAGACTCCTGAATCTGAGACTAAAAAATGTTATTACTCATAGCAATAGTAATAGCCAGACTATCAGAATCCTTGAGTCTTACTTCCCACAGGGCAGTATGCAAAGGGACAGGTGAAGCTGCTTGCTCAGTGGTTTGTTATAAGAGAGAAAGCCTGAGTTTAGGGATCTGAATCTTTTATAATGAGCAGTAAATATGGCTATCCTTTGTTCTGAAGAGAGACAATATTT
>NW_027397116.1:14781962-14789329 GCF_003265705.2 Callorhinus ursinus
TCATTGCCTCTGTATTGTTGGATGGAGGTTTCTGTGATTTGTCCTGTATAACTGACAACCTGGACCTGCACGGAAGCAGGCAGGCTCAAGAATGTGTGCAGGGCACCTGCGTGGCTCAGTCCTATAAGTGTCTGCCTTCAGCTGAGGTCATGATCTTGGGGTCCTGGAATCTAGCCCTGAGTTGCTCTTCCTGCTCAGCAGGGAGTCTGCTCCTCCCTCTCCCTCCACCCCTCCCCCCCTCCTTGTGCACACTCTCTCTCAAATAAATAAATAAAATCTTAAAAAAAAAAAAAAGAATGTTGTTTGTGAGACTTGTGTGCATGAGTGATATCAGGAGCTGATTAGTTGACATTAGCTGGCCTCCAGGTCGGAATTGGCCCTTCTGGTATGGATGCTAAGAGATATAAATTTTGCCTAACATCCTCTCTGGCTCCAGGCTGGCTGCTCCCCCCTCCCCCAATGGAATGGGCAGGGGGAGGCAAGCATACCTAGCCCAGGCTCCTTGAAGATGTAAAGACACTGGGAGAAAAAAAAAAAAAAAAAAAAGATGTAAAGACATAATAACATAGGAATGCAGTTCGCTCCAAACTACACGTAGGTTTAACTTCAGACCCCCCATCATTTGCCCTACGGGGATGGCCAGTTGGAAGTCTGAGCTGAGGCGAGTTTGCTCTGCCCAGGCCTCTCAACTGAGACTCCAGCCTGACTGTCTCCACAGGGCTTCCCCAGCTGATGAGGTTGGATGTTTTAAGTACCTGATTTGATGTAACTCTGTCTTATTCTCCTTTACTACTTACTATTGTCCTCATCTATGCATAGATTTCCCTTTTCGTCTTTCTGTTTCTATTAGATTTTTATAATAGCAATAAAGTGGTTTCTCCCCCTTCGAAACTGAGAGTACAGCTGCTGTGAATCTTTTCCTCAAAACAGCCTCTACTTTCAACATGGGCAGAAATGTGAGGGGTTCGTGGAAAACTGTTTCCCAACAACCACCCAAAGACTAGAAAAAATTAGTCTTATTATAAGGAATATGGGGGAAATGCTCAGACATCTTTGTTCCATTGACTGCGACTACAGAGCTACATCTGAACTTGCAGGAAACCATTCCCTGAGAGAAGGAGGGAAAAATCAAGAGAAGAGGTAAGAGTCATCCTTTGCTAGAGAAGCACAGTATGTCAAAGTACATTAGTTAGTAAGAGATGGGATTTTTCTCTTCGGAAACTCTTCAAGAAGCTGCCTACAGATGGGTAAGAGAAATGCCTGGGGAAAGAGGCCTATATTTTTTAAAGATGGTAATACTTTGAGTTAACAGATTGCATTTAAAATAAGTGTCACAAGTGAGATGACTCAACTGAAACTTCACTGCTCCCAGATCTGCTGTTTGCCGTCTTCTAAAAAGAAGTCATCATTTCAAATCCTAAATTAACCATATATAGATTTCGTTGTGTCACACCTTGTGGCTCCATATTACGGTTATGCAATATTGCAGCTGAACAATGTTGCCCACTTGAAAGTCAGCTTCATTTACTGTGTTGCTTTAGTTTGGAAAGCCCTCTGCTGTAGACATCAATCCATTTCCATTTCTGCATAAATCAATTTGTGTGTATTGGGAGGGATACTAAATTCTGGTGTTACAGAAGTTTTTAAAATAATTAAACACAATTCCCACTATGAGTGGCACAGGATAACTCCTTATCAACTCACTATTCCTCAAGTACATAGATATAATTCATGCATGCATTAAATCAACTACAGTATGTTTTCTTTTCTCTTTTGGGGTGGTGGTGGTCTATTTTGTAAAACTTATGCTCTCTTTATGCCAACCCTAACACAAATCTCCACAAAATAGGGAAACGTCTTAAGTAACTTGATGTACTGTTGTATAATATAAATGTCTAAGACTGTGCACCAGACTGCTTGCAATATGTTCTTTAATGTATTTTTATTTTGTTTATTATTTTGCTCTTAATTTCTTCCTGCAGAGTTTTTATACTCATCTACCTAATTTATTATTGGAACATAAAAATAATTCAAGTTGACAAGATAATGGAAAAAAGCAGTTACTGCTACAATCCCTCTTTCCATCATCCATCCATCTATCCATCTGTCCTCCATCCATTTGTTCCGTCATCTATGTAATCCTTCCAATCATTAATACAACAAATAATTCGCTGTTGAGCTGCTTCATAATTGTGGTTGATAGAAAAGTGAATGAGAAGCAGGGACTTCTCTCAATGGGTTAAATAACATGTTATTTTCACCGATCAAGTTATAGGACAATTGTTATAAGAATGCAATGATACAAGGCCCTGTATTAAGTCAGATCAGATGGAGTAGAGAGCTTATGTGCGTGAGTGTGTGTCTGTTTGCCTGTTTGGAACAGAGGCTCAAGAGAAATCTGAGGAATAAGTTAGGTTTAAACCAGTCCTCAAAACCTACCAGATAGGGTGAGAGGATATGAGAAAGAGAGAGAGAACCATGAATTAAGGAAACCTCAGTGCCCAGCCAGCTTCATGCTTGTCCTATGTCAATTAGCATTCATTGCTCTCCTTTCTGTAACTGAATGTGAAAGTGGAGACATGTGGCACCCCTAGAAATTCTACCACTCCTCTCCCCAACCAAAACCTAATGAACCAAGATTGTAGGTGTCCAAACAAAAGAGGAATGAACTTCTCTTGGCTTTGCTTTGTTTCCTGCTGATGTGCCACAAATTAAAGGTGTTAATTCACACATTCCAGAAATCTTTATTGAATACTTGCTATGAGGTATGCAATGTGCTAGTTTCTAGAGATACAAAAATGAATAGAATAGATAGGATACCTGCCCCTATGGAAAGTACAATTTAGCAGCAAAATTAAACAAACCCAATGATATTTTATATTCAAGAGAAATGACAGGGTTCATGGAAGAATATATCAAAGTCTGACAGGGACGGAAAGCTCAGATAAGGTGCCTTTTCGAAAGGCACCTTAGATTCTGTGTGTTAGAGTGAGAAGCAAACTATGGTAGAAGTGTAAGCAACGAAGTAACAACCAAAATTTTGTTTTAGAAAGATAAATGTCTGTAGTGTTGAAAAGCCTTGGAAATGAACAAAATTTCTGCTTCTAAATGTTAAATGTTTATGTATCATCTTGTAAATATAGAAATATTTATCAAAATAGTCTATTTCCTCTACCTCCTTTCCACATACAAGTTACAGGCAACTTCAGGGCAAGAAGCTTCCTTTCACAAAGCAGTGGGACAGTGCTTCATTCTGTGTTTAGGAAATCAGTAAACACATTTTACATACTCTTGTAACATCTAATCTAGAACCAGAAAATACAACAAACTGAAGCTGGCAGTGTTTGCTTTCTGTAAACTATAAATAAATTGTAACCTTAATAGTGGGTACAAATATAGTAGACATGATTATAAACACCGTGATTTTGTAAGCTTTTCGTGTTCTGCATGGCATTGAATTAAAAAATTATGTCAAAGTTTGCCTAAAGTTCTGTAACCAGTTCTTTAAAAATATCAACTAGCCCCTCTGTTGCCTATTCCCTTTGTCTACACCCTAGAAGTGTGGGGTCCTGGGTGGGGAAACAACGGAAACTTTTCATTGACTGAACTCTTCCCTGAATCCCTCCACCTAATCTTCAGAGGAAATTCCCAGTGGGACCCACATATGTATTTCAGAATGAGATCACCTTCCTACCTGATCATTTCACATCAAAATTCATACTATTGGGGGAAAAATTCACCACTAAACTTTCATCCAGTTCAAACTCTAAATAGGGAGGAAGTGAAAGACCACCCTGGTGGAAAAATTAACTGCTTGTTGCTAATTAGGTGCTTCCACAATCCCCCAAGGAAGGTCAGCTAGCTAATTAAGCTTAATTGCTGAGCGCCAGGGCCTAGGGGTCTAGCCCCTACAGAACTCACAGCTGGAGCTGCAGGGACTTCTTCACCCAGAGCAGGGTTTCAGCCCCATGCTTCCCAAACTAACCTCAGTGACACTTTACCCTAATGCCAAGTCAAGAAAGATGACATATCTCAAATGTACAATGTGGCTGTATTATTTAAGATGGACTTCCAATCAGTTTTCTTTTTATGAGCTTCAACATATTCCCCAGTCTTTGCCACTTACTTAGTTTGTGATAATCCAGAGAAGTGCTGTAGAAAAATACACCTGTGAGAAAAGATTGCAAAATTATCGTTATATAACTCAAGACACACAATTTAATAAAAATCAGAACTCACTAGATATATATTTCTTTAATTTCACACACAAAATTATTCATTGCCTCTAATTTAGAAACTATTCCAAAAATTGTAGTTGTAGGAATCTCCAGTAACCTGCAGATGAATAGATTGCATATATCCACCTTCGTAAAGGTATGGTTTTCTGTTATTAATCTTTCTCTAAAGCTTTTTTCAGCATCTTGATAACTAAGACTATTCAGGATACATTCTCCATCTAACCTTGACAGGAGTAAAGTCGCAAACCTGTGCCTGACTCACTCTCTTTTCAGATTCATTTTTATAAATAAGTAAGTTGCTATGCCTCCTAGTCACCATGACAGCTTTCTACAATGCCTGAAAACACGCCCTTTCACACTGACACTCCGGTCCTACTCAGATTCCACTATTTGCATTTAAAATGAACGAATGCTGAATTATATTCTTATTCAAGGCCTTCTGCAAATGGGTTTGCATGAGGTTGCTGCTGGAGTGTGAATAATTTCCATACTGCATTCATTAGTCATAGAAACAAGCAAAGACGATTTATAGGAAATGATTGAATCTGGAGGTTAATTTTTTTTCTTTCTGGTGGCATTATTGATTTCTTGACTCCCTCCATTTTTCTCCAGTTCTAAGAACATAAGTGATAGGCAAGAAATTTACTAAAATATATGGTCTTCCAAGAAAAAAATTTTTATATGAATTAAGAAGTGTATGTACGTAAGAGAAATCTAGAAAAAAAAAGCATCAGTGCTTACATAGGAGGGAAGGATGAAAAAAAGAAGAGGCCAAAAAAGAGAAAGTCACATTACATAAGTCCTATACCAATTATGATTATAAAGAATGTAATGGATTTTACTTTGCGATTTTGATACAAGTGTCGCTACAATCTAGTTATACATCATATTCACACATGCTATACCTTGACAGTTTTCTCTATGATGGTCAATTGGTCCTAAGGTTTTTGATTCTCTAAAATTGCATGAATGTGTCAAAAGAGAAAAGTGGGCAGAAAAGGAAGTGAAATTATTTAAAATCAGATCTTTCCAAGCTCTAGTTTAATTGAATAAATAACATTATAAGTAAATTCATGGGACAATTCGGAAGAGGTTTAAAAATAGATACATATGAAAAATTATTTTCTACTAAGCAATTAATCATGTTAGAAAGTGTCAAGCACTGAAAAAATGTACAGAGAATAAAGCTACATATTTTCATAACTTCAGTCAGATGTTGTATTAGTTTGCTAGGGTTTCCATAACAAAGTACTACAGAGTAGGTGGATTAAGAGAGATTTATTTTCTTATAGTTCTGGAAGCTAGAAGTCTGAAATCAAGATATGGGCAGGATTAGTTCCTTCTGACCCATGAGAAGAACATCTATTCCAAGCTTCCAAGCATCTCTCCTTGGCTTGTAGATGGCCATCTTCAGGTTCACGTGGAGTTCTTTCTGGGTCCAAATTTCCCTCCTTTTATAAGGACACCAGTTATATTGGATTAGAAACCCATCCTGCTCTATTATGACCTTATTTTAACTAAATACATCTGCAACAACCCTACTTACACATAAAGTCACATTCTGAGGTGCTAAGGTTTAGGACTACAACCTGTGAAATTTGGTGGGGATACAAAATTCAACTTATAGCAGATATGAACCTCTTCTAAAAGGAAAAAATATGCTAGCAGATGACCAACACTGATGAATGATTTTTATTTTAATGTTACCTGAATAAGTAACAAAATAAATCTGTATATTATAATTTACATAATAGTAAATAGTCAAAAACAAAATTTTAAAATTATATACAAATAAAATTAATTTAAATTAACAACACTAATTTACCAGAACAGAAATGCAATTTTGTTGCAGCCAAACCATACTTCAGAAAATGAATGTGCTTTGGGCAGCTACAATAGTAGTTCTTTTGATTTCAATTTGTGCCATGGATAATTCCATTTTTCCACTAAATTTTTCTATTTGAACCTCCAAAAGCAGAAGTGGTCTCAATAATACATGGTTTCCCCCTTTTGGACATCGAGTATAATTGAATTAAGAGATAATATTATCTCTTGCTCTGAATCTTTTTCCAGGTATCAGTGTAATATTGTATCAAATGTATCAAAATAGTAGTTTTCTCATAAAAGAAAAAGAAGAAGATAGCAGGAGAGGAAGAATGAAGGGGAGTAAGTCAGAGGGGGAGACGAACCAGGAGAGATGATGGACTCTGAAAAACAAACTGAGGTTTCTGGAGGGGAGGAGGGTGGGGGGATGGGTTAGCCTGGTGATGGGTATTAAAGAGGGCACATTCTGCGTGGAGCACTGGGTGTTATGAACAAACAATGAATCATGGAACAGTACACCAAAGCAAATTATGTAATATATGGTGATTAACATAACAATAAAAAATTTAAAAAATAGTAGTTTTCTCATTACATAATCCATTTATTCATTCCTATACCCTCAATTACTATTCCTACTTCTCTTCATTTGTGCCCAACTTTTCCACCTTTGGAAGGGACACTAGGTTCAGCCTCTATGCTGGTCTAGATTGCTAGTAAATATTTCCACTCAGTCCCCTCCCATTCATGTTAGGGTAAGTTTATACGGGTACAGAACTGGTGGGCTCTCTTGACCAGCAAGCAACACAGCTGCATTCACTGTTAGTCCCAACTTTGCCAGATGGGTAAAGGCACAGCCCACCTCATCAGGCCCTTAGGAAGTCTGACATAAAGTATTAAAAATATCATTACAGTTTCTTACTTGGGCATCATCCCTGTTTCCAGCACTTACTTTTGCAACCCTGGTCCTATCTATGTCCACTGCATCAGGTAGGAAAAAGAAAGTTGAGTGATGTGGGAAAAAAGGAAGAAAGAAGGAAAGAAAGAAAGAAAGAAAGAAAGAAAGAAAGAAAGAAAGAAAGAAAGAAAGAAAGAAGAAAGAAAGAGAAAGAGAGAGAGAAAGAGAGAGAGAAAGAGAGAAAGAGAGAGAAAAAGAAAGAAAGAAGAAAGAAAGAAAGAAAGAAAGAAAGAAAGAAAGAAAGAAAGAAAGAAGAAAGAAAGAAAGAAAGAAAGAAAGAAAGAAAGAAAGAAAGAAAGAAAGAGAAAGAAAGAAAGAAAGAAAGAAAGAAAGAAGAAAGAAAGAAAGAA
>NW_027397116.1:14789429-14979698 GCF_003265705.2 Callorhinus ursinus
GAAAGAAAGAAAGAAAGAAAAAGGAAGGAAGGAAGGAAGGAAGGAAGGAAGGAAGGAAGGAAGGAAGGAAGGAAGGAAGGAAACTATAGTCATACCTGTGTCCTGTTCTACCCCCTCTGCTCCAGACCCACCAGAAAAACAGAGGAATCTATCCAGTGGAGACACTCCTTTGGCCCCCGTCATGTCGAAGGTGAACACACACCTGTGAGGATGTACAAGCCAGCCCTTCATGCCAATATCTCTTCCTGTTTTAGACAACCAATGTTCCAATTGTCCATTCCAGTTTTCTATCAAACTATTATTCTGAGAAGGTCTCTCTGCCCATTGTTGGCCACTATGGGCTGTAAAGTGTGTTTCTTGTTCTGAAGAAATCACAGAACCTGCAGCTGCAGTGCATTTTATGGCAAAGAAATAACTGTGGAACTACACTAGTAGAATTTGCTGGAAATATGTCCTTTAGAATGCTAGGTAAAGCTGTTCATGAGGAGACGTCTCACCAGACCCATTTTGCTATAAAACCTCCCATGATGTTACCAAGGGGAAGGGGCTGGCCGCCATGCACTATAGGAACGAGGCATTGAAGCAAGTGTGCACCCTCTGCTGGCAGAGATTCAGTGCAAGGAGGCAAAGGAAAAATACTTAAAGGGCCCCTGTCCATTTTCACAGATCAGACAAGAAGGATTAATTGAGAGCTTAGAGGCAATAAATCAACAAACAACACACACACTTTATCACTACCATCTTTGAGTGCACAGATCATTTGTATACTAAGATCACTCCATTTTTTTATTTGCCAATGACAACAAAGTACCACTGGTTTACAATTGTTATCCTCACTTTCCACTCTTGAAATGATTTGAAAACCAAATGATTATCATAATTCATGTGATGGCAAAATCTGACCTGACCTAATAGGAAGAGAATATTTATGGTCTTTACCTTCTACTTAGTTGAATATGCAAATCTGTCATTGTTGAAATGTGATTGTGTTGATTTCAGGGTTCTGCTCCTCGTTCTCTGGGGAAATTACAAGGCACAGCATTACCTTTCTCCAATCTAAAATTATGAAAAACAACTGGCCCCAAGGATTTCAGGTAAAGGATTGTATACCTTACTACTTAGAACCAATTTGATCTTAAATACAAAAGCAGATATGGAGAGGTGACTTCAATAAGATGGCAAAATAGGAAGTCCCTGAACTCATTCTCCAACAGAAACATCAATTCAAAAACATATAGTCCAAGAAGCTTTTTGGAGAACTCCAGAAACCAGTCAGGAAGTTGCAATACCCTAGGTAAGCTCAAAGTCAAGGCCAGTTACACTGAAATGGGCAAGAAAAGCCATTTCCTGTCAACTACATAGGCACCCAAGCAGGTGCAGCTTGAGATCGGGAGGAAAAGCCACACTCTCAGCTTCTCCCTTCGGAGGGAGAGAAGAGTGGACTGTGGGTCTAACATTTCAGCTTTTGGTACAGAGGGCTACCCTAAGGAATGGTTTCTGTCTTTCCTGACCCAGAGCACTGATGAACTCGGCATGGCTGGAAGTCTGGGGGTCGCAGAGAACAGGAGAGCTGACCAGCTTGTTGCACCACGGAGCCTGCAGTACCACAGAGAGACACCAGAGAGAGCAAGATGCCACAAACTCGGGAAAAATAACCAATCTCTCTGCGGGGAAAATCACAAAACAAGTCCAGTGAGGACATATACCCATAAAAAGTTTGAGAGTCCCCCAGAATCTCTAGCAGACTGATCGGTGAAGGTTTTCCCCTATATGAGGCCAGTCTATAAGGACTAGAAGTGTCTGGTGTTTTTTTTTTTCAAATGCAAAACTCACAACAACAATGAAAATAAGGCATGCGAAAAAACAAAGAAACATGGTCCAAAGAAACAAACTAAATCTCCTAGAGAAAACTGAGATCTATGAATTACGTGACAAAGAATTCAAAACAACCATTTTAAAGAAGCTCAAGTACTACAACACAGGTAGCTAACTAAATGAAATCAGTACAATGCATGTACAAAAAATGAGAATTTCTTCACAGAGATAAAGACTATAAAAAAGAACAAAACAGAAGTTCTAGAGCTGAAGAATTCAGTAGCTGAACTGAAAAATTCACTAAAATGGGTTAAAAACAGACTTGATGAAGGAGAAAAATCATCGACCTTGAAGAGAAGTCAACATGCTACAACATGGATGAAACTTGAGGACATTTATATGTTAAGTTAAATCAGCCAGTCACAAAAGACAATACTGCCTGATTCCACTGACATGAGCTATCTAAAAGGGTCAAACTCTCACAAATAGGAAATAGAAGGTGTTTGACAGGAGCTCTGGGGAGAGGGAAAAGAGAGTTTCTCAATGGATACAGGGTTTCAGTTTTGCAAGATGAAAAAGTTATAGAAATGTTGTACAATGTGCAAATTGTTAACACTACTTTACCCTACATTTAAAAATTGTTAAGATGATAAATTTTATGTTCTGTGTTTTTGAGCACAATAAAAAATAAAACAGATATGAGCTCTGAGATGGTCTAACTGTGCTCAGTTACAACGTGGTCATTCAGGTGATTGAGAATATGCTTACATGATTTTGTAGGTACCTGTACAAATAAAATTTTTAAAATTTTTAATTTCCTCATGTAGAGCCAGAGTCCCTTCTGGAATAGTGTCAGAATGTGGGGAGTGGGGGAGAAGGAGTGTACAGGAGATGGAGGGGGTAACTTCATACCCCAATTTGAGAAACCCAGTGCATGTGATTAATTCATACCTCATATATGAAAGAGTAAATAAAGCTTTAGACATTGCTTCATCGTCCTTGCAAATGTCACATCACCAGGAGGAAACAAAATATAGGGTGCCAACTTCCATAGTTAACCCTAACCCTGAACCTAACCTTCGTTTCAGCAAATTCTTATGTTTTGGGTAGTAATAAGCTTTATTTTCAAATGATAACCTTGCTGTACATGGGAGCAATGATAAATAAAGCCATTCTAATAAAAAGAAATTTGACCACTCTTAGTTTAAATTTCCACCATATCTAAAAATTTCTAAGCATCAGTCTGGTAATAGTTTCTGTGTTTTCTTAGGTTGCCACTCTTTTTTTTTTTTTTTGAAATATAGTCAATGCCAATATGTTTACTTCATAAATTCCATGAATTTTAATTGAAATTAAAAGTATAAAGCAATCCCATACAGTTGTCCTAAGTTCAGAGTACCACCATTTTAACACCAAACTTGGTGCGGAGCAGACATTGTTCATTTCCTTTATATGTATTTTATCAAGTCCATGGCTCCAATCTTTACTGTAACTGCTATTGTAGAAAAATATAACATCAGGTGTAACTTCTTGTGCTAAGGGAATCTGAGTGATCAATTCAACACCAAAATCATTCAAGTCATATCAGACATTCACTGTATAATTGGCATGCAACTTGATACCCCACAACAGTAATTTAATAATAAAATACCACACAAAATAAAATAGTGGCCGCAAACTTGGAAATAATGGAACATTAAAGCAAAGATTTAACCACCATCTAAATCAAGAATTTCTCTATTGCACATTTGGCAGGCAAATGAAGACCGTGACATCCCCAGCTAATGCTCAGATATCAGCATTATTAGCACATTGATTCTTGCAAAGATAGCTCAGATAATTGTTATAAACCACTGAGAGTACATACTGTCAAGCATTCATGTACTTGATCCCAAGCAATTAAAATGATTTTCTGCACTTTGAAATGTAACTGGTTAAGAATGTGTCCCCTTGTAACAGAAATACAAGTGTGCTATTTGGAAATTAAAACACAGGCCCACCCATTGCTGTAAATTAATTTTGTTAATGTGTTTCATGAGAAAGTTTGAAATAATGACAACCTCAAATAACTTTATAGTTCAGTTGATAATGATAAATTTGCAAAGTTGGCAGGCCAAATGGATTCTAAAGTCTGCTTAAGCCTATGCCTCCCATGGAGGTAGCACATTTTCTGGTAAACAGAAATATCCACTTCTAAACTTTTACAGTATCTTGTGATCCAAGCTGTTGTCTATACACATAGGAACTTTTACAGGTGGTTTTGATTACCACTGTGCTCTTATTTTAATATAAAATAACATAATTTTTAAAAAAAATTCTAATAATCTCATGTAAGCATTCATTAAGCATCCAGATCAGTAACTTTGGAATGCAAGTTAATATTGAAAAAAAGAAAATACGATGAGGCTAGCCAAAGAGCCAGCACGGCTTACTGTGCTGTTAACTTGGAAAATTGCATTCCGTGATATTTTAGAGATAAAGCTGAGAAAATAAATATACCATTAAGACAGGCACACCTTTAAGCTAGCCAGAATCACATTCCGGCAAGAAAAATAGGAAAAAGGCAAGCAAATTGTTGGCAACATGGTTGCAAGATGAGCCTCTCATTATAAAGTGCCCTTAAGTTTATTCCTAAGGGAAATTAAAACACGTTTGGTGACCAAATGGGCCTTAACATTCCCCTCACCTTGACTTAACTTTAGACTCTAGGCCCCTGACCTCCCTTTTCTTAGAGCTTTTACTTGAGAAATCTTGTAATTATAAATCCAGTCTCTGCTTCTATGAGAAGTAACTGTCTTTTAAAAGCCTCTTGTCAGTTTTACAACCAGGAATGTCTTTCTCAAGAACCTGAGAGTCATTCTTTTGCAATGTAATCATCATGGAAGATTGCACCCTGATCTCCTAGTCTCATGGGAAGATAGGAGACTAACTTCAGTGGACCTCCTGCTTTAAGTTCTGATGCAACATCCCGACATGATGATGGGAGAAAGTGTATTTTCCTTTGGCTAAAGTCAACTAGCAGACACAGATGGCCTGCATGCCTTCACCCCAGCCTTTTGTTTCAGTGGAGCTGTTATTCAGACCTGGTCTTGCTCTCTCACCTCTTGCTGGAAATAGTGTGGGGGGAAAAAACAACTTCTGCCTGCTCATCTTGTCCAGTTCAATCTTTTCCTTTAGCAGGAGAGTTTTGAGGAATGCTCTTCCTCCACAGAATATGGCCTCTCTATACTGTAGTAACGGGACCTGGCAGCGGAACAGAGAAAACAAAGGCTCAGGAAGTGGTTCCAGAAGAGAGTAGAACGTCTCTGCTCTCCGATTCTCAAGGGTTGCACTGTCAGCCCTAGAACGTAAAAAAAAAAAAAAAAAAAGTGGGACAGGTTGGTGGTGTGTACTTAGGGAAAGTTGTGGCAGAAATGTTCCAGTTCCATGATTCTGGAAGCTAGAAGTTCTCCACACTCCTCAGGAGAAAAAGCATATTAGAAGGTAATAGGATTTAAATATCAAGAGGGGAGAAAGAGCACAGAAGACAAGAGGAACAGAGTTTCATTCTTTGGGAGTCCCAAGTCTTTAAGCCTTGCATGGAGGGTGTTAGCAGAACAGAGGGAATGAGACGGACCTCAGGGCAGACTATGCACATGACAACTTTTTGGTTTTATTAAAAGGAAAGGTGGGGGAAGAAATTGCTTTTCTCATTAGAAGATATTGGATACTTCTTAATTTTTGTCCAATATGAGGAATTAATAGTATATGTTAATGTGAATCAGATGTTCTTTGAAGTCAAAGAGTAGAAAATGTAGAGAATAAGATAGCATGCTTGTTCCAGGTAAATAACTCTCCTCAAGCTTTGTTGAGTTTTAGAATTCCAGCAGATTTCCCCCACATTGAGGGCAACATTACCAGCACATCTTGGACCTGGTGAGGGGACTAGTGGTCCTTCTGGGCAGCTTCCCTGTGTCCTTTGGAAAAGGAAGAGGTCATAGAGATCTGATGAAGCTATTTTTCTCTTTTATTCAATGGTGCTGCTTCTCGGTGGACAAGAGGTAATTTATAGCTCAAAACTTTTGTTAAGAATCCTATACAGAAATCTGAATTCACAAGCATCAGATTTTTAATTTATTCCTTGTTGACTAGAATCACAAGCTGGCTGCATTCTACACTGACTCTGAGTGGGAAAACTTAAATTGGGTCTCTCGACAAACTAAGCAAGGGCGAGAAGAGGAGGAAGAGAAGTAGTAGTTAGCTTTCAACTCTCAGTTGAAAGAAAAATGTCCTCAGAATATCCTGAAGAAATCTGTAACTTCCAGTCGAAATGGTGAGAGATTAATATTTGCACAGAGGAGGGAGCCTTCCCCACAACTTAGACAATGCGAATGTAACATCACAGCCCACTTACATTAGAAATGTATTCATCCAGCAAATATTTCCTGGGCACCTAGTATGCCTAAGCACCTGAGTAGGTAGAGAAGATACAGAAGTGAAGATTAACCAAGGGGGAAACAATCAATACAACAAACAAGAAAATACAAGACAGTAATAATTGCTAGAGGAAAATTAAAACAAGGTGATTTGGTAGGAAATGTTTTTATGATTTTATAATTAGACTGGTTGCTCAGGAAGCCTAACAGAGGGGGGAGATATTTAAGGTAAAAACACAAGAGATCACTCATTTGAAGATGAAGAAAGCAGCTAGTATAAAGACCCCAAGGTAAAGAACTTGATTGCAGGAGGAATGGAAGTATCAGTGGGCTAATCTATTGGGGATGAAGTAAGGAATAGTATAAAATGGGGCGATGGAGGAACATGGGAGGGTTTCAAGGATGGGAAGAACCTTGATTTGAAGCATCTGTACTGGGGAGTAAGTCTAGAAAGCCAGCTCCTGGAGTGCTGGGTCCCTGGGAGACCCGGCTAAATAACAGTTAACAACAACCATTAATTGGTCAAGTCACCTTTGTGTCTACTTTTATAAATGGTTTTGCTAGGTTTGTAATTACCCAACAATTTACATTTAATCCCATTTTACAGCTTGAAAACCAAAACCTAGGTTACGTGACCTTATCAAGGCCTCAAAGCTAGTAATCAGCAGAATCAGAATTTGCAATGTGTTATCAATTTACTGGATTTGATTCCTTGATGAAAATATGGGGAGACACAAGAAGGGTTTAGGAGACATTTCCTGCTTCCTTCACTTCTTCTCTGTCTCTCCTCCTGCCCCACGGATGAGCTCCCGTTCCAGACTCCTCGACGCTTTGTTCCCCGACTCTGCTCTCTTATGCTTTAGCAACTGCACAAGTTGAGCAATAACTCAGGGTGAGGCATCTGCGCCTTCAAACAATGGTTGGTGTACGGATACTACCCCAGGGAAATCATCCTCAGAGGGGCCACTCATAAGTTTACTCTTTGAAATTTGCTCCATACTCATTAATTTGCACATATCAAAAGGAATGGAAACTTCAAACCTAAGTGCATTTTTAGTGTAATATAAATCTACGGCATGTAATATTTTGTATATAAATACAGTAAAAAAAATTAACCAGAATATTTAATCAGAACATCCTCACATCCTCAGTTTACTGGACAGCCTTTTAGTAGCATAAACTATCCCATTTGTCCACTTACCAGGTCATTACTGCTTTTCCTACTAAATACAGAATGTTACTTCATAAATGCTATAGGACACAGTCAAAGCAAGACTGCAAGTTTAGCACATTAAAGTTTGAAAACATTGCAAAGTAACTTTCAAACTGCAAGAGTTTCTTTAAAACCAAAGCAAGCTTATTAAAGTAAACTCCTACTTGTGATGAGACTGTATAAGAAAAAAATAAATTGCTCTACTTTCCTTCTGAATAGGAAAAACATTTTATAAAAGGAACATTCCACAGAGTTTTATTTAACCACACGCATTCGACTGAGTGTGTTTGAAGTACTTCAGCACCTCTTGGTATGTCATCATTCTGAACTCGTTTAGAATTCAGTGAAACATTACAAAGCATAATATATTCATTTGGTAACCATTTGGATGTCACATTTATTTCTATAGGTGTTCAATTGTAATTTGATGTTACTGGGCACTCAGGGAAAGCGTAGCCTTAATTTCTATAGTTGCCCCACTGTTAGAATTCATCCTCTGCATCCAAATCAGCATATTTGCATGTACAATTTATTCTTAATCTGAGTTTTATATTTTAAAGAATCTCTTTTTCCTGATTATCACGTTTAAATGCAAATTGTTTGATACACAGCTAGTCTGTTACAGCTGTGAAGAAATCTTATAAAGCAAGATTCCATAGGTTAGATAAAGCTGCAAAAGTTATATAAGCATGTGTTATTTTCTTACTTAAAAAAAAATTGCATTGTAGCTAAATAGTATGAACATATTTTTGCCAGTTCTCTCCCAGCTAAACCCAACCAGGCCATGTTAAAAAATAAATATCCCGTAGGAATTGGTCTTAAATTTTGTGAGTTTTGAGGAATGATATCCCTCACATAGAATAAGACCTCTTTTTATTTTAGTGAAGGGAGCTGAGCAATAATCCAAGGGTCAGAAAATGTTTCTGGAAGGGTAAAATTCCTCTACTCTCTGATTCTCAGAGGTTGAGCTGCCAGCCAAGAACTGAAAAGTGAGAGTGAGAAAGATGTGAATAAAAATGCTTTCATTTTAAAGATAAATGTAAAGATAGAGATAGCCAATCAAAATTGCAATTATAATCTGTCGAACTAATTCTACAGGGTCATGGTAAAATATAAATACGTGGGTATATGAGATTTAAAAAAATGTCCATTATCCACCGTGTAGCAATATTTTAAAAAAATCATAATCACAAGTTATTGTTAATGACAATGTAAATTATAATCTACATAAACTGAAAAATATATATAATATATATATAAAATATGTATATATGTGTGTGTTTTATGTAGCTAGCATGGAATTATTTATTATCAGTTATATAGCAACATTATGCTTAATTATAATATAATTAACTGTAACTAAGACCTAAAATAAAGTGTCAAAAATAAAATAAAAAAATGAAATCTCAAAAATAAAATGAAATCTCAAATAGCACTTCAATACAATACCTCTTCAAAGATGTTAGATGAAGTTTAAGCCCCATTCCATAGAAGACAAGTAGAAGTAGATTTGGGGGTTTGTAATAAGGTAAGCTCATAGTGAATAAGAAAGGGCTGACCCTCATCACATATTTTTCTATGGGTTTTAAATATGTTCAATCACCTTCAATTCTCAAAGCCAGTATATTCTCTACTGAGAAAACAAGATGAAAGGCAGTAAATCATTGCTGAATCAAATTAACTTATTCATATTTTTGTTGGCTTTGTAAAGGCTGAATCATAAATGAATGACCAAAGCACAAACAAATCGATGCATAGGTAATCACAGAGCCCAACTTTGGGATTCTGGCACAGTCCTCAGAACATATGTAGACACGCCCACAGTGCCCTGGCTGACACTTGGCCATTCCCTTGGGGGGGAGCATCACCTCTGCTTCACTGACCCTCCCCTTAAAACTGAGAAACACTACTTCCTGAGAATACTAAAAAGGTCTGAACTCAGAAGTAACCCAAGTGGCAAATTGTCCCTTTTAAATAGCATATCAGTCACATAATATAGGAAACAAATGTATGATCGTTTAGCATGTATAATTATACCAGCTGAGACAAAATATTTTTAAAAAGAAAGTTTGATTTAAAAGAAGTGGTAAGAGTAGACTTTTAAAGAATCACGGATTCTTTTTACGTCTACTATTCCTAACCAAAATGTCTGTTTTACCATATGTTTGCAGATCTAATTTTTAATTCTCTTAGACTGTAAATCCACCAAATGGCATACAGTTATCACAAGTTCACATCATTCAATACATGAAAGAAAATTTTCTGTTTCACATTTTTTGATTAGAGATGTTCAAGATTTGGCAATGCAGTTTTTCATTTGGAATTTTTCTTGACAAACACTATCCCACAGTATTCCTAAGTAAACAGAAGAAGACATACATTTCAATGAATTTTATGTCACTTTAAAAACATAGAACTTCGGGTGCCTGGGTGGCTCAGTTGCTTAAGTGACTGCCTTCGGCTCAGGTCATGATCCTGGAGTCCCGGGATCGAGTCCCACATCGGGCTCCCTGCTCGGCGAGGAGCCTGCTTCTCCCTCAGACCCTCCCCCCTCTCATGCTCTCTCTCTCTATCTCATTCTCTCTCTCAAATAAATAAATAAAATCTTTAAAAAAAAATGGTAGAACTTGTTATGACATATAGGTATCCCTGAGTAACTAAATAATAAGTCAACCATATGAAATAAAACATTTTTTCTTGTCTTTCAAGGATGAATTTTGTTCTTTGACCTTGAGATGATTGTCATACCATACTAAAATTTCTGACTTTATCAGATATCATGTTATTGGCCTTAGGTGCTATTTAAAACCACTAAAATTTCCTTCAGGTGGTAGAAGAAACAACATTTCCAGCAAACAGATATTAACCCCTTGCCTAATGAGATTAATTTGTTCCCCTGGGGGTTGGAGATATCTATCCAGAACAATTTCTTTTCAGAGGATTTCTGCTTTATCAGACAAACATTTAATCACCCCCTCATCTCTCTCCTTTTTCCTGACCTGTTTCCTAAGAGGGAAGGACTGGTTGCTGAGCAACAGACCTCTCTGAAAAGCATACGGCTCTCTACCTCCCTTAGTTGGTAAAATGCAGGCAGCTGAAACCTAACTGAGGATTGGACACCAGGAAGGGGTTTTGGCTGAGCCACCTTCCCTAGGCTGCAACAACGCCGCAATCAGTCCTGGAGTCTGGCAGCCACATAATTTCACAGCTGCAGAATATCAAATGTCTTGTAATAACAGTTCCTAAATTAGAGTGAACTAAACATTTAAGAACTAAAAAGAATCAGCCTAAGTCAGAACATTTAATCAATCAAAAAAGTATTGTTTAGTTGCAAGACAGTAACTTTTGTGCTCTCATGTGGGTTAACTGGAAAAGAGTGACCTCTAATTTATACATTCTATTTATTTACTTATGTATCTATGTGCCTATTTATATATTTATTCATCTATGTGAGGGAGGATATTTTGGTTTGTTAATAAGTACTCATAACAAATTTCATCTAAGGTTATTCATTAGATTTTCCCTGACTTCAGCTGTGCTGTCCTGTAGTTTATATAATTGATTTTAATTTTTTTAAGTTTTTTAAATTTTATTTTATTATGTTATGTTAGTCACCATACAATACATCATTAGTTTTTGATGAAGTGATCCACCATTTCTTTTTTTGCGTATAACACACAGTGCTCCATGCAGTACGTGCCCTCTTTAATACCCATCACCAGGCTAACCCATCCCCCTGCACCCTCCCCTCTAAAACCCTCAGTTTCTTTCTCAGAGTCCATAGTCTCTCATGGTTCGTCTCTCCCTCCGATTTTCCCCCCTTCGTTTTTCCCTTCCTTCTCCTAGTGTCCTCCGTACTATTCCTTATGTTCCACAAATAAGTGAATCCATATGATAATTGACTTTCTCTGCTTGGCTTATTTCACTTAGCATAATCTCCTCCAGTCCCATCCCTGTTGATGTAAAAGTTGGGTATTCATCCTTTCTGATGGCTGAGTAATATTCCATTGTATATATGGACCACATCTTCTTTATCCATTCATCTGTTGAAGGGCATCTCGGTTCTGTCCACAGTTTGGTTATTGTGGACATTGCTGCTATGAACATTGGGGTTCATATGGTCCTTCTTTTCATTACATCTGTGTCTTTGGGGTAAATTCTCAAGTAGTGCAATTGCTGGGTCATAGGGTAGCTCTATTTCTAATTTTTTGAGGCATCTCCACACTGTTTTCCAAAGTGGCTGTACCAACTTGCATTCCCACCAACAGTGGAAGAGGGTTCCCCTTTCTCCACAACCTCTCCAACATTTGTTGTTTCTTGCCTTGTCAGTTTTTGCCATTCTAACTTGTGAAGGTGGTATCTCAATGTGGTTTTGATTTGAATTTCCCTGATGGCTAATGATGATGAACACTTTTTCATGTGTCTGTTAGCCATTGGTATGTCTTCTTTGGAAAAGTGTCTGTTCATGTCTTCTGCCAATTTTTTGACTTGATTATTTGTTTTTTGGGTGTTGAGTTTGAGAAGTTCTTTATAGATCTTGGATACCAGCCCTTTATCTGTAGCGTCATTTGCAAATATCTTCTCCCATTCTGTGGGTGGCCTCTTTGTTTTGTTGACTGTTTCCTTTGCTGTGCAGAAGCTTTTTATCTTGATGAGGTCCCAATAGTTCATTTTGCTTTTGTTTCACTAGCTTTTGGAGATGTATCTTGAAAGCAGTTGCTGTGGCCAATGTCAAAGAGGTTACTGCCTATGTTCTCCTCTAGGATTTTGATGGATTTCTGTCTCACATTGAGGTCTTTCATCCATTTTGAGTTTATCTTTGTGTGTGGTGTTAGAGAATGGTCAAGTTTCATTCTTCTGCATGTGGCTGTCCAATTTTCCCAGCACCATTTATTGAAGAGACTGTCTTTTTTCCATTGCATATTTTTTCCTGCTTTGTCGAAGATTATTTGACCATAGAGTTGAGGGTCCATATCTGGGCTCTCTATTCTGTTCCATTGGTCTATATGTCTGTTTTTGTGCCAGTACCATACTGTCTTGGTGATCACAGCTTTGTAATATAGCTTGAAATCGGGCAACGTGATGTCCCCAGCTTTGTTTCTCTTTTTCAACATTTCCTTGGCGATTCAGGGTCTTTTCTGATTCCATACAAATTTTAGGATTGTTTGTTCCAGCACTTTGAAAAATGTCATTGGAATTTTGATCAGGATGGCATTGAAGGTATAGATTGCTCTGGGTAGCATAGACATTTTAACAATGTTTATTCTTCCCCGATCCATGAGCATGGAATATTTTTCCATCTTTTTGTGTCTTCTTCAATTTCTTTCATGAGTCTTCTGTAGTTCCTAGAGTATAGATCCTTTACAACTCTTTGGTTAGGTTTATTCCAATTTTAAATTGAAAATTCACTTAGTGTTCCAGTAATTAAGACATTTTTTGTTGCTATCTGTGAACAGGAGAATAGCCATATCTATATAATTCCTAAATTGCTTAGAATTTTGGCTTTTTTTTTTTTTTTTTTTGTCATCAGAAGTGAGTTCCCAATTCTTACTTCTTTGGTAATGTTGCTGCTTGACTCAAACTATAAAACAAATCAACAAGACTCAATAAACTTGTTTTTACTCTATTTCAGGACTTAAATAAGTCAAAATTTTATTTAAAAAATAGATTTAGTTTCTTTATTGAAAGTAAAATATATGATGAGAACCTTGCAAAAGTGCTAAGTTAAAATACCTAAAAGAGTGAATTCTTTCCACCACTATTTGCTGAGGTAGGAAGCGTTTCTCTGAATCACTGGAATCAACATGACAGAAACTGGCACAATCTCGCTTTCATGGATCATATAGTCTAGTAATGCTGATGGACATTTTAAAAAAATTATTGTGTGCCTATTATGTCTCCTGCATTGTCTCAGGAGTTACAACTGAAGCTGGAAAAGGCAAATAAACAAAGACACGCTCATACATCAGACTGTGACCAGTTCCATGAAAAGGAAGGAAGGACAGAGGGAAGGAAGGAAGGGAGGAAGGAAGGAAGGAAGGTGAAAGAGATAGATGTCAGTGCAGGTGGAGATGAGGGGACATTATAAGGGTCTGGTTTAAAAAGGTAGTTTTCACTGCTGTTGTAATCAAGAGCTTGACCCCAGTTTTGGTGTTTAACCACTGACAGCTTCTAGGCTCCATATTTTTCTCTTTCCTTCTTGCCCCACATCTGGGGCAACCAACAAGAAAGCCCTGTGCATTCCTAGAGACAGTGAAAAGTTCAAGCAAAGTCCCTACCTCCCGCACCCTCCCACCACAATCATCTCACCTAGCCTCTCACCCCCAAAAAACCAAAGCCATTTGCCTCTCCCTTCCCTCAATTCATTTTCAGACCACTTTCAGAACATGCCCTGCTCTCCCCCAAATCCTCTTTGTGTAACTAATACATGTCTTTATTATAGTGTTTGTGTGTATAGTATAATGTGTGGTACCAACAGTCATAGTGTTTGTGTGGTACCAACAGCCTCCACATCTAGACCAAATTTTCAGTGGTGAGGTAGGTCCCACCCTCCGTGGGCAACAATAGATGAGCTACTCAGATTTTTCAATTAGCTATAGGAATTTATAACATTTAGAGAAATGATTTGATCACTGTACACAAACTAATCCAGTCATTAATTGTTTAGGAGTTACTAGTTTTTTAGTAGTCACCAAAATATTAACATTAAACAAAAAGACAGACCCAGAGAGGTCTAGAATTTCATCTAAGAACAGCTAGTGTGTCCTAAATTCTACCTGCAGGTCTTCACATTTGTTGTACTAGTTTCTTGTAAGCCTCTTAAAGTTTTTGTGAAATGAGACTAAGTAAATAAATAATTCTCCTGGCTTATTCAAACAAAACATTCCTATAGAATATTTACCCCAGGGACAGGAGAGACCTGAAAAGAGGGAACAAAAGTGCAAATATTTATTACAGACGTGGAACGTTTCAGACAAGTACCCACTGTCCGTGTTTTGTTTTTCTCTCCAAAGTTTTCTTTTCTGAATTTTAATTCTTCTGATTACGTAAAGAAGGAAGCCTAATATAGGTGCTAACCTAACTTTAGCATCGCTCTATAAAGTGTGTGAATCTCACGTTCACAAGGAAGGCATGCTGCCCAGCCCACTTGGGAGTTGAGAGTAGTGAGCAGGAGCACTGACAATTCGGCAGGAAGATGGAAAAGCAAGTGGGAGAAATGGTGAGCAGGGGGCCAGACGCACTCATGGCTCCAGGAATAGTTGGTCGTGAAATCCATAGGGCCTTCTTAGGTAAAGAGCAAATATTTGAAACCTCAAGTCCTGAATCTAAAAAGCAAGGGTATTTCCTGAATAATATCCCATTACATAAAACAAACTGACCTCTTTATCTATAGAAGCTGTAAATTGCAGCTATTTCAATAGAAGACACATGGGGTGAGAGAGTTTGCCCTGAGGTAGGCATTTCATGCATTTTTTAAAGCAAAATCAAAGTTCTAAAATAAGAACTATAATAGGAGAGAAATGTGGCAGAGCCACTGGGAATTTTTCATGATCCCGCATGTAATTGAAGAGCATGAATACAAAACCAGCTGCGTATTAGTTGTCCTGACATGACTGTCTTAGCACCTTTCAAAACAAAATGAATATTCTCTATTATTACTTTACCTCTTTCTGCTGGTTTTATTCTGATTCAACACTTCCGCAGTTTTTTTTTTTTTTCAAGCATCTTACCTGTATTCGGAGCTTTTCTCTTAACTTCAAAGCAAGCTCTAAGCAGTACAGTGTTCTAAGGAGGTTTCAATATTGAAAACAGCTGTGTAAAAAAAAAAAACTGTGTCCCAAACCATAATTATTTAATGTATGATAACTGTAAAAACAGAAATTTTGTATTAAAATTGTAATCTCCCGCTTGACCTGATAAGGGTGAATTTATTCTCTTTTTTCCCCATACTCATGAACGAAAAGTAACCTCCAAATTATATTAACTCCAGAGAGTCTTTTTTTTTAAGATTTTATTTATTTATTTGATAGAGAGAGACACAGAAAGAGAGGGAACACTAGCAGAAGGAGTGGGAGAGGGAGAAGCAGGCTTTCTGCTGAGCGGGGAGCCCGATGTGGGACTCGATCCCAGGATCCTGGGACTATGACCTGAGCCAAAGGCAGATGCTTAACGACTGAGCCACCCAGGGGCCCTCAACTCCAGAGAGTCTTAAAGGACCTAGAAACAGAACAGACGTTGGATCTCATTATTATTGTATTACCCGAAAGTAAGAATTATGAAGCAAGATTATGAACTTGTAATTTCTTTTTTTTTAGGATTTTATTTATTTATTTATTTGAGAGAGAGAGAGAGTGAGCAAGAGAGAGAGCACAAGCCAGGGAGAGAGGCAGAGGGAGAAGCAAACTCCCCACTGAGCAGGGAGCCCAATTCTGGGCTCAATCTCAGGACTCTGGGATCATGACTGGAGCGGAGAGAAGACACCTAACCAACTGAGCCACCCAGGTGCTTCTGAACTTGTAATTTCTTATTTGAACCAAGATACTATGCTCCTATACATACCACTTCAAACACTTCAACCTTGGGGGTTTTTTTTGTCAAACAAGATAAAAGAAGCACAGTAAAAACAATTAGTTTAGTATATGAAATCACAACAAAGAAAAAACTACTGAAACTTCCCTCTCACCTTTATCAGACCAGGGCACATAGCTGGACATACAAGGTAATTAAAGTCTAAATGGGGATGTTGATATTATGAGGAATTATCCCCTTCTCCACAGAGAAGCCCCTAGGATATGTTTGTCTCATTGTTATATTTTTTTAACTCTGAAAATCCTGTTGTAGGTACTTATTTGTCACAACGCCTTTTTCATTGAACATAGTGCCTTTCAAGGAAATAATTAGAATTTGTGTTGAAACTTTAATTTGCCACTCTTATTTTTTTTTTAAGATTTATTTATTTAATTTTAGGGAGAGAGCAGAGGAGGGGGTAGGCGGGGAGGGGTGTTGCAGAGAAGCATGAGCCAGGGGAGGGGCAGAGGGAAAGAATCCTAAGCAGACTCTGCACTCAGCGTCTGCATCCAATTCAGGGTTGATCCCCACGACCCCAAGATCATGACCTGAACTGATACCAGGAATGCCGAACTGACTGAGCCACCCAGGCACCCCTTGCCACTCTTATTTTGACCTCAAAGAATAATCTATTTTGCTTCCTTTGTTTCATATAAATATCATTCTCAATATTGTGCAGTCTGATTCCTTGACCATACAATCTCTCAAGAGATTCAGGGGGAAGTTTTTCCTCTTAATGTTGGAGAATAAAAATATGAATAAAAAAACTAAATTAGGCAAGTATCTTCAGAGCTAAGAGTAGAAATTAACTTCCAGGTAGTTTTCAGTGAGTCTCACAAGTCTTTGGATACTCCTCCCCTAAGCACCTGAGTCATCAATAAACACTGAATAAGTTATCATGAAATCAGTCATATCTGTAAAATAAGGCATATAAATATTTCTATAAAACTATGAATGGAGATATAAATATGTCTTGATAATTATTGCTATGACTTCTATTAGTCCTACTATTATAAACCCTCAAATTTTCTAATAATTTACATATTGAATTGTAAATGACTACCTTATACCACTCCAAATACAGTCTTTTCAGATAGAAAGCTCCCACAGCATTTACACAATACAAATATACCTATATTTGGCTCCATTTGGTTTTCAATAACCCTCTCAAGCACTTCTTATACACATTAAATTTGACAACTGCATAAAAGATTATTACAAATGAGATACACAAAAGGAAACTGTAACACCACAGAACACTAACTAATATATGGGTTAACATCTTTTTCAAAACAACCTATTTAAGGAGAATAGTGGTCGATTAATGAAGTATGGAAAACTGAGCCAATGTGAGTTTGTGCCAGTAAGGGTTCAAGGACTTGATCCTGCTCCCTATTACCATTTAATGTGCTGAATTACCATGAATTTCTTTTACCTTGCACTTTCTTAGAATGCATTCTAAGAATAAAGTGAGATCACTAAATAAAACTGTGATGCTTGTTAAATAATTAAACATTTTGAGACAAGGTTGTTCTCCATAAGGTTAGGTACTACTACTGAGGTGGCTGACTAAGCATTGTTATGGCCTTGAACTGTAAGAATATTAAGATCCAGAGGTTTTTCCTATAATACAAAGATCTCTCAAGTAGAAATTCAGAATGGTATTTTAAAAAATTCTCTTTTTTTTCTTAAGCTGAAGAATTACATAACAACAACAAATCTGAATTTGGCCGAAAATGAATTTTTCACTAGCAGTATATTAGGGCAAGACTTTGGTCACAGTGTGTAGGCATAGGGCACCCATTATCAATAGTTGTCTCTCCGGCATGATCACAGTCAGCATTTAACAGTCATTAAACAATTAGTTAAAACTACTTTTGGAAATTAAAATTAGAAGGGTAACATCCCAAGTCATCATTTCTCTCATTCTGATACGTATTGCACTTTAAACAAATATATACTGTCTTAGTATTTTAGAGTTTTGCATTTGTGTTTGAATTTCCTGTAATAGAAAAATATGCCATCTATAAATGTATTCAACTCTAACAAATCATACCCATTCACCCTCACACACTCCAAAGTTTTTATATTGTATATAGGAAAAAGAAATGGGACGTCTCTAATGGAATATCTACCTACTCTCAGTTATTTTTATACACACACACACACACACACACACACCCCACACACATAAATACACAAATTAGGATGTCAGAAAAAGCAACATTTTTTAATGTGAAAAACTGGAACGTTGTTAATAGCAAAACCATTTTCCCAGACCTTTTAGAATTCCTCTAGGACAATTTTGACAGAGATTTAATCTTAATGACATAAACAAAGTTGCTACTCAATAATTCATTTCATAAAACCAGAGGGAAAAAGAGTAACTGCATGACACTAAATCACTGCTTGGATCTTGAGTACTATTCACAATAACTAGCCCGGCCATTCTTTATGAGTGAGTGGTTTCCTTTGAGAGATACGAATTTTAATTTCACTAGCCTGGCTGTCCTTTTTTTATAAATCTGCAGGTTCCTTGGAAAGAAACACATTTTAATTTTAGATGTATGCAGAAAGAAAAATGTGTACACATTTACTCAAACTCTTAAAGACTTGTAAAACCTTTTAGAATATAAGCTCTTTTAATTCCAAATATATGGTACCCTGGATAGAGAATAAACTGAAATTCATGTATATTCCATCTAGAAAGAAAAAAAATGTTGAATAAATTATATATGAATAAAATTTAGCCAATTGATGGATTCAATTGTTTTCTAAAACCTTTAAGCATTTACATTTCATATTCAATTCATTTCACACAACATTAGTAGTGATACCAATTCATATGTGAATATCAGACCTAGAGATTAATAATCATTCTTGGCTAACATATTAATGATGTTAGTTTTAGTTATGAAATACACATAAAATAATATTTCCTCTGGCTCATTGTTTATAGCACTCATTTCACAATTAATCATATGCCATTGTGGCATTTTTAAAAAAAAATTTATTCCTAACAAAATTTTCTGTTATTTTTTAACTTTTATTACTTCTTGAGGGAGGAACTAGTTTTCTAAATTTTAACAAGGAACTAATTTTTGTATGTACACCCCACAACACTCACAAAGAACAAATGCTTATTGATTTGAATTTGTTTCCTTCAGTTTTATTAAAATATGTAAAAATATAATAATTACAATTTAATTTTTATAATTATTATTTAGCTAATCACATTGTTATGGATCTAGAGGGCTTTTTTCTATACATACCAAATAAACACGGTTAACTACATATACAATGACTTACCAGAGTTAATTTTTCTCATAAAAAAATTGAAGAGTATCTTGACTATTTAATTTGTAAATGGAAAGTATATAATGACCAAATGGACTTTCACTGCCTGCTAACTGATTTTCATTGCTAACTGAACTCCATTTTAAGTGGAAAGATGGTGCCTGTTAAGCTAAGAGCCCAGTGCCAGCAAAATCAGGAGCCGAACATAACCCTTCCATTGAGTCCATTTCCTGTATGGTTGTTCTCCAAACTGACAATAAGCATGTGACAGTTTCCGTTGTTTATGCCTTGCACCAGAGCAAATCAACAATGTTGACAATTTAAAGTCATTTACAGCCATATTACATATAAATAAAATAACCAGTCCTACTAATGTTGATAATGAACTCTAATTTTTCAGACAAGCAGTTAATTACTTACTTCTGGCTTTCTATATTTCTCAACATGTGCAGCAAAAGGAAACTTCGGGTCTGATTGGCAACAACCTCTCCAGTTGCATAGCAGTTTTCTCACTATCAAGCAGTGACGGTGCCAACAAAACATGGGCAATGCCTGTTTACATTTGCATCAAGATAATCTCTTGGTTTGTTTCATGAAAAATGACCCAAACCAATAACCACAGTCAGGTTCTCTCTACATTAGAAAAACCAGGTATAATTTGAGATTCATCTAAAACTAGATTCTGTCTACAGCACAGTAAAATTAACGAGAGGCAATTTTAATGAAATAATTACAAATTTTCAAATATAAAAGAAAAGTTAATAATTATAGATTTTCCCCATGCAGGTGTTATGAAGTAGGTAAAGGACTATTAAAATTACTGTTTGAACTCAAGAAAAATTAAACAAACAACTTTAAAGTTGATAGAAAAACTTGCTAGAAGTGAAAAGTAAAAAAGAAATGTCACAAAATAGCATATGATTAAATGTAAACGAGGAAGCATAAGCAATGAATAAAAGAGATATTCTTTCGTATATATTCCATAATCAAAATTCATGACCTTGATGTTAGCTAAGAATGACCAATAGTAAGTCAAGCGTTCATGTATGAATGGATCCTAAAACAGTGTTTGAGGTTTTCTGAAAATTAAAGTATATATTTATATATAGTTATGTGCATTTATAAAAAATACTATATAATTTTGTCCAATTTCATATATAACATTAATATGAATAAATAGGATGAATGATTTTTAAGAACACTATTTTGTTATTGAGATTACTTAGCTTTTTGTGAACACTGATATCTTTTGTGACCATTTTTCTGCAGTATTTAACTAAATCAAATCATTTTTATTTAATATTTAAATTATTTCTCCTTATATGCATTATAAACACTTGTTTTACTAAACTTAATTCCATTCATTTCAGCAATTGTTTTTCAGATAATCCAAACAAAAATTGTTATATTTAGTCCTCTGGGGGATTTTACATTTATTTGCATCTTGGGACGCTAAAAGTAACACTGTAGAATATGGTGTTCTCCTTGACAACAAATCACAGATTCGGTAATAAGTTATATGTGGCTTTTTGATTAAGGAAAAATATCTTAAACCCTTTTTATTAAACTATTTTATCTATGTTAACCTTTAGATTGCTTCAATTCTGTTATTCATTTGCATTAAGTAAAATTTCCTTTCTTCTTTTTCATTGCTGAAGGTCTGAAATATGTGCATTTATTCTAGCATTTCAAGATTTTTGTAGGAAAAGTTGTTTGGCTCATCCATGTCATTCATGGTTATATATATATATATTTCTATTCAGTTTGGGTTTTTTAGACTTTTGAACCTAAAAGTTGGTACTTACCTTGTCCATTTTATAGCTTTGGGGCATTGGAAAAGAATTTTTCTGAGTAAACCATTGTTTGTTTTCAAGAATTATATTAGCTTTCTTGGTTGCTGCCTCACTGTAAATTAATACCTTAAGACACCATCTCTAGGAATCTAAGATGCTTTTCCATTACCAACATCAATAGCTATTAAATATTTAACTACTTTAAAAAAATCTGTAGTTTTACCATTTTACCAAACATAAAACTAACCTGACACCTTTCTGCTGATGCAAATATTGGCCTGTTTCTTTAGCACAGAATGTGTGTTCTTGCCCTTTATTTTCCAGCTGTAAGCTGTTTTCTTGATAAAAATAACTATACGTTACACTGATATAATATATTAAACCCTAGTTCTTCGTGGAACTCCAAAGTTTCTGTTTACAAATTCAAGTAGATTATATAAAGTGAGTCCTTCTTTATTTATATAATATAACCTAAATTAGCATGATTTGCCACTGGAGTGAAAAATCACATAATCTATTTTTCCTGATTTGTCTTTTTTTTTAATATTCGGGGCTTTTTTATTTTCTAGTTATAAATATCTATAGTTTATCCACTCTGGAGCTGATGCTGAATTCTTTCCTATATTGAATTAAACTGATCAAATTTGAAATATGTCATTCAGCTTTGTATAAATATAAATTACACATTTGGGGTGCATGGGTGGCTCAATCGGTTAAGCGTCTGCCTTATGCTGGGGGGAGTCTGCTTCTCCCTTTCCCTCTGCCCTTTCTCCACGTGTACGCTCTCCCTCTCTCTCTCTCAAATGAATAAACAGAATCTCTTTTTAAAAAAGTTACACATTTTCTTATAAAGTCTGCTTTCTCCTTGGGCCTCTTTAAATCTCTCAGAAAGATACCATCCAGATATATTGACTTTCTATTTTGATTCTGTTAGACTGACTTAAAAAGTTCTTGTGAACTGGCCACACTAAGCCAATTTAAGAAATAATTTTGAAGAGAGCCTCCATGTATTACACATCGCAAATGTAGATATATTCCAGGTAATTATGGCAATAGGTCTAATTCTTTCTTCTAGAATGTAAACTTTATCCTCATTTCTAATTCCAGTTTTATGTCAGTTATTAGCATAATGAAGATTCCTCTTCTCATCTCTAGATTTCTAGATTATTCCTAAACAAAGTGACTGATTCAAAGTCTATAATAATATGACGCCTGGGATGACTTTAAACTAGTATACAATCATCTCCCAATTGTGTTTAATTTAAAATTCCACTGTCTTCTTTAGATGAAAATGTTCCTTCCAGTCTTTTTAAGAGCTTCAAGATTTTTCCATCTAAGCATTTCACGTTCTTCCAACACAGTCTCTGTAATTAGTGGCTCCAGGCCAATAAATTCATCCTGCATGTCAGTGCCTCTGTTTCTTCTAGCTTCAGCCCATGATGTGAAAGCAAATCATTACAACTGGTTTCCCAGACTTGAAATTGAATTTGACAAACACTCTTGGGGGGTTACATATGATGAAGACATGAGCTACAGATAGCAATGACATCTATCTTCTAACTTCATTACACATATTCAGTTCCTACTGAATTCAAAGAGAGTCATGAGTATGTAAGAAAGAACAAATTTTGTCACTGGATTTCTAACACATCTCTAATGGCACACAGGAGACATCATGCTTCTCACTGGGAGTTCCAGGTTCCAAGGGATTATGTATTTTTTATTTGTTATTTAAATAATGTCCACTTTGGTATATTATTCTAAATAGATCTCATCTCAGTCCACAATGCCACAAGAGTGCAGTCTCAAAAGCATAATTATGAAACATAAAACATTCATAAATTTATGGTGCATTGCAAAAGTCAGAAGTAAAGTCAGCAAAAAATGATGAAACAACCTCAGAAGATGTTAAAACAAAGGAAATTAGAGATCTTTTAATACCATGTCTTCATTTTACCCACAAGAAAGCGCAGGTTCCAGGAAGAAAATGAGAGCCCAAGTCAAAGAACTAGCTACCGACCGACCTGGAATAAAAATCAAGTCTTCTTATTTTCATCGTGATGTTTCCGATCTTGTATTACTGATTTTCAAGAGAAACAAACATATAACTTAACCTTTATAATTTCCAAATTCCTCTACTATAAATGCCAAGATACACAAATTTATTTCCCCCAGATCATTATTTTATCAACATTTTCCTTCTTTACAATTACAAATTTCAAATGATTTGCATATTAATGTGGACTTTGAGGTTCAAGTTAGTTACTTTGAAAACTGAACCCTACAAATATGTTTATTCCTATACTAAAAGTTACTGCAATGACCATTTTGAAAGTCCCGTTTAGAATATTTTTAACTTCCTCTTGTTTTTTTAGAGTCGCTTTAAAAATTCAAAAAAATTACAGGCAGAAATGTGTTTTGTTTGGGGTTAACTTGTTAAAGAATGATAAGCTTGGCCATATGGTCCCCTCAAGCTTCCCTGTCATGGAACTCAAATGTGCTATATCCAGAAGAAGACGAGGGGGCAGTGTAGCCTTCGGTCTCTAATTAGTTTCATGCCTATCATTCCAGCATTCAAACACAAATGAACTTGCAAATCTCAGTGCACTTCTTTTAAAAATGAAGGCACTGATTGACTTTTGGCTGTTGCTTAAAAAAATATCCTGAGGAAATACTGAGTCCTTTATATCTGTACCTTCCCAACCTCCTAAGAGAAGAAGGGCTCCCAAAAGCTTGCCAGTATTATTTATTACTTCTAGCAGAGTAGAGCCTCTTGAAAATGCACACATACCCATAATGCCACTACTTCCACTGATATAAAATAAAATGAATAAATGAATAATAAATGAAATATCACAAATGTATTTGCCTTGTCCTCTCATATAAATTAAGATGGGACAACAAAAGTCCCATAATGAATTCAAATAATTAAAAATCAGTGTTTAGGGGAAAAAAAAGCTGTATGCTGTAGAAATGCAAGGATTATTTCAGATCAACATTTGTGAGGATCCACTGATTAATTACAGCTATGACTACACCAATAAAAAGGGACTTTATGGCACCTGATATATTTTTTCACTCTTCTGCAACTGAAACTCCTGCTTCTAATAACGGTTGAAAACTTGATTGCCTCAGTGTTTGGATTCCAGAATTAGAACAAAAATGGTGACTTCAAATCTCAAAGGGTCACAGAAAATTTGCCTTAATATGGAAAAAGGAGCTAAATAATTTATGAAATGTGAAGGAGTAATAGCATGTCAGTGACTTGCTTCAGATTATCTTTTCCAAGCAGCTATTGATGATCTACATGTAAGAGGCCAAATACTAGGTGCTTTCATTTATATCTTACTTACTTTTTACAGCAACTGTATGAATAGATTAGTTATGCCTATTTTATAGGTAATTTTATAAAAAAACAAAACAAAACTTAGAGTCAGTGAGATTAAGTAACATGACCAAGATAACACAACTAGTAAGAGTAGAGGTATTTTCTTAAAACAATTTTGTCTATTATTTATTTATTCTTCAGCAAAGACAATAGAGTATGTTTGAAATGCCACTGTCATGAATTCAATCTTTCAAAAATATAATTTTAATTGTTCTATAACTGAATGGAATTGGGCTTACAATTTTTTTTTTTTTTTTTTACCAGAAGAATTTATCTTGCCCTTTCAAGGTAACAAAGCACTTTCCAATATAAAATGGAATCAAGTCAAGTTCTCTCTTTCTCTCTCTCCCTTTCCCCTTTCCCCACTTCCTTTCCTGGCTCTTTCTTTTCCTTTCCTTGAAGTAATGTGAATTCCACATGGCCTTACAAGTTTTCTTGGAACTGAGGCAAGGACATCTTACCCATGTGATGTCATGTCCCCTGAAGCCAGGTGATCCTCCCTTATCCAGGTATCATCTTCTATGTCTATTGCATCTGTTCTGGATGTCTCTGATTTGCCATGACCTCCGGTTGACAGGCTCATACTCTACATATCCCTTCTTCCAATGGTGAGGCCCTCACATCTATTTCCCTACATTTCTTGTAGACAAAGTAAATTTGCAGAAATCTTCCCTCAACATGCCCTGGCCTGGATGTGCAAAACTCTATAGTATCGCTATGGTTCAGCCTGGTCCACCAGGTACTTCGATCAACCATGAATAACCTATACCTCTGATATTCTGAAATACTTACCATCTTGCTTAGCTGTGTCCTGAGACGCCTAAGTCATGGCATGTTCAGCTCTGAGATATCTCCAAACTTACCTGGTGTCTTCAGAGTCATACATTCTCCCTGGACTCAGCTGAAAAGATATAGCAAAGACTAAATGTCTTTCCAAAGACCCAACAACCATTAAAGTGAATGCACTTTTCTTCCAGTCTCTTTCCTGCCTGTAGTTGAACCCATCTTCTTCAAACGGCTCCTGGGGAGAAGTCATTAAGCAGAATGTCTGCAATCCATAATCTCCCTAGTGGCAGGAGGAGGGTAATAGGGGAGACGCCCTGAGAAACAAAGAAGCCACTTTAGCCAAATCTCCTTGCAAACATGCTGATGACAGTTCTGGTACACAAACTAATGATATTCTCTCTCAGAAGAGTCTTTATCTGTGAAATATTTTAGCATGCTATACTTGATTTGCTTAGGATTGCTTGTACTAAACAAACATGGAATCTATGAATTTGTAGCACACATCTCTCTGGAAAATGTTACATAAACTATATAGCCATCTGGACACATGACAATGTATCATAGCAAAATGATCCTCTTCTGTGTCCTTTATGGAACCATGAATATCACATAATAGTCCCATATAGTAACCTGACCCAGAGCACATCCTGATTGGTAAGAAGTAACCTAGGTAACTGCATTGAAGGTCCTGGATCTCTCCCTGTTTCACCTGTGCCTCATGATTACATATCTCTTGAAATTATTAGTAAATCTTGCTATTAGCTAAGATTTCTCATTCGAATGAGTCTGATTTCACAAAACAGTCCTTTGTATTATCTCAACTCATTACCATCTTCTCTCACTGGTATAAACCCAAATTCTGAATCATCCAAATCTGGGCTTTGTTATTTTTAAATAAGATTAGAAAATTCACTAAATGGTTTTCTCTTTTAAAGAGAGCACCCAAGTCTTACAATTAAAAGTAGGAATATTTCTCACTATTCTAACGCTTGAGGCAGTGAACATAAAAGATCCTTGATGCTTGGATGATGAGGACAATAGTAAGGATAACGAGAATATTAAAAATACATAATCCAATATTAAAATATGAACTAGTGCTTTTATTTTAGATGTTTACTATGGCGGTATCACTGTATCATCTTTAGTACATTATAGTCTCACCTTTATTACCCTTATCTCCTCAAATATTAAGCAAAATGAAAACTTAACTATTATAGCTAGATGGCAAGTAATTATTAATAAAAATATTAACATAATAATTATTAATTAGATTGATAAATTCATATGTCATCTTATTTTTTCAAGTATTGTTTAAAAGCAAACATGGATGATTAGCAATTGCTGCAATTGTGCCAAGTATATGTACAGAAAGACTGACCAAAATATCCAATTATACCAACAATCAAACTGTGAGAATTGAAATTGTTGAATTCTTATAAAAAGTTTCTAAAAATGTTTCTCAGATATTATTTGAACACCAGAAAAGCCACATAAACAAATATATTGCTAAATATGACATAAAATGATTGACAGTTTTATAAACAAAGTATGCCATATTCAATGATTAAAATCCAACAAATATAAGATTCTAAAGTTTATAGAGAACAAAATTTAATACAGAAATTCCCTAATCTATACAAATTAGGTACTTGATTTATGATATGAATAATAGTTTCAACTATAACTGAAACTAAATATAAGTGAATAAAAAACATTAGTAGAGAAGAAAAAATATTCTGTGTTTTCCAAATAAATCTATTATTATAGACCAAATAGTATGCCACATACTTAAGAATTAAATTATTTTCCTATTAAAATTAAGTATATTTCAACTGATAACTATCAGTCTATTTTTAGTGTTTATTTTTTGGTATTTTACTTTATCAGTGATGCAAAAGAGCTAACAAAATTTTGTGAATATGGGAAGGGAGAAAAATGCAAATAATTTATTTTAAAGTAAGAATTAATGAAAATAGTTATAATATTTTCTATTATTGCAAATTTTTCCAATTTAATAATTAGAATTCCTGTGAAGTTCTGCAATGTGTATTGCTTATGAAAAATTAGGATTCTTATTACTGGGAGAAAACATCAGAATACAAAATTTTTAAATCCAGAGCTTTCTACAGGACCTTGAGGAGAGGTATTATGATAGTGTTTCTTAAGGCAATATAGTCTAGTAAATGAAGTGACAGTGTGGGCAAATCTATATATTTAAATGAAAAGTATAATGATGGTGTTTGTATACAAAACATTTTTTGTACCAATGATATTTTATCATATGGTGCCAAGTGGACCTTAGACAATATACGTCTTCATAACTCAGAACTAAATGTAAACCAGCAACTGTTTAAATTTACATTATTTTGTGTCATATTATTATAGAACACAAAGTACTCCAAGCACCACTTAAACAAGATACTTCACTAGATAGAACCTGTTCTACTTTTAAAACAGAGTGGCCCAGGAAAAGTCAACCTCCTCAAGTGAAGTAATAAACCAAATGTGTGTGTTACTAGAATGGTATTTTGTGGAAATATATCACATAGTGTAATCTACAACTTAGAATAACTTTAATATATTATTATCTATCATAATATGGTATATACTAGACTATTGGCTCTTTTATAAATGATCTTATTTACCAAGGGTTTTTTATATTGCATATTATGACTATAAATAACTCAGAAAAGTTTCTGTTCTTTAATACACTTGGATACATAGTCCAAACGTAGCGTCCTCTGGTGGTAGCACAGAAAATTGAACTTACAGTTATCAATACAAAAAAGAAAAAGAAAACACAGCTGGAAATGAAAAATAAAAATGATTTCTGGATAAAATAATGCTAATTCCAAAAGAATAATTAATTTTTTGAGTCTGCAGATATCCCTACATAGAAAAGTTTTCTATGTATTAGTCAGCAAATAAGGCTCATACCCTGATGAATCTTTGTCAATTCAATGTTAAAACAGAATGGGACAAATGAGTTTGCATTAGCCATTTAGACCATATATACACAATGCCTAATAGTTTGTAACTTGTCTGATAATCATTGGAAATATCATTTTATAAATTCTTGTTTGACTAATTTTAATTATTTTTCTAAATTAACATTCAGTTTAATGAGTTTATGAGTTTAGATCAATGGTTTTCCATCTAGAACCTCGGACTCCTGGGTTCACACCAAAATAGACGCCAAAATAATAATGATGCTAATGATGATATTGATAAAATAATCAGAAACCACATTTATTGTGTGCCTACTGTATTCCAGGAACTGTTCCATATATTTCACATGTATAAACTATTTGATCTTTGCAACACAGCTATGAGATTAGTATTCTTCATTCTACAGCTGAGGAGATTAATGCACAAGTGGATAGGGTAGCTTTTCCTAGGGTCATTCAGTTAGTAACTGGTTAAGAGTCAAAGCCAAGCAACCTAGATATTTTAATCATATGCATACCACCTTCCAAGATAGTCATGAGAAGTCCATGAACTATTTCCAATTCCAAACTATCTTATAAATATTGCACATCTCTTTTTTGGATGAACTAAATTAAATGCTATTTCTTTGACTTTGGTCAAAACTATGTCAAATCAGAGTGATAACACTATTGATTACATATTATGATCAGAAATCTATAGACATCTTGGGACACAAGGAAGATCATGGCTTATGCATTGTCTCACAACCAGTTGATAGGAAAGTTATAACAGGAAAACCTCGCCTTCTTGGTTTCTTTTCAATATGTTTCTAAACTTCTATCTACTTTCTTTAATATAAGAGTACATCAGAATTTCCTTCACACAATGTTTTATATTTTTCACTGCACTTTCTAACCTTAGCACATTTAAAATATCTGGAGCTAATGCTTTAAAGACTTGCAAACTTTTAAAGTGGCTTCTATGCTCAAAAAGTATGAAACAGGGTAAAACCCACTTTTTATCCAGTCAGCACATCCTTTGGTAACATATTCTGTTTCTTCTACCTAATTTTAAGGTAGCCAGTTGCAATGGTGTATAACAACCTGATAAGGTTTCATTGCAAAATTCAGTCACAGGTAGGTCAATCTGAAAAAAATAATGTTCACATAAATCCAACCTGGATCAAAATTTTTATTGCAGACATGAAAGTAAGCTAGGGTTGGGGTAGAAATGAAAGAGCTATAGAAATGTAGCACACTCATAATCTTTCATTTCTGCCCTGGAGAGGCTTGAAATGTTGAAGCCAGGAAATAGAATATGATCAAACAGCCCTGCTTGTATGTGACTAAATTGATAAAAGCCATGAAAACCTAAATCTAAATTATAAAGCACATTTATGAAGTCCTATCAAACTGAATTGTTATCTTTACATGTTTTAAACAATTTCTGAACACTGAATAATGGACCAATAAATGCTTAATGAAGGAATGAATATATGGTTCTACCAATCCACACTTTATCTTTTAAGATACTTACTTTCACATCTCTAAAATCCATATGAAGCCAAGACTTACAATCTTTTTTGTGATTTGTGGTAGAAAGAAAAGGTGCTGTATTACCAGTAGAAGAAATCTTATGCATTTTGAATATTAATAAGTTCTTAAAAATGTGAATAGAAATGCAATATGTATTATAACATTTGTTTGTAGCAGTGAATTGTCATGACATCCCACAAATTATCCACTACTCACAATTGGTAAAACAAAAAATTTAAAAATGGTGACAGATTCGACATACAAGCCATTATGTTAATTTGAAACTCATTTGATAGGTTAAAAAATATGGAGACATAAATTCTAAACCAAAGGACCAATGCATATAACCACTTTAAACTTAAGTGCTTAACTTGTGGTTATACAGTACAGTGAAATATCCAATTGTCCAGATTTTGAGAAGTTGGAAATTTTGTCACATATAGATAAGGACAGAAAAAAGAAAGAACATAATCTCTTATCTTCACACACTTAAAATTTTATGTCTGGTAGTGTTTGAAGAAGACTGGAAATCTGGAAATACATCCATAATAAGTTTTAAATTATAGGTGTTAGCTTACAAATTCATGCATTTATTATGTATCTATTGCTCAACAGTCCCCTAAATTACCTTATTAATGAAGGGAAATACTTTTCACACTTACTTATTATGGCAATATATCATGACATTTTTAACTCTATGTTTTTACTATGGATAAAAAGTAAATTGGTAAATGTGCATCAGTTTTCTCCAAACGTCTTTTCTGTTATTACTATTTGACATAAAAATTTAAAATTAATTATTACCCAATAAATGTGTCTTTTAAGAACTGTAAAAGTTAAAGAGTCAACATCTGTTGTCCTTAAAAACAAACACAACAAGGCACCTGGGAGCTCCTTCGTTGGGCGTCTACCTTTGGCTTGGATCATGATCCCAGGGTCCAGGGATTGAGCCCCATATCGGGTTCCCTGCTTGGCAGGAAGCCTGCTTCTCCCTCTCCCAACCCCCCTGCTTGTGTTTCTGCTCTTGCTATCTCTCTCTCTGTCAAATAAATAAATAAAATCTAAAAACAAAAACTAAACACAACATGCATACTTCTTGAATTGAGAAAATGAAGGAACTGAAGTGAGAATATCCCTGAGTGCTGAAGAGATAGCTTTTCCACAGCTGCTGGAGATGTGAGTGACCCTTCACACAACTCCTGTTTTCTGCCTTTCATTTAAGCCATAGTGCCAACAATAACAACAAAATGAGTAGCAGAAAAGGTATTCTCTACGTTGAAAAAATACATGGATTTAATGTAATGATAAATTGAGAAGTGTTCAGGGACTGATATATAAGAAAATAAGCTTAGGAGTGCTACTCAAAGTATCTTCTATGGACCAGTGTTGAACAGAAAACTCTTCCCACTCCACAGTGAGATAAGGAGCTTATGACATAATGTCAGTCAACTATATAGTCACTAAACAATATTTAATTCAACTGATATATTTTTTTATGATAAGACTTCCTCAATGGAGAAAGCACTGTGTAGTTTTACATTCTGGTACAAGCTCCTTATTTGATCCTAGACTGGTAATAAGTATGAATAATATTGAGCTACAGCAGGGATCAGCATATTAAGGCCTGCAAGCCAAATTGGACTGACGTTGGGCTTGGTAAATAAAGTTTTATTGGAACACAGTTATACTCATTCTTTTTTCTTATTCTCTGTGGCTGCTTTGCCACTACACAAGACAGTTGAGTGCTTGCTGCAGAGACCTTCTGGTCCACAAAACCTAAAATATTGAACATCTGGCCCTTTAAAGAAAATGTTTGCTGACCCTTGAGCTTGAGGATACATATTATCTTGAAAGTTTTTGGAAAAGGAAGTTAAAAATCAAAAACAAAAATAAAAATAGAGACATGAACAATAAAATATGTCTAAATGTGCATGTAAGGCATATATTATTTATTGTGTGTCATTCTGTGGGAAATGGCATGACCTCATGAATCCCAACAACATAAGGCAATTACAATTTGAGAAGAACTACATATTCTAACCAGAGTCTCTGACTTGGATATCAAGAATAATTAAATACTCCCAGGAAAACTTGATGACTCCCAAGAAAACTATTTTAACCTGAATAGTAGTCAATCTAGAATATTGTAGACAGAGAATTTCAATTCCCTATTCAGGGAGTGATAAATAAATTCTACACCTGGACTACATTTTCACTCCTTTTTAGAAAAGCAAAATACCTTCCAACACTAAACTTATGGGATATTTTTAAAATTTAAAAAATAAGGTTATATGGTAGATATGCTAAACTATATTTTGAGGAAAGGTAAATTTACAAAGACATAAATAAAAATAAACAAACTACAAATACCCTTTCCCCATTAATTTGAAACATTTACTTAAATTATGAGATATTTTTACTTTCAAGCCATATTATAACATGTGGTTCTTTCCATTTTTTTACCTAAAAAAAAGATACTATGAGAGAAGTTTATTTAAAATTGTATTTAATTTGAAGAAACAGCTATTTATGTACATAAACATTCATATGTATATTCAAATGTATGTAGAAAAATAGAGAAAAGGAAAAAATCTTCAAATCTTGGTTTGTCAAAATAAATGGAAAAGAAAATTTAATATTTCTCACATACAGAATAATTGAATATGTTAAATGAGCACCAATTTACATTAGCATCTGCTAAATGTTTAAACAATCTAAACAATTTGATTATATTTATAGATGTGACTTTTAAAATATGTAGGCCAAAGCAATTATAACAAGGTTGCAGGATATAAAGCTAATATGCCAAAGTTCAACTGCTTTCCTATATAACAGCAATGAACAAGTGGAATTTGAAATTAAAAATGCAGTACAATTTACATCAGCATCAAAACATTTAAATACTTAGGGAAACATTTAATACAATATGTACAAGATCTCTATGATGAAACTACAAAACTCTGATGAAAGAAATCAAAGCACTAAATAAATGAAAAGATATTCCATGTTCATGGATAGAAAGATCAGTATTGTCAAAATGTCAATTCTTCTCAACTTGATCTATAGATTCAATTCAATCTCAATCAAAATCCCAGTAATTTATTTTGTGGATATTGACAAACTGATTCTAAAGTTTATTTGAAAGGCAAAGACCCAGAATAGTCAAGACAATATTGAAGGAAAACAATTTGGAGGACTGACAACACTCTACTTTAAGACTTACTATAAAGCTATAGTAATCAAGAAAGTGTGGTATTGGCAAAAGAATAGGCAAATAGATCAATAGGACAGATCAGAAAGCCCAGAAATAGACTCCCATAAATATAGTCAACTGATCTTTGACAAAAGAGCAAAGGCAATACAAAGAAACAAAGATAGTCTTCAGCAAATGGTGCTGGAATAATGGAACATCCACATGCGAAAGAAAGAAAGAAAGAAAGAAAGAAAGAAAGAAAGAAAGAAAGAAAGAAAGAAAGAAAGAAAGAAAGAAAGAAAGAAAGAAAGAAAGAAAGAAAAGAGCAAAGGAAGGAAGAAAGAAAGAAAGGAAAAGAGGGAAGAAAGGAAGAAAAAATGAAGGAAGAAGAAAGAAAGAAGGAAAGAGAAAGAAAGAAAGAAGGAAAGAAAGAAAGAAAGAAAGAAAGAAAGAAAGAAAGAAAGAAAGAAAGAAAGAAAGAAAGAAAGAAAGAGAGAAAATTTTGACACAGACCTTATACCCTTCACAAATATAAGCTCAAAATGGATCACAGGCATAGGTATAAAATGCAAAACTTTAAATTCCTAGAAGATAGCGTAGGAGAAAATCTAAATAATCTTGGTTTTGGCAATGGTGTTTAGATCAACACCAAAAGCATGAATCGTGAAGAAAATGATTAATAAACTGGACTTCATTAAAATTAAAAAATTTTGTTTTGTAAGAGACACTATCAAAAAAATGAAAAATCAAGCCACAGACTGGAGAAAATATTTGCAAAAAACAAATATTGATTGATAAATAATTGTCTAAAATACACAAAGAACTTTTAAAATGCTTTAAAAAATAAAGTCTGGGGCGCCTGGGTGGCTCAGTCGTTAAGTATCTGCTTTTGGCTCAGATCATGATCTCAGGGTCCTGGGATCAAACCCCCATGGGGCTCCCTGCTCAGAGGGGAGCTTGCTTCTCCCTCTCACTCTCCCTCTGTGCTACCCCCCTCAAATAAATAAATAAAATCTTAAAAAAATAAAGTCTATTAAAAAATACATAGGCCATTAGAAACCACTAGTTATTGTTATGAAATGCAAATGTACTGACAAGCCAAAGACCTTTCTTTCAAATCACCAGACAAGTAGGCGTGCCTGTATATGGCTTAGTTGTTAAGCATCTGCCTTTAAGCTCAGGTCATGATTCCAGGGTCCTGGGATTGAGCCCTGGGCTCCTGCTGCATTGGGCTCCTGGTGGATCTGGGTCCCACTGCATCAGGTGCCCTGCTCAGCAGGAAGCCTGCTTCTCCCTCTCCCACTCCCCCTGCTTGTGTTCCTTCTCTTGCTGTCTCTCTGTCAAATAAATAAAATCTTAAAAAAAAATCACCAGAGAAGTGTCCAGATGATGGTATGACTTAGTAATCAATAATTAAAAAGAAAAATATTCTACTTTGTTTTATAGCTTACTTTTGAATATTAGAGGTGATCAGTCCATTGCTAGGAAAGATCATTTTGCTCTAATACAATGTGGGGTCAAAGACAAGAAGTGAGACCCCTCCAAGGAGTTGCAGGGTAATGCAAATACCACCAGGCTCACTGTCTTAGCCTTGACCATACTCTTTTCCAGATGGTTGAAAAAGGAAATATGATGAATTTAAACAATGTCAGTCCTGTAGAGGAAGCCTTGTAAAAAAGTCAGCCTGTAACCAGAAGGATATGGTGGATGGAAGCTAGGCATTGACATGAAAGGGATCCATGATATATTCTGGAGTAAGAAAAATAATTTGCAGAATTAGTGGAATAGCACATATCTTACACACACTTACTTTCTCACATCTGAAAAATCATAACCCAAAATGTTAACAGTTACTATACATGGAAATAAAAGTAGAAGAACAATGAAAACTTTCACTGTTTATTTTATGTTGTTCAGTGGGGTTGGAAAATACACACACATACACAGACACACATACACATACATACATTTTGCAAATATTATTTCTATAATTTAAAAACAAACTAAAATTACTATGAGAAGGGCTCAGAATCATATATTACTATTGAGAGGGGAAAAGAGGGGCCTGTTCACCAGTTTCTAATATGCCCTGACCTTTAAGACCTGGTCATAATCTCCAATGACTTATTTTATCTAATCATCAAGCAAAACACTGAGGACCGGAAAGACAGAAATGATATTGGTCTAGATACAAGCAGTAATTAGCTCATGACGTCCTCTTAATTTCACTCAGAATCTGTTTTCTTATAGATCATTTATCTTGATAGCATGGCTTTAAGGGAGAATTAATGATATTTTATATATCAAGAATTCTTAAGAGAATGACATCAATCAATACTTAAAATATTTATACAGGCAAATATATTAACATTATCTTCACTCTTCATTTTGGTCAGCAGGTTTGTCCCTGAATACACATGGGTTGTGTTACAGATTTCTTTATAAACTAGTGAGTTGCTGGTTCTCATGTGAAAATGGAAGGAGAAACTCATGCATCCAAGAATGGCCTTGGCCTGGCCACCCTCAGCAAAGTCTCTCTCCTGGAATGGAGACGGGATTTGACCTTCAGTCTGCTGGAGGTGACCCAGAGCCCCAGCATGGAAAAATTCCTATTGAATTCTTCAGATCAGTTACTGATAATCAGGTAGTATTAAGAAAATTTGCTACATATGCCACTTGTGTTTAGTTTATAAAAATACTGGTTGAGCCATGTGCTTGGGTGCCTAGGGACCAGTGCACACAAGCCCTGGAAAGGGAGAGCATTATATCACCAACAGCAGTGATGTGTGTACCTGAGCACATAACCCACAAAAGAGCTTGGCTTGGCCAGATGCCAACTGGCTTTTTCTATACCAATGTAACTTGTCTCATTAAATACAATGCATATGTAATTAAACCCTTCGTCTCTGTTCACTAAACATAACAGAGAATAAGAGGTGCTGGGACATTTTTTAAATTAAATTAAGAGAAGTTCCTGACTTTAAGGAGCTTATATTCTAAAAGAGAATATACCATAACAAAAACAATATTTAAGATGTACATCAGAATGGAGTAAGCACCAAAGATTACACCAGTACAAGCACAGCATTGCAAGGACTCAGAGGAAAGGCATATGTCTCTGCACTAGACTTGGAGTTGGAAGGCTCTGCATTATAACCCTCCCCTTAAAAAGAAGTGTGCTTTAGGTAAATCACTTAAACTTTCTAATCTCAATTTGCCCATTTGCAAAACATATGTATTATTACCTATGTCAAAAGATTGTTTTAAAAATTAAAGAATATAATAAATACATAAAGTATTTGGGAACTATTAAAAAAAAATCTACAGATATAAAAGCATTACCAGAGGTAAGAAATATTTAGGAAAAACAGCACTTGAACTATATGAAAGGGTGGAAGCAACAGAGAGTAGGAAAAGGATAGCATCTCAGCGGGGAGGGAAGAAGTGAAGTGCATAGAAGACCAATTGCCAGTGACGCTTGGAGAATAGATATTCCTGTTACTCACTAGGAAAATACACGTGGTAAATAATGAAATATTTGGCTGGAAGTTTAAAAAAATCGTGTGAATGCCAGACTAAGGAGTTAAGACTTTATTTGGTAGACTATGAGGAAACACTGAAACTTTTAAGGTTATTTTTTACATGATCAGAGATATGTCAGTGAAACACTAAAAGTTAGTGGGATGGATGAGGAGAAAGATCTGAAGATGACACGATCTTTTAATAAATTATTGAAACAGCTCAGGTGAGAGATGAAAACGAAAGCTGCACCACTTTTACTCCAACAATTCCATGTCTGGGACACACTAATACTGATATACTTACCTAAAAAAAATATGTGAAGAAGAAATTGTATAACTGTTTCATAACAGTGATATTGTTTTAAAAATTGAAACTACCTAAATGTCATCAAGGAAATATTACATAAATTACATTGCATCTACCCTATGCAAAGCTATGCAGAAATTAAGATAAAATTGAACTGATATACAGTGACATGGAATTATTTTTTTTAAAAAAAGATTTTATTTATTTAGAGAGAGAGAGAGAGAGATTGTGTGTGAGAGTGGGAAAGGGGTAGAAGGAAAGAGAGAATCTCAAGCAGACTCCATGATGAGTGTGGAGCCCGATGTGGAACTTGATCTGAGATCATGACCTGAGCTGAAATCAAGAGTCAGATGCTTAACCGACTGAGCCACCCAGGCACCCCACATGGAAATATTTCTAAAACATGTGAAATGGAAACATCAAGTCAAAGAATGAGACATAAAGTAAAATCACATTCAAGTATGTACATATTTTGATATCTATACATCTGAATGAATGAAACTGGAATGGAAGGAACATACCAGAATATCAACAGAAGTGAAAACTGAAGAAAGGAGTCAGAGCAGAGAGAAGTATGAAGGAGAATTTTCATGTACTTTTGTTTTGTTTTTTTTTTACATATATTCATGCTACTCAACATTGCTGTGTACACTGGGAACAAAACTGTAAATAAAACAAACAAGGATACCGTCATCATGTTGCTTCCATTTTGGTTATGAGAAAGAGATAATGTTCAGATAAACAAAATATCCTATGAATCTAAGAATTAAAAGAGAGAGATGTGATAGGGAGTCATTTAGTGTATACTTTAGATTGTATGATTTCTTTAGTTTTCTATTGCCACAAATTTAGTGACTTAAAACTACACCCACTTATTATCTCAGTTTCCATAGGTCAGGTTTTCTGGGTCCTCTGCCCAGGTCTCACCAGGCTACAGGTTAGGTGTTGGCCACGGTTCCTTCTTTGGGGACTTCAGGGCCCTTGTCTGAGCTCACCAGATTGTTAGCAGAACCCATTTCCTCAAGACTGAATGACGGCAAGACCCAGCTTCTTACTGCATATCTACTGGAAGCAGCCACAGGTCCTAGAGATGACAACACTTCTGTGCCTCATGGACATCTCCACAGGCACTTCACAGCAAGGCTCTTTATTTCTTCCAGGCTAGCAAGAGTCTCTTAACACTCCAGTCTGCTAAGAAGAAATCTTGTGTACTTAATGCTATCATGGGAGTGGCATCCCATCACCTTTGCCATTTTCTATTGATGAGAAGCAAACCACAGATTCCATCCACACTAAAGGGGAAAGGATGATGCAAGAGGGAGGGTTCAGGGGGGGTCACCTGAGGGCATGTCTGCCACAGTGATCAAGAACAGCCCTTCTGCCCAAGTTACATTTAGGCTGAGATCTGAATAACCAAAATAGACAGCTGGACTGGTTTCTGGGAGGGACCACCCAAAGTCCCCTGAAGTCTGATCGATATTCTTCCAGCTGCTGGAAGTGCTGCTGGTTGGGAGCTTTTAGCTTTTAGTTGTGTTAAATTAATTAAACACGGAGGCCATTAGACTGAAGTGGCTCTAATGTCATGGCAGCTATGGAAGCAAACCAAAATCAAAGTCTGTAAATGCCTCAAAGTTACAGAATTGAAACCTAAGAACAACCAATCACAAATAGTCACCTAGGCTTTAAACTATAGCCAATTAATAATTTCTTTACACTGCTTCTGCCTTTTCTCTGTAGAAGTCTCCTTCCCAGTTCCTATCAGTTGAGCGCTCCTAACCACTTCCAGTTTGGCACTACTTGATTCAAATTGATTCTTGCTCAAATAAACTCAAAAATTTTAGTATGCCTTTTAAGAGTAGTTTGTCTTTTAAGAGTAGTTAGCCCCCTCTAGAGATTTCCCTTGCTGGAGAGAGCAGCTTTGCCCAAGATCACACCCCTCCCAAGAGCAGCTTTCATTCAATAATTGTTAATAATGGAGAATAAAGGCTTGGCCCCCTCAACCCAACTCCACAGATTCTGAAGAGCCAACCCAGCCTCGAAGTTCCCCATGGGGTCCTCTGAGGCCTTTATTGAGACTGTGTAGCAGCCCAATGTCTCCCTATGCCTAATTTTGCTTTCCTCCCTTGAGCAATCTTGATCCCAAGAGCATTCCCTAATAAGCTCCCTCTATCTTAATTTTCCCCTCAGGGTCTGTTTCCTGGGAAACTGAGCCTGCAGCACCAGCTATGGCACAATTAGCATGATAAACATCCCAGGAAGAGGAGAACCGGAGGACTGCCAGCGTTGAGGCTTTTCAAGTAGGAAGGACAGGCAAAAAAAAAAAAAAAAAGTAACTGAAGTTAGAGTTTAACTGGTTAAAAGAATGACTCAAGTTGAGGTCTGAAAATTAGGCCAGAAGGAGAGGTCAGCGTTAGATCATGTAGGGCTATGTAAGCCAGCGTATGGAAGTTTGATTTTTGAATGTGATAGAAAGCCATTTTTATTGTACTTTTAAATTAAAATTTTAGAAACCAGTAAAAATCAATCCAAAGTCAAGATGAAAATATGCAAATAATAAGAGAAGAGATGATAGGTGAATTTGATAATAGATCAAATAAAGAATAAGAACCTCGGGAAAGGGAAAATATGGAAGTTTCTCTTATCAATGCAATGGACAAATAAGAGGGATAATTAGGTTATTTATTATCACTTAATTCATCTCTGATTTAGTTTTAAAGAAAGAATAATGGAGGAAATTATTCTGATAAACCTGAATTTGAAAAATTCTTATTGATGTCTCGATATACCTTTAAACTCAGCTTTTTTTGAATGGACATATCCTTTACAAATAATACCAAGATGCTGACCCACTGAATATGGTACCCTATCAGGAAGTAATACTTAAATAGAACTTAAAATCGATCATGGTCAACCCTCTCGGGTTGTCAATGTATGCCTGCAAAGAATAAGTCTTTTCTCTGCCATACACAAGACGAAGAATGTTCTGCAATAGAGGGCTTAGATGGTTTTATCAACAATGGGATCCATTCAAAAGCAGAGGATTCTTACAGAAAAAATGTTTGAGAAGGGAACTTGAAGAATTTCATAAATTCCCCTTTCCATTTCTTTCCACTTAAAGACAATTCGAATAGCTTGCTTCTACCCTATAAGACAAGATAATACTGAGCTTTTAACCTTGACAGAGGGAACCTGCAATCTCTTTGTGTAGGAGGCTTCCTGCTGAGTGCCACCAGCAACTTAAAATTCTTTCTAAAGTGGAAAGATGAAAGTTCTTGGCAAATTTCATCAGGAAGAGTCAAACATTAGATTTCTGAGACTTAAAGATAAACTTATATTAAAATTCCAATAAATTTTCTACATGCACTACTAATATTAGGATTTTGGTCATTCAAGTGATGCAAAAATTTAATTCAAAGGGATACTAATTACTTTCAACCCACATAGGGGTTGAAATGAACCACAGAGTCTATAAACACCCAAATGAAAAATACTTTTCTGTATTTATTCATCAACTCAGTTTTAGAGTTTTGGTTAAAATGAGTTAACTGTAGACACAGTTGCTCTTTTATTTTTTTAAAGATTTTATTTATTTATTTGAGAGAGAAAGTGAGGGAAAAGAGAGAGAGAGAGAGAAGGAGCAGGGGGAGCGGCAGCAGGAGAGGGAGAAGCAGACTCCCCGCTGAGCAAGGACCCCCCCCCAACATGGGGCTGCATCCCAGGACCGTGGGATCATGACCTGAGCCCAAGGCAGATGCTTAACTGACTGAGCCACCCAGGTGCCCTGACACAGTTGCTCTTAACTGTATTAATTAATGATGGGGGGGGAACTAACCTATGTGTAGGATTTTTTATTTACAAGGTGCTTTCATAGACATTCTTTTGCTGTTATAACAACACTAGGAACAATAAATGAGAAGTAAATATTACTCTCACTTTACAAATGAGAAGAGAGATTCAGTGACATCAAATATCTTATCCAATATCACAGTCAGTAAATGGCAAAGAAAAGGATAAAATCCATTTCTTTCCATTTTACATAGCCATGAAGCCTTCATAGCAATCCACGCTGGTATCATTACTTGTAGGTTGCTTCCTCCACAGCACTACTGATATCTTAGAATACTATCTCAGGCACAGAGCTAAAGCTATCCCTTAGATATCATCAGGAAAAGTCAGACATTAGACACTTATAGCTGTGGTACTGTGAAACATTTTAAAACAGTAAGTCACTATGCTATCCAATTTCAACCTCTTTAGTTAATGACAATTGATTCTCTCAATATAGCCTCTTTAATATCTCAAACTTTTTTAAAAACAGGATAAATGTAATTATCTGTGAAAGATGTAGTGTATGTGCTTAAATGTACATTGCTGAGTGGAAGCAGGGATTTACTGTAAACAAGCACAAGGGAAATTTGGAAGAAATAGAAATGTTTCAAAAACTGGAGTTTGGGTGCCTGGGTGGCTCATTCGTTAAGCAGCTGTCTTCAGCTCAGGTCATGATCCCAGAGTCCTGGGATCAAGTCCCACATTGGGCTCCCTGCTCAGCGGGAAGCCTGCTTCTCCTTCTCCCACTCCCCCTGCTTGTGTTCCTGCTCTCGCTGTCTCTCTCTGTCAAATAAATAAATAAATAAAATCTTAAAAAAAAAAAAAAAAACTGGAGTTTGATGAAGGTGGCACAACTCTATAAATTTATTAAAATCATTGAGTTGCACACTTACCATGTGAATTTCATGGTATGTAAATTATAAGCCGTTTTAAAAATAACAAGAAAAATGGGGGAAATGTGTATTACTATTAAATATTAAAATATCAATATATTAATATAAATAAATTAATATCAGATTTGAAGGAAAGGACACTACAAAGTCACTGGGTACCTGAATTTAAGGGAATGAGCACTTGGGACCTAAAGAAATAACACAAAGGGAAAATGATAATAACACTGAGCATTCTGTAACACTTTCCCTATTACACTGTACCTTGGCAAAATTACTATCTAATGTGATCATGATAAAGCCTCCATTTTTTATTCCCATGGGGAAAAAAAAGTATGGAGAGGAAGGTGATTTGATTAAGATCACAGAACTAGTGTCAGAGATTTCACACTCACCCCTAGAATAAAAACCTTGCATTCCAAAGAAGCTAGGTTTGTTCAGGAGCATTCTGGTACCGTTCTATCGCTTCTAAATATTCATTCAATCCATTTTTGTTGAGCAATTGTTATATGCCAGACATGGCAAGCCATTTAATTGTCATGTATAATCCCATGAGACAGAAATTGTCATTGTAATTTTAGTGTAATTGGAGTCTCTCTGGGCCTGACAAACCTATGGGAAAAAACAGGGTCATATGAACATCAACCCAAATTCTTCTGGCACTAACTAACACCTCATAGGATCCCAGACACTTGCAAGTTTGCCTCTTCAAAATATTTCTGAGAATCCCAAGGATTATGCTCAAACTGAAGCTCTGAGAGACTGCTGTGCTCATTCTCCTGGGTCAGACACATCTCCATCTAGCCTTCCCAAGGCCAGACAAAGATGAGCAGTGGTTCTCTTGAATGTCTCAATGCCTCTTGTCCTCTCCCTGTGTAAGGAATCCTAAGGCACCATGGCTTGTCCATCATTATTTTTCAATATTGTTCTGTTTTTTTTATTCTTCTTCTAGTCCCAGACACAAGCCAGTGGCTTGGTTTGAATGAATTCATATGCCAGTCACTGCTTGGAACTCAGGACCACTGCTTTCCTAAAATAACAAAGGTTTTGTTGCTGAGTGCATCCCACCATGTCTGACTTTGTCTTGGCCTATGGTAAGCCATCTCCCAGGAGCTTTCACAGTTCCCCCACCGACTGGGACTCCTGGTAATCCATTCACCCCTATCATTTCTACAACTATGTTTATCCAATTTAAATCCTTGTTTAAACTGTGTTGCAGCTCTACTATGTGAGCTATTCTGCTGTGCGAGCCCATCATCTCCCTAAAGGACCATACTCCAACAGGGCATAATCCCTCTGAATTCACATTTTTTTTGGTTACATTAACCCTATTAAATACAGCACTTCAAGGTGATGTATTTTCTAACATCACAGAAAATTTTTATTTGTTATAATGTATAAATATCCATGCATATATGATTCTATAATGTAAACTTTGTGATTATAAATAAACAAAATCAATAAATGTTTACTCAATTCTCAATATTCCTAATTTTTAACCAATCATGTCTCACAACTCAAATTTAAATTCAGCTTTTTCAAATAACATATCACAAATTTGATGCATGAATTAAAGTTAAGCGAAAGTGATAGAACCGAACATATGTCTTAAATATAGCAGAACAGTTCACCTTTGAAATAAAATGTATTTTTTTTTCATCTTTCCTCTGTCTGTTAAGAGAAATCTGGAGAGATAAAGTAACTCATTTGTTGGAGACCTTAGTAAACAACAGCAGTATTCCTGTTCTCCATATAAGCCTTAAAAAAACTGAGCACACAGCCAAATTATCCACCTAAATTTCAGGATGCACATAATTCACAATCATTACAGCCTAGGTTTAAAAGATTGCTAAGTTATATTCCTCATCTCATTTTTATGCCTGAAGAATCAATTTACACTTGGCCATGTATTTTTGCACTAAACACATTGGTAAGACTAAACATTTAAAATTTGATACTATTGACTAAAATTTTAACCTGAATTGGCCTGCATTTGTCTTACAGCTGAAATTACTAAACTTTCCTATATTTTTTAAAATAACTTACAAGGTAGTATCTTAAAAGTGCATGGTAATATGTCCCATAACGATACAGGGAATTTTTTTTTCAGAATAATATACTTAAAATGAAGATACAAATTGAACCAGATTCTCCTAGGATCTAAAATGACTCCTAATGTATAAGCTATTTCACTAGAGAAGTGGTATCAATGCACACAAAGCAAGTTAATAAGGGCCTGTGGTCTGCTGAGGTTCTTAGAGAATTGAAAATCTGAAATCAACTTGGGGTCCTGGAAAAAAATAGCTTATAAAAAAAACCCACATATTGAATGATTCTGATAGGCATTATTATTTTTTTAATTGAAGTATAGTTTCTGCACAATGTTATATTAGTTTTAGATATACAACATAGTGATTTGACAATTCTGTGTGTTACACTGTGCTCATCACAATGTAGCTCCCATCTGTCACCATACAACACTATTACAATACCATTGACTATATTCCCCATTCTGCGCCTTTTATCCCCATGACTTATTCATTCCATAATTGGAAGCCTATACTCCCACTTCCCTTCACCCACTTTGCGCATCTCTCTACCTCTCTCCCTTATGACAATTACTAACTAGTTTGTTCTCTGTGGTTATGGATCTGTTTCTGCTTTTTGTTGTTGTTTGTTCATATGTTTTGTTTTTTAAATTCCACATATAAGTGAAATCATATGGTATTTGTCTTTCCAGGTATTATTTTTGATAAATGTCTTATAGATAGTAAATTATTTTAAGTTTATTTTACTTTACTACAAACACAGTGTAATATTTATACATTATTAATGTATTCTTTTTTTCAACAAGTATTTCCTGAGTGCCTGGGAAAGGTACTTTGCTAAGAGTTGGCAGGAAATAAGGAAAAAAAAAAAACATATAAAAATCCTTGCCCTCATAGAACTTGCTTTCCAGAAAGGGTAAGAAAAATAAGCAAAATAAATGAATAAATCGTTTGTCAGATGGTGAAAAAGTGCTGTGGGGGAAAATTAAGCAGAGAGGGATGATGGGAATCATTGGCATAGTTGTGATTTAAAAGGATGCTCATTGAAAAGGTGACATTTGTACAACGGCCTGAAGATGAGTAAGCCAGTCTTGAGGATATCTGGAAGAACAGAAATCCAGGACTACAAAGGCCCTACAGCAGGAGCATGCTTGGTAGAAGGACATAGATATGGTAAAGAGCACAAGGAGAAAAAACTGGAAAGGAAGTCAGGTGTGTGTGTGTGTGTGTGTGTGTGTGTGTGTGTGTGTGTGTAACAGGCATGTTAGCTCTTCTAGGACCTTTTAGGCCATTGTAGGAACTTTGCCTTTTGTCTGAGTAAGATAGGAAGACACTGAGTAAAACAGGAGAGTTTTTAACAAAGAAGTAACACGAACTAATTTATATTCTTAAAACAATTATCCTGTTTTGTTGAAAACAGACTAGAGAAAGCACACATACAGAAGCACCAGGGAAGAGGCTATGAGAATATAATGCAGGAGAGGTGATAATGAGATGAATCAGGGCCATAGAAATGGTGACAACATACTTAAAGACAAAGCCAAGAGAATGATCTTCCATATTGGATTAGATGTAGAAGAAAGAGAGGGGATGGAAATAATTTTTAACCTGAGCAATTGAAAGAATGGGTAATACTGAAGGGGAAAAGGGTTTCTGGGTGCAGGTTGGCAGGTCAAAAGGGTAATGGAATGTCAGGAATTCATTCTGAGTCATGTTAAGTTTGAGATCACTATTGGACAATCAAGTGGAGATGTAGAGTAGGCAGCCTGGACCAGAAATGTTGTGTATGTGGAAATTTTAGGTAGATAATAGATAGATGTTTTTTAAGACTATTGCACAGGATGAGCTCATGAACAGCAGGGAGTTTAGGTAAAAAAAGCAAACGACGTACAAGGATTGAGTCCTGGAGTACTCTAGTTAGAAGTTAAGAAGAAAGGAACCAGCAAAAGCACTGGAGCTGCCATGCACACATATTAAAAAATTGTCTAAAAAAGAACATTCTGTTCTTCCCAACCCCAAGGTTTGAAGTATACTTGCAATGATTTTGTGAGGAGAAGAGAGAACACACAGGCAAGAACCAGATACCATTCATTGTCACTCTCTATGAGAATCATGAATCTACAGTCAGTTCAGAGGCCAAACTCTTGTAGCTCATTCCAGGAAAAGCTATCAGGAAGCAGTGTAGGTCAAGAAAAGTATGATCAGGAGATAGAACTAGCTCAGTCATCAACTCCTTCATGTTCATTCAACTAATAATGATTGAGAGCCAACTGTGTGAGTCACTGTCCCAGGTGCTGAACTGAGAGTGCTCACTAAATCAGAGCCCATTGTTAAAGCTACAAATGCAAAAATACTCATAAGTATATATCATAATGATGTAACACCCTTTAAATAATGGAAAAAAAAATTTGATCCCTTAGTATATGTCAAGTACTATTTAAACAGATTGCATTAAACAAAGATGACAGCAATAACATTTATCCTGTAAGCTCTCCTGCGATGTGAATTTGCCCATTCCCAGGTAGACTCTAATTCATCTTTTCTTGGTATCTAGGTTGGACTTAGTGACCATTTTTAAACCAAAAGAACACAAAGAAACGACTTTGTGAGAAGCTAGGTCAGAGAAGTTATGCATCTTCCACCTGGTTCTCTTAGAACATTTGCTTTCCAGACACTCTCCTTAAGACACTCCTTCTTGGAGCCCAGTCACCATGCTCTAAGAAGCATTGGCCACATAGAGAGGCTACATATAGGAGCTCCATGGACGACTACAGGGGAGCCTCTTCTTCAAGTCATTTTGATCGGGGATGTCAGTAAAGAACCCTCCATATTATTTCACCCCCAGCATTTGATGAATCCCCAGTTATCTGAGTCTTCTGAGCTGAGGCTCCAGAATTCAATGTTCTCCATTGAATTTATAAGAAGAATAAAACAGTTCCCATTTTGTGTCACTGAGTTTTAGGGGTGGTTTATCAAGCAGCAATAAATAGCAGGAAGAGTCATGTATTTTGGTCACATTATCTCATTTAATTTTCAAAAGAAATCTATTAGCTGGGTATTATTATTGTCTGCATTTTACAATGGGGACTGAGTCTTAAGAATTGTTAATACAGCTAATAAATGGTAGTGCCACAATTCAAGCACAGTGACAGAACTAGAAGTTGTGAAGACAGCGTTAAGATATACACTATGGGTAAGAAACTCTACTGGGCACTGAAATAGGAAATAAATATATGAAATACCCTCTGTTTTTGAAACTTCTGTAAGCAACATAAGGAGTTAAGACATGTATATGTGGCAATTGCTCTCTTCTCAAAATCTTTAATTCAACGCCAAATGGTGCATTCATTCATTAATCAAGCATTCAATAAGTGGCCACTGGGTGCCTAACATTGTATTAATCAGAAAACCAACCAACGGTATAGGCAGAAAGAACAATAAGTAGTGAAATGAAAGAGAGGATACCTTTATAAATCACCCGTTTGTATTTTATCCTAGAAGTAAGATATCTAAAGCACCTTGCTAATAAAAGAAAAAAACGTAGTAGGATTGAAGATTTGTGCACACAGTTCATCAAAGTGATCCATGACTCATGTACAGAAAAACAGGTTCTAAAAGATTACATAAAGTATGGAAGAAATAAATAAAATAGGTATGTATGTTCCCAGGTGGCAGATGGAAGAGAAAAGAGATACAAGAGGAGAGAGCATGCATACAGTTGCTACTGGGAAGAATAAATTGAAATTGATATGAAATATGTCACACTCAAAGTTCTTTATATTTAGGGGAATGGTTTACATGCATAGATTTAAGATTCTGCTCTATGTATACTTTTAAATTTTATAGAAAAAAATTTACATTTGAAATTCTGAGGAATAAAAAGGGTTTTTTCCATAGTGCTGGGGAAAACAAGGATGGCATTTTTAAGAGAGAGAAAATGCTTATACTCTTCTAGAGTTTCTATCTCAAATAGCTTGTATTTACTTTTTTTAAATCTGAAAAAAAAAGGAAAAGTCTAAAAAAAATGGCAGGTTTAGAGTACCAAGATTCTATGCTACCTCAGTTTGCCCAGTGAATATCATGAGAGACCTTTGTGTTTGGTCAGAATGCATAATCGTCACCTATCCTTAGTTGCAAGTCACTGAAAATCTTAATTAGTGAAGACCAAGGGGTGTGTGTGTGTGTGTACGTGTGTGTGTGTACGTGTGTGTGTACGTGTGTGTGTGCGTGTGTGATGTGTGTGTATGTGTGTGTGATGTGTGTGTACGTGTGTGTGGTGTGTGTGATGTGTGTGTACGTTCGTGTGTTTTTGTGTGTTTGTGTGTGATGTGTGTGTGTACGTGCGTGTGTGTGATGTGTGTGTGATGTGTGTGTACGTGCGTGTTTGTGTGTGATGTATGTGTGCGTGTGTGTGTGATGTGTGTGTGATGTGTGTGTACGTGCGTGTTTGTGTGTGATGTGTGTGTACGTGTGTGTGATGTGTGTGTACGTGTGTGTGTGTGTGTGTGTACAGGCGTGTGTGTCATCAGTGTATTGGTATGTAGCAGAAATGAAATCTTGGTCAACTCCATTTTCCGCTGTTAAAAACAGAAATTAAAATACTGTGTTTTTTACCAAATATTGCCATTGAAAACCCTACTCCAATTTTATATAATGCAAACTTAATTATTTTAAACACTTTTCTTCAAAGACATTAAACTAGTCACAAAAGTGTTCGTTAATCCACATATCTCCAAGATACTGTATCTTTATTTAGCTGAGCATTTGGTTCTTGAAAATTAAGTCTTGTTGGCTCAGGATTTTAGCATTGCTGCATTATTCAAAAATAAGCAGAAGGTTTGTAAACAGGGGGTTTTAAAAAAATTAGAAATCTAAACTCCTAGGTGATGAAGGAATGCTAACCAGCATATGGAAGGATCAATGTTGAGTCTGGTTTTAATTGTCTGGTTTATAGATGCAGGGAATAGAGAGAGGGGGAAGTTTTACAGTACAAGTTAATGTGCAAAATGACTGAGATAACAGTGATCTATCTAATCTTCATATCTATTAAGCTTAGTTTTGTGAGGTAGGAAAAATAATTTTCCCTCTACCCTTCTAGGTTCTTGGTTAAGATTCTCACCCCCCTCCCCTGTAATAAAAGACAGACTAACAGAAAAAAAGCAAAAAGAACTTTAAAAACATGTATACCTCTGAAATACATGAGAGACCCCAGGAAAACTGAGTTACTCCCCTAAATGTCCCCAAGTCAGCACCTTAAATGCCATTTCTAACTAAAGACAAAAGAAGATCTAAGGAGGTGGTGAGCCAGTCATCTAGGTTTCTAGAAAATGTAGTCATCCTCTTCCCTGAAATGGAGATTTCACTTATAAATGTAAATGTCTCTTACAAAAGGGTAACTTCTACTTGGTTTTCAGAGTTTCTCTTGTGTATACTCTTTCTTAAAATAATCAGCCTAAAATAATTCTTATGCCAAAGAGCCATATTTTGGGGTGACAAATCCCACTCCCCTTCAGTATCTTCAACCCCACACTCCCAAATACAGGAAGAATAGTTACCATTTAATGCTAATTTTTATATTAATATTAGTAAAATAATGATGAATTCATAAATTCATGATCACTGTTATTGATTAAATGTGATTGATGTCAACATTAGCCAGAAAATGTTGACATTTTAAACTAGAACAGTCTCTGTTTTGCTCATTTTTTTCATCACATTTTCTCAGCATAAAAAGTCTGACATTTATTCATGAAACATTTCTTAGTTTTCTATTATGTGCCAGGCTCTGGAAGTCGAAACCAAATGAGATAAAGTTCCTTTCTCAAATGACTCACAATTAAATAAAATAAAGCAATTAGTAAAGTAAATAAGTGTGCTTACAAGGCATAAATACTGATATAAAATTGTGTAAGGAAATGACGGGGCACAAACAATAAAGCAAGTAATAAGTTTTCCTTGGGAGAGACATGAGGAAGGGTTTCATAAAGGAAGGGGTTTCTGAGTGGAGTCTGGAAGGAACATGAAACAGAGAACAGTTCTAGAAAAGTCATCGTGGCACAAAAGAGCCCATTCTGCTTCCTTTGAAGAAAATGTTCTGCTTTGATAGGTAGATACATAGATGTGTCAGATAGAATATATTATACAGGTATAATATATATCATATATTATGTATAATGTATACATGACATATACACAAAGTATCTATATATAATACATTAATATATATAATAAATGACGTGTGTATATACATAGTCATGTATTATATATAGGTATTTTGTGTATATTTGTATATTTAAATATATAAATCAATGAAACACATGTATAAAGTATATATAAATATTTGTGTATACACGCACACACATCTATAGATACCTATATGTAGTTTGCATACTTTAGAGCAAGGTAGCCATTTTTGCCAGCCCATGGACTGCTCTTTATTACACATTCTTTCTTGGGCCCTCCATTTCTGACTTGATCCACAGTTTTGTTTTTTAAAAATGCTTACTCAGTGTGCTCTCACATTTGAGAACAAAATAGAACCCAGAAAATATTTTAAATTTAAAATTTTAATCATGTTTTTATTAAGTCATTTACATAAAAATCTAAAAATATTTTTTAAAAGAACAGTAACCCATCATTTTTTTTGTGATAGGTAGACTTAAACGCATTTTCTTTCAAATACTCTGGTGCCACCCTGTGGTTCATTTCCATATGACATCCTACTGATAAATTGATCACTTTTTTATTTCCTTGTAGAAAATTTTTAAAATACTATACTTAGCCATTTATTCAACAACTGTTATTAAGCATTATATTGGGATCAGAAATACTGTTAGGCACTAGGTTTAAAAAAACAAATAATAAATGTTTGTTTTTCAAGAGGTTTCATTTCTGGTATGTTTTTTGAAGGAGGGACTGGAACAGAGATGGAGATAACACAGTACCTTTAATAAATGTGGAATCTATGTCTTCATCATCTCTCATGTCAGAATGAAGAAAACTATTGTGTAGGTGAACCTTTGAATGATTTCATCTGTTTGGGGAAACTATAGAGATATATCCTGAAGAAAGTGTTTATAATTACAATAAATTATTTTTCTTGCTTAATATGTGTAAATGTTTTGGAGTCCCATGCCAAAAATAGTGCTACACTGTTACGAGGTAGATAACTGAGATACATTCCAGACCTTGGAAATTTTATAGCACGTAGAATTGTGCCACTGGGTTCCATATCCCACTTCTCATAAAGCTCAAGAAAACAGCTCCTTCTTTCAGAAAGAGATAAATAATAAACTCCTTAGAAATAGTCAACTTCAGCTCACAGTGTGTTTTTACTAAATGACTTCGCTGTGGAGGAAACACTTGCCTTGAGCTTGGAAAGATTCATAATGAATGGATTAGAAATGGCCCCATAAGAACCCTCATAGTAAACATGAAGGTCTGACAAGTGTTGGTGAGCAACTCTGAAACCGATAATGACTCTCCGTTGCATAATCTATGACCCTACCCAAGTTAAGGCAATTCATGAAATGAAAAACTTTTTTTCTTTTTCTTTTTCTTTTTTTTTTTTACTTTGTTTTGGCTCTCTGGGGTCATCTGACATTAACTCAATTCAATTTTGTTATAGCAAAAATATATAAAATAATTACACTTCAGAAGGAATCAATACAATTTTAGTCAGAAAACATTTCTACAGAACTGATCACTGTCCTAAGGACATCAGAAATTATATTGACCACCTCTTCATACAATTGTCAAGATATTAAGAATTTAAATAAGTAGTTGATTATTGTGAAATCTCTAAAACAATCTTTTCCAGTGTTTGATAAAATTGTGTAATTTACATTTTAAGGGAAAAAGAGTATTCTGGTTTAATTTAAAAAGTACTAGCATTAAAAACAGAATTCAATTTACTTAGAACTTCCTTTTCCACCTCCCTTATATCCTTACCTCTCTTGCCCCATGATCATCGAAAACAACTTCAAACACGATTTTGCCCCTCAAGTAGGGATCTATCCCACTTGTTGGTTGAGGAATCCTTCACCCATTTCAATAGTCATACGTGATAGTAGCTACTATCTGCTTAGCACTATTTAGATCAGTGTTTCCAGTGGTGCCTTTTTTGACGTTTGGGAAGAAACAATTGTTCACTGTAAATAGTGTCCCACACATCGCAGTATATTTAGTGTTCCTGATATTTAGGCACCAAGTACCAACAGCACTCACCAGCCTTTATTACAAATAGCACTTCTATACACTTTCAGATCCTCCCTAGAAGTTTACAACATACAGATGAGTATTGAAGTAGACCCAAGAGAAATACATATTCATTTATTCAACAAGAGTTTATTAAACATCCGTAATTAATCACATAGCATAATGGGAACTCACTATCTAATCAGAGAGACAAACATAAAATCACAATTCAACTTATATTATTATAAAATTATATACAGAGTGTTAATAGAAAACAAAAGAAGGAAAAGACTGGGTGAATGGAGAAGGCTATAAAGAAGAGGAAAAAGAAATGGTCTCTGTTTTGAAGGGAACATAAGAATGGCCCAAGAGAAAAGTAGAAGAACATTCCAGTTACTGGAAACAGTATCTAAAATCTCAAGTGTGTAGTGTGTGAAAGAGAATAAAGGATAGTGAGTGCCTGTCCCTGTGACTGAAACAATAGATTTTTGAGGATAGGAAGATTGAAGTCAGGAGAATAAGTACAGTTGACCCTTGCACAGTGTGGGGGTGAGGAGTGCCAACACCTTTGCACAGTTGAAAATCCACATATAGGGGCAGCTGGGTGGCTCAGTCAGTTGGTCATCCAACTCTTGGTTTTGGCTCAGGTCATGATCTCAGGGTTGTGAGATCAAGCCTCAAGTCATCAGCTCCACACTCGGTGGGAAGTCTGCTGGATGGTCTTTCCTTCTTCCTCTGCCCCTCCCCACACTCATCTTCTCTCTCTCAAATAAATAAATAAAATCTTTAAAAAAGGCGGGGGGGGGGGAGAAAATCCAGAGGCACCTGGGTGGCTCAGTCGGTTAAGCACCTGCCTTCGGTTTAGGTCATGATCTTGGAGTCCTGGGATTGAGCCCTGGGATCAAACCCTGTCTGCTTCTCCCTCGCCCTCTGCCCTTCCCCCTGCTCATGCTCTCTCTCTAGCTCTCTCTCTCTCTCAAATAAATAAGTAAAATCTTTAAGAAAAAAAAAATCCACATACAATTTTTGACTCCCCAAAACAGAACTACTGATAGCCAACTCTTGGCCAGAAGCCATACCAATAATATAAATAGTGGATATTTTGTATGTGTATTATACACTGTATTTTTACAGTAAAGTAAGCTGGAGAAAAGAAAATGTATTAAGAAAATCATAAGAAAGAAAAAATACACTTATAGTACCATGCTGTATTTATACAAAAAAAAAAAAACTTGCACATGAGTGAATCTGTGCAGTTCAAACCCATGTTGTTCAAGGGTCAACTGTAGTAGGAAAGGGGAAGGGAGAATGGGGGGGCTGAATGGGGGGCAAATTTTACTCATCTATGGGATTTGAATAATCTTCTGCTCCTCTGACTTAACAATCCTCCTTTGGGATCTCAGCTACCCTCACACCATCAACTAAGACTTCTACTTGAGTGACTATCAAACTCTATTGTCATGTCTGACCCTCTCTCCTGATATCCATATTACATTTTCAACTCACTGCTCCCCTTCTTTTTAACAGCTCTGCCCTAACTTCAGACTGGAAAGGTGCACAATGAACTGCTCCTCTTTTCTTCCAAACTAGGTATTGCCTCCTCTGTGTCACTTTGACTATCTTCTTTCAGATTTCCCTGCTGCCATAGAAATCAGATCAGTTTCTATCCTCTACTCTGATTTTCCTGAATAATATCTCCTTTATAAGTTTTTCTCATAAGTTCTGCTGTAGCCTCTCCTATCCAAGTCTCCCAGCTCCTGCTTTCCACTCTTCCATCATTCCTGCACATTGCCCTTATACACAGCTAATACATTATTTTAGTTGTTTTGGTCCTGTACTCAAAAACTTAAGCTCCAGAATCAGGAAAAAAAGAAAACTCTGCTTATCCTGGCATTCAAGGCCTTCCACAACCTGGGCCCAACTGACTCTTTATTGCAATCCAGTGACAGTCCTTAACTTTCAATGCCATCTGCTGGTAATAATGACTATGGTAATGGTCAACAAATATTGAGAGTTTCCTATAACTTGATATTGAAAGAAGTACTTTAATCAATTTTCTCATGTAGCATTTACTAAATCTCATCAGTGGGCCCTTTTATTTTCCATTTTGCAGATGAAGAAACAGAGATTTAGCTGATTGAGTAACTTGGCCATATTTTCACAGGTAATAAATGAAAGAGCCAGAATTTGATATATGAAGTTATTTCTGATTCTTATTACCATTTTATACTTCCGATTTTCTCCTCTCTCTCTTTCTCTCTCCCTCCATTCACTCTTATTTATTCTCTGAAATGAATATTACTATATCACCTAAAATTCTTCCACCTTTTCCCATTGAAATTTAGCCCATCTGTCGAATCCTACTTAGAGCCTACTTTCTCCATACACACTTCCCTACCAACTTAAAGTCACCTCTCCCTCCTGCCAAGCCAGTGGTTTCCAACTTTGGCTGCTCATTGGAATCACCTGTGGAGACTTGATATAATTGGCTTGGGGAACCACCTGAGCTTCAAGACTTTCAAATCTCTCAAGGTGATTCCAATGTGCAGTCAAGGTTAAAACATTGCTCTAAGATCTTGACATATATATTATTTTTACTCTATAGCTCTTTTAGCAACCAGAATCACAAACAAACATGATTTAAGGATGGATTTGGAGATCAGTGATTGCATCTATACGTGAGGATGTTGACTGTGATTAGTGATCTTCAAACATTTTTTGGCAAAATACTTTGTAATCATTTGGAGATACATCAAAAATATGCTAAAAAGAAAGTTGAACTTCTTTTAAGGAAATGGAGGAGGGAAATGCAAAATCCCACTAAATTGCCGCCTTCCCCTGAGGAACCTACATGAAATCTCTAGTGCACCTAGGCTCAAATCCTAAATATACTGAATTATATCAGCCCCTTCTATCTGTAATAGTCTGATGTTCTACAGTACCACGGGTAAAGGAAAGATGAATTATCTATATGTTAGCTGTATTGTTGGACTATTTCTCTCCCAATAATACATTACTTAGCTAATGGAGCCTCTAATTCTTAGGGAATTATATTTATCTAATAAAAATAATAGTATTCTCAAATGACCTAGAAATGGCCACATGTACCAAACATGGTATTAATATTTAAAATTCACAGTCACCTCTGAGGACAAATAATAGTATAACCCTTTTGCCAGTGAAGAAACAGAAGGTTGAGGGGTTAAGTGGCTCACCTCAAGTTGTAGTGCATTTTAGAGCCATACTCCCCACTCTGAATCCAGCTTATTCTATCTTTTATAAATATTTTATGAATCTCTCCTTCACCTGCCACCATGGGCTTAAAAACATTTCCACTAATGAGTAGCACAGAGTTGTCTCTAAGCTACTTGGAACCAAAGTTTAGCCAGAATTTAGTATAATAGACAATTCGCAACACATTTGCAGAGATCAGCAGGGGAAATAAATCCACACAATAGAGTTTTGTATTCACAAAAGGTAAAATGTGCTGGAGACTTTTTTTAATGACAAATATAAAATAAAATTATTTGTAATAAAAAATAACATATTTAGCTTGAATTCCAACTACAAAGTAAAGATTAAAGAAGAAATAGATCATGAAGAAAACCTGTGAAGGAAGGAAATAAAAGATCAGAGTAGAAATAAATGAAATAGAGACTAAAGAGACAATAAAAAGTCAGTGGAACAAAGGCTGGTTCTTGGAAGACATAAACAAAATTGACAAACTTTTAGCTAGCCTCACCAAGAAAAAGAGAGCAGGTTCAAATAAATAAATATAATAAATTAAAAAGAATTTTCAACTGATACCACAGAAATACAAAAAATCATAAAAGACCAGTACAAACAATTATACACCAACAAATTGGAAAACCCAGAAGAAATGGATAAATTCCTAGAAACATACAGTCTTCTGAGACTGAATCATGAAGAAATGGAAAATCTGAATAAACAAATTACTAGCAATGAGATAGAATCAGTAATCAAAAATCTCCCAAAAAACCAAAAGTCCAGGACCAGACAGCCTCACAGGGAAAGTCTACCAAACTTTCAAAGATGTAATACCTATCCTCAACTCTTCCAAAAAATTGGAGAGGAAAGAATGCTTCCAAACTCAACTTAGGATGCCAGATTTACCCTGATAACAAAACCAAAGACACCACAAAACAAAAAGCAAAAAACAGAAAACTTATAAGCCAATATCCCTAATGAACATAGATGCAAAAATCCTCAAAAAAAACTTAGCAGACCAAATTCAACAGCACATTAGAAACATCATACACCATGATCAAGTGGGATTTATTCCAGGGATGCAGGGATGGTTCAACATTCACAAATCAATCAATGCAGTATATCACATTATATCGATATACTGCATGACCAAAATGAAGGATAAAAATCATATAATAATCTCAATAGAAGCAGAAAAAGCATTTGACAAAATTCAATCCATTTACCATAAAACACTCTCAACAAAATGGGTATAGAGGAAATGTACTTCAATATAATAAAGGCTATAAGTGGCAAACCCACACAGAGTATAGTACATGTTTCTAAGATCAGAAATAAGACAAGGATGCCCACTTTTCACTTTATTCAATGTAGCATTGGAAGTCCTAGAAATTAGGCAAGAAAAAGAAATAAAAGGCACCTAAATGGAAAGGAGGAAATAAAACTGTCACTATTTGCAGATGACATGGTTTTATATATAGAAAACCCTAAAGACTCCAACAAAAGACTGTTAGAACTAATAAGTGAATTCAATAAAGTTGCAGGATGCAAAATCAATATATAGAAATCTATTACATTTTTATACTCTAATAATCAACTCTTGGAAATGAAATTAAGAAAATCATCCCATTTACAATTGCATCAGAAATAATAAAATATCTAGGAATAAATTTAACCAAGGTGCTCTAAGACCAATACATTGAAAACTATAAGGCAATGATGAAGGAAATTGAAGAAGATACAAATAAATGGAAAGATAGTCTGGTCTCATTGATTGGAAGAACACTGCTAAAATGTCTATCTTACTCAAAGCAGCCTACAGATTCAATGCAATACCTGTCAAAACCTTGACGACATTTTTCACAGAAATAGAACAAATAATCCCAAACTTCATATGGAACCACTCAAGACCCCAAATAACTAAAGGATCTTGAGGAAGAGGAACAAAACTGGAGGTATCACACTCCCTGATTTCAAACATATTATAAGCCTATAGTAATTAAAACAGTATGGCATTGTCATAAAAACAACCACACAGATCAATGGAAGAGAACAGAGAGCCCAGAATTAAACCCACATATATATGGTCAATTGATTTACAACAAAGGAGTCAAGAGTATACAGTAGGGACAGGACAATCTCTTCAATAAATGGTGCTCGAAAAACTGGTCAGCCACATGCAAAAGAATGAGACTAAACCACCATCTTATACTATTCAAAAAATGAATTCCAAATGAATTACAGACATGAGTCTAAGACCTGAAACCATAAGACTCGCAGAAGAAAATATAGGCAATAAGCTCCTTGACATGAGTCCTAGTGATGTTTTTCTGGATCTGATGTCAAAGGCAAGGAGGAATAAAGCAAAACTAAACAAATGGGACTACATCAAGCTAAAAAACCTCTTCACAATGAAGGAAATCATTGACAAAATGAAAAGGCAAGTTACTGAATGGGAGATGTTTGCAAATTATATATCCAAAAAGGGGTTAACATCCAAAATATATAAGGAGCTCATACAACTCAACAACAACAAAAAACAAACAACCTGATTTAAAAAATGGACAGAGGATCTGTATAGACATTTTTCCAAAGAAGACATACGGATAGCCAATAATCACATAAAAAGATGTTCAACATCACTAATCATTAGGTAAATGCAAATCAAAACCGCAATGAGGTATCACCTCACACCTATTAGAATGGCTGTCATCAAAAAGACAGAAAATAACCAGTGTTGGAAAGGATGTAGAGAAAAAGGAACTCTTGTACCTTGTTGGCAGGAATGTAATGGTGCAGCCACTATGATAAACAATGTGGAGTTTCCTCAAAAAATTAAAAATAGAACTACTATGTGATCCAACAATTTTACTTCTGGGTATCTATCCAAAGAAAATGGAAACACAAATTGAAAAGATATATGCACCCTATGTTTATTGTAGCATTATTTACAATTGTCAAGATATGGAAACAACCTAAGTGTCTAATGATTGATGAGTGGATACAGAAGATATGATAAATAATAGATAGATAGATAGATAGATAGATAGATAGATAGATAGATAGATAGAAGATAGATAGATAGATGATTGATAGATAGAGAGATGATAGACACAATGGAACACTATTCAGCCATAAAAAAGAAGGAAATCTTTCTGTTCACAACATCAATGAATGTTGAGGATATTATGCTAAGTAAAATAAGTCAGATGGAGAAAGACAAATACCAGATGATTTCACTTATATGTGACATCTAAAAAACAAAACAAATGGACAAAACAAAACAAAAATAAGCTCATAAATATAGAGAACAGATTGGTGGTTCCTAGAAGGGAAGGTGGTGAAAGGTGGGTGAAACAGGTGAAGGGACACGACTTATGGTGGTCATCACTTTAGAGTGTATACAAATATGGAATTGTAATGTTGTACACCCAAAACATATATTACATTATAGACCAATTTTACCTCAAGGATAAAAAAAGAAAACCTTTTATTTCAAAATGTATCAAACTATAACAAAATGAAGAAAACTGTAAAAGTGTTCAGACATGAGTGTCTCAGTTTTATGAGAAAGTTAAGTTCAACACAACTCATTTTTATTCTCATTTTAGTTTCTTCTCTTTTCCCAACAGATCATTTTCCTTACTATATGAGGATCAGTGCAGAGGTCTGCCATATTAAACTGTCACAAGAATACAGGGATGAAAGATTCCTGATAGTGGGGGAAGCTTAGGTGAATAATCTACCAGGGAAGTGCCATCACTAAGTTAAGGTAATAACACACACAGAAGGACACACATTCATCCACCGAGACTGAATCTTTTCAGTTTAATATATCTTATGACTTGTACCAATAGTCTTTAAAGTTTGAAAGGCACGTAATGCCCTAGAAATTACAAACTAATTACTTTTTTTATTATCAGTAAAATAAAAAGAAACCAACAACAGAGCCAAATAATTGAAGACTTATTTGAAAGAATTTATCTCAATATTCAACTTCTAGTTCTTCGATGAAAGAAACATCTGCTCTCAATTCTTCAATCTCTGTAAGAAAAGAAGTGTAAGGATTAGAAAGTTGGCCATGTGTGTTTAAATGTATACATATTTGTATAATATTTCTTCAAATCTAACACTTACCTAATAATTTTACCTTAATTATGTGTTTAGAAACACTACTTTCATTAATTTTAAACAAGAACTTTATTAAATATTATGGATATCTAGCTTCATTGAGGAAAGTTTTCAGGCTGACTAGCATTTACATCATTTAGGGGAAAATACGTGGAGTTATGGTTTGCATACAGTGTGTTGAGTGTCTAACTGCCCCTAACTCTCTTCCGAGGGAATTGGCCTAGGAATTTCATATGCGTAAATTGTTGGTCTTTGGCACAGCTATTTGGAGCAGGGGTGAATGTTGGACCCCCAGGTAGCCATCCATAGGTGACTGTCACAGGATTCTGTCCATAAGAAATGCCTTTATACTGGATGGTAACAATTCAACCAAAACAAATTCTCTCCAGTTTGAACGTGAAATATGCAAAGATAGAGTTGGTTAGCAGCTTAAGTAAAAACAATTGAAACAGAGATGGACTGGGGCATAAAATAGCAAGGCTCAAGAGGAGAGAATAATGGACCTATCTTTCTGGAAGCAACACAAGGGAACCAGGTTGCTACCAGAGTGATGTTGAATGCCAAAGTTCCACTTCTCCCTAAAGCACCACCGCAGAATTACAGTTTTTACTCTGAATGTGGGGTCTGAACATATATTTTTTCAGGCTATTTTCTGTTCTTCCCCGCTCCCCAGTGGGGCCAAGTTTATCCGCGGTGCTCAACCCCCCAGCTGGTCAACCTGATATTTCCTGTTCTTTCTTAATCAAAAGGCTCATTACATAACATAACCAAACATATCTCTATTCCTTGCAGCCTCAAAAAACCATAAGGCCGGTTGCATTAAACATCTTTAATTAAGCATGATAAATAGGGTTAAATATCACTGGATTTCTGTGCTAACTGCTTTTTTTAGTAATGATACAAATATTTTCCCAATCTCCCTCTATATTGCTACATAGTTGATCAGCAACACTAAACCATCCTAACTTGTATAATAAATTTTCAAGAGGTAGAATAGCATGGTGGTGAAGACCGTAGACTCTGGGGCATTGGTTCAGATCTCAGTTCAACTACCTTATAGCTCTGTGATCTTGGGTATGTTTCTCGACTTCACTGGATCTCTTTCCTCATCTGTAAAACAGAGATATTAATTGTATCTACCTCATAGAGCTTTTGTGAAAATCAAATGAATTATTATTTGTAGAGCATTTAGAAGTTCAACTGAAAATAAGCACTATATGAGAACTAATTATTATTACTATTATTATTTAAATGAGAAAATAATTTAAACTCTGGAAGATCGTATTTCAATTTTTAAATAGCATCATCTACTTTATAAAAGGGATTAATCAGGGGTCTTGGCTGGTTCAGTGGGTAGAGCATGCAACTCTTGATCTCGGGGTTGTGAGTTCAAGCCCCACAATGGACATAGAGAGTGCTTAAAAAAAAGCATTAATCTTATTTTTAAGAGATTTTATTTATTTTATTTTAGAGAGAGACAGAGCGTGCATTCACAAGCATGAGCCGGGGAGGGGGAAGAGTAGAGGGCGAGGGAGAGCACAGAGCTCGACTTGGGGCTTGAACTTACAACCCTAAGATAAAAACCTGAGTTGAAATCAAGAGTTGGAGGTTTAACGAACTGAGCCACCCAGGTGCCCCCAAAAAGGGTTAATCTTAGTGGAAACTTGTGGTATGCTTTACCCCCAATGTGCTTTTATTGGTATTCTTCTACTGAAATATAAAAGTGAAAACGAAGGCAACTCTCAAAAGATTCCAATTGGGCACATCATTTCATTACAGCTAATTCTGGATACAAGATTTGGCAAGGAAAATATGCTTAGCCAAAACATTCTAAATTCTTCTATTACATAGAAAGCACCCTAGGCTATTCATAAAAGTTCCAGGCCCTAGGATATTCACTGGAGCTATTCATCAAATAATTCAAACAGCTGATAAAGAGTTGACCGAAACAGCAATGATTGAATTCCTCTCTAAGGAGCCAGAGTGAGTCTCTGGCAAAAAACAAGAAGCTATTATGTCATGTCCAATTTACTCGGTCTGGTGATTCAAAGAACACTGTTGCATCCATTATAATCATTTCCCTTTCTAAGGTTCTTATATTCATTAGGAAATGTCCTTAGCTACCCTAAAGACTTCATGTTCATTATCTATATTAGATTGAATAAACTGGATATGGCCTGGCAGAGTGATAAAACAATATTAGCAAACAGATGCTGGACATTAGTGCCTTAAAGTAGCTTTCAGAGATGCTCTCACGGCCCCTAGCCCTTTCCCTAGCTGAAACTGCCAGCCATGCGCTCTGCCTCCGTCCCCTCCCTGTGTGCACTCAGGACTGGATCGTCTTCATAAGCAAGAGGATTAAGAGGCCCAAGAGCAGATGCTCTTCTACAATAAGTACTCCTGCAATCTCCAATTGTGCTTTACATGCAGTTGATAGCAATCACTCCCCAAAGAGACATTTCTTAAGTACCTCTCTATTTTAAGATCCACATTTTGGTAATTTTATTAAGTTAGAAATTAAATACTCACTGGCTAAAGTGCATCACTGTGAACAAAACTGTGCTCAGAGACCCTGTTAAAGTACATCTTCTCTGCATTTTTCAACACTGACTTTGTCCAACTAAATGCAAAGCATGGTCCAATGGAATGTGAGGCATCTGTAAAAGAGTTGAAGTGCAATGTCAGATTTTAGGTCCTCAAAACTGTGTTTGTAGAACTCATCAGTACAGTTTTCATGATAAAAATGCTAGATTTCCTCGGGCCTTCTAACAGAGAATATAGTTTAAGTGTTTTGTATATGTACCTATGAAGGTGAAAAGCCTTAAATCTAGAAATCATACTACATTTCAGTTGTTTTAGTCCTGACTTAATTCTGAAGTAATATATGTGCCCATAACGAGTGATGAGAGGACATTAATGAAATTAATTATGTCTGGTGCATCCATTGTTAATATTGACATAGCCATTTATTGATAGTCATTTTGGTAAAAGCAAACCAAGAAGGAAAATCAAGAAAATGAAATCAAGAAAATGAAAAGAAAGATGAAATTATACAAAGGGTCTTGATTTTATCCATTCTTTCATGTGCTTTGACTTTACCGCAAAACATCTCTGTATCTTTTTTCTTTCCCCAAGTGATTTATCATCCTAGTAACCTCTGTTATGATCTATGTTTCCTTATAAGAAAATGTTCAATATATTCAGCATCTTTTTTTTTGTAAAACCCTTGATCACTTCTAAATGTCAACAACTTTCAATGTTGGTAGGTATTATATGCATATGTGCAAATATTATAAACATGTATATGTTTATATGTATTTGCACACATATACATGCATATATTTGGTTATATATTATATATATATTATAAATATAGTTGATAGGGTCTATATCTGTATTTTTATCTCTAGCTGTATCTATATATTTCTATATACAGAGATATGCAATACTTAATTCCTTCCAGATCTTGAATTCCCTGTGCAATCTGATAAAATCACCTAGGAAAAATGCACTTGTGTATATATAAAAAACCAGTGTTACCAGCAAGGTATGCATTCATATCTAAGTCCATAGGTTGCAAATTAAGAAACTTAGTCAACACTTGTATTGATCCACAAAAAAGTTCAGTTTAGAAAAATGTTAGAGAAATACTCTAACATGTCCTTTTTTCATATATTGTAATAAATAGGAGGAGAAATAGTAATCTTCCTCTGATTTTATTTTCAAGTCTGGCTGGAGAACTATGAGGAAATGCCCTAAGACAATAGTCAGCAGCCCAGGCTTTTCATTGTTTTGTTTATTTGCTTTGCTTGTTTTTCCTATGCAGCTTTCACAGGAAGCACAGTAAAGGGCATTACATCTCTCCTTTCCTTCAGTTATTTTCCAGAGGAGAGGGAGAAAGGACATGGGGCCCTGGAGAATGGACGGTGGTATTATCAGAATATCTGATAGGAGCAGAGATTGGGATGAGTTGTAGATCTCTGAATTGTAAATTACCCTCTTGAGAAAGAAGGCATTCTGTGGGTACCTATCAAACTGTATGGCCTTTCTATGTTTTCTTTCTAATGTCTACTTCCATACTATTTCCTGGGAAGAGGGGTTTTCCTTGACTTTGAGGTTGTTAAAGATTAAATGATGGAAAAGTCTTAATAATTAAGGTCCAGTTCCAGAATAAAAGCAGAGAGAGCTATGTGTTTGTGGTTACACACACCTATCAAACACACCACTTTTTTTTATTGTAGTCATCATGGCCCTTTGTGACTGGCATAATTTCAAAAAGGAAGCAGACACCATGACTGAAAGAATGTTAAAATATTTTATTGGCTATAGGACATCCTTTGTGTCCTAGAAGTCAGGCAACATAATTTAACTCAGAGAGCACAACTTTCATAAAATCTTATGAGCCAAACCAGTACACTGTGTTCTCCAGAATGCTTCCAGTTGGTAGCCCTTCCCATTTCTGTGATAAAATAAAAGGAGTGGGAGTGTCTGGCATCTCATCTAGGAGACCATCGTGTCATTCAACGGTCTAAGATTTACAAAACCATCAATATATTCTGTGTCATGCTCAGAACATCCCAAGTTCCCTTTTAAGTAAAGTTGGTTCCTTTCAGAATATGGGGATTTCAAGAATATTATTGTGACTAGAAAAAGAAAAGGAAAGCCTTTACACAAATTTCTGGCCTTTTACCATTATTGCCCTTGAGAGAAATTAAGTCTGACTGCAGACAAAAATGGGGAAGCTATTCAGCAAGTTCAAAAGTGCACTGACCTTTTAATTACTCTTAAATTGTATTTTACATAAGGATTAACATTAGGCCTCTGTAGCATCAAATCTCTACTTCGTTAACTTTCTAAATTTATCTTACAAACTGTAACAGAGCTTCGGGATAATATGTAAGTCAGTGAGTAGTCGAGACAATGATTTTAAAATATCTCTAACATTTTCAGCTCCTCTCATTTTCCCTTAAGCTTTATATCTATTTCTCTTTATTCAGTTAATAAATGGTTATTGAATGCCTACTATATCCCAAGCACTGTGCACAGTATTGAAGATAATGATAATAAATAAGATAAATACAGGTTTCTTGCCCTGAGAGAGCTTGCAGTATTTTGGAGACACAGACAAGCAATGAGGCAATTCCAGTGTGATACGTGCTCTTTGACAGGGAGGAGCAGTTTGCTAAGGGATGACATTTTAAAAAGGCATCTAAACCAGATTGCAGGAATTATGGAAGGATTTCTAGATGAAGTAACACCTACGCTGAATCTTGAGTGGTGAGCCATTGGCCAGATGCAGGAAGGTGTCTGGTTTGAAGAAAGAGCAATAATGAGAGAGGGAAGAAGAGGGCTTTACCTTAAAATCTGAAAGAAACCTGTGTAAGTCTAAAGATTAATGAGAAGGACCCAGCATTGAGGAAGAATATGAAGTTAGAGGAGAAAGTGAGTATAAATGATAGGACAAGGATCTCATGAAGGCACAGCACAGCTGAAGAATGAGCCTGTGGAAGGAATTATTACACTATAATGGAAGGACAGAATAAACAAAAGTATAAACAATTTTAAAAGGTGCAGTGGCAAGAAGCTGAGAGAGTTCTAGTAAAGTGGTTTCAATTTCTTAAAATGAACAAATATAGTAATCAATATTTATTGATTATATTTTAGTCTCAATCAGGGTGATTAGAATCCATCTAATAGTCAGAACTCCCTGTGGCACAGACATCTTCCCCATTTGCAGATGCAAAAACAATGCCTCAGAGAAGACAGTTTGTTCAACAACTCATAATCAGCAAGTGTCAGAGTCAAAGACACAGAATCCAGAATCTCTAGGCCGTACGCTTCTTTGCAGTCCCTCCAGGAAAGTGGAAGCAGCAGTTCTCCACTATGTGAATAAGGGAGGAAATGGAGACAAAAGTTTGAGATAACCAGAAAAGGATCAAACTGCCACGAACATTTCCTATTCTAACTACAAGGGCTGCTGGATAGTGCTAAGATAAGATAATTAGAAATATATTGGGTCACCGGTCATTTGGAAATCTCAGTTTGCTCAACAACTCAGTCAAGTGTGGACATGGAAGAAGTAGGCAACTGAATTGATCTAGGATAGAAATTTTTCCAGGGAGATGGTGTTTTAGTCAGCTCAGGCTGCCATAAAAAAATATCATAGCCCCGCTGCCCCAACAGAATGTATCTTTTCACAGGTCTGGAGGCTGGATATCTGAGATCAGGGTGCCCACATGGGCAGATTTGGGTGAGAGCTCTCTTCCTGGATTGCAGACAGCCAGCCACTTTCTCTCTGTGTCTTCACATTGTGACGAGAGAGAGAGAGAGAGAGAGAGAGAGAGAGAGAGAGAGAGATATTGAGAGGGAAAGCTCTCTGGTGTCTCTTTTCGTAAGGACACTAATCCCATCATGGGGCCCCACCCTTAGGGCCTCATCTAAACCTCATTACCTCCCAAACGCCCCATCTCCAGCTACCATCATGCTGGGAGTTAAGGTTTCAACATACGAATTTTAGGGAGGTAGACAGGGGAGGGGGGGCATAGTACAGTCCATAGCAGATGGAAAAAAATGGAAGCTAATTAAATGTGTGATTTAAAAAAAATATTCAAGACCTGAACCAAAAAAAACTAAAATGAAGGAGAAAGGAAGTGAAGACCAACCAGGTTTATTGCAGGGGAAAATGTGGGAGAGCCCTGATGAGGCTACAGAATCCATGTAACAGAAACAACTTGGCTCAAATAACACAGATGGAAGATGGGATGATTGAATTGATTTTTTAATCTTTCATATCTCCCATATTGATTTTTAGTTAATATCTAAAAATAAATAAAGGTCTGTGGACTCATTTCCTACAGGCAGAAGAGAAGAAGAGAGATCTGAGTCCACTCTGCAAACACACTTGAGGAAAGACTGAAGGGTCAGCTGGAAGCTTGCAACTTCAAAGAGCGAATGGCCAATGAAGTTTCCAGGAGAGAGGAAAAGGTGAGCGAACAAATTTGCTGAAAGAGATCATCATGGGCATCCCAGCAAATCCTGCCCTGTGGCTAGTAAAAGACAAGGAGAGGTGGCTGTTTAGGAAAAAAAAATCAAATTCCTACTATATGTAAGATAATATACTCGCTGCACAGAAATCTATCTCACCAGGTAGTGACGTTTAACAATTTCAGTGAATGATTGAAACACATTTTTAAAAGAATAATAAGTCAGAAATCAATGAAGAAAATTTGATAGACATTAAGATATAATTGTAAATAGTATATTAAATGAGCAACTTTTGTTTTTTCTGATCCCATTATGTTTCATCAAATGGAATTCAGGTTGTCATCCTTTGTCCACCACCTCATAAATTATATTGTCTAATGGATTAGTAAGAAAAGGATAATATTAGTCAATCACTCAATGGACATTTTTAATCACCAAAACATAATTTTGTCCAATAAGCTATTTATTTGATTGAGATTAAGAACACAAACCCTTCTGCAGCACCTGGGTGTCTCCGTTGGTTGAGCTTCTGCCTCTGGTTCAAGTCATGATCCCGGGGTCCCGGGATCGAGCCCAGCTCCGGGCTCCCTGCTCCGCGGGAGGCTGCTTCTCCCTCTGCCTCTGCCCCCGTCCCCCGCTCGTGCTCTCTCTCTCTCTCTCTCTCTCAAATAAATAAATAAAATCTTTTTTTGAAATTGAACAAAGCGATCCTGTCACTTAAAGAAAACAACTGACAGTGTTTATATCAATCATACAATTTAAGTTTCAAATGTGGGCTTCAATTCGCTTGCCAGCTTTGCAAGATTTACAGACTTTCCTGATGAATTTGGTAGTGGTATCAGTGAAATTTCATGATATTGTAATAGTGAAATGCAGCAACATTTGGAAGATCTGCATAACTCAACGTGACAATATTTTCCAAATGTTCAGTGTATCATATTACAAATTCATGCATGGGTAAAAACTACATTTATGTTACATAATAGACCAGTGGGCAGATCAATGGATTTTAATGTAATGAAAGTTTATTAATCAAGTTTCATAGTTTCAGATTCTACCTTACAGTTAACCTTTAAGAAATTACTGCTTGCTGAGTTTGGGTATAGTATCAAAGAAAACTATTCCCAATTATTTATAAAGGCTATTCAGAGTCTCCTCCCTTTTTCAACTACATATATGTGTGCAAACCTGGATTGTCTTCATTTACTTCAACCAGAGCAACACATCACAAAAGACAGAATGCAGAAGCAGATATGATAATCCAATCGTCCTCTATTAGGCCAATACCAGAGACATTTGCAAAATGTGAAACGCTGCCACTCTTTTCACTAAAATTTTGTATGGGAAATACAGTTATTTCATTAAAAACATGTTACTCATGTTAATATGTAATGATATTTTTAAGGATGTTATTTATATTGTTGTTTTAAAATTTAAATACAGGTAGTAGGGTCCATATGGATGCTGAATAGCCAAAGAGTGACTGCATTGCATATTATTTTTTTGAGAGCAACCAGCATGCACCTTTATTTTTTTTTATTTTTTTTATTTTTTTGCTCTCCTCATATCAAATAACTGGAAGTCTAAGAAATTCATTTCCCAGAATCCCCTGCCATTAGGTTTCTAGGTTAGAGTCCACTAAGCAGAGGCCATGAAGTTTGAAAAAAGTAGAAACCATTATTTTCTCCCAGTAAGGAGATTCCATGGACTTCAACAGAAGTGATTCTTTGCAGCTTCTTCAGATCCCCTGGTAATTGTTCATCTGGTGCAGTGGTTAAGCTGAGATCATTAGTGGAGTTCCCTGTGATTCCTGGAACTTCCTAATGCTTGCGTTGCTTGTGATAGAACTGAAAAATAGTGAGTGTTTTCCACAATCACCGCTCCTCCAGACCTTCTCATGTATTTATAAGTCACTAGTTCGTTGTATTAAATTTCTTCTTGCTTGAAATGCCATAGTTGTTTCTTTATTTTTCTGATTGAAGTTGGACTCATACCAGGAAATCGCTTATGTCAATACTGAAAATGTGAGATTTGGCAACACCTTATTTTAGCGTAAAATTTTTCGATGAAAATTTAATCAACTGCTATCACCCTGAGCAAAATACTTAAACAGGCTTTATAGAATAAGAAATAAGAGAACACACTGATTTTGGGGGAAGAACATAAAAAAATCCATGATACCTATACCTTTTATCTCCGTGATTTATTCATTCCATAACTAGAAACCTGTATCTCCCACTCCTTTTCACCCATTTTACTCATGCCCCAACTCCCCTCCCTTCTGGCAACCATCAATTTGTTCTCTGTACTTATGGGGTTTTTTCTGCTTCTTGCTTATCTGTTTATTTGTTTTGCTTTTTAGACTTCACATATAAGTGAAATCATATGGTATTTGTCTTTCCCTGTCTGACTTATTTCAGTTAACATAATATCTTCTAGGTTCATCTACGTTGTTGCAAATGGCAAGATCTTATTTTTTTTTTTAATGGCTGGGTAATATTCCAGTGTGTGTGTGTGTGTGTGTGTGTGCATGCGCGTGCACACATGTGTGTGAGAGTGGGTGTGGATGACATCTTCTTTATCCATTCACCTATCAGTGGACACTTGGGTTGCTTCCGTATATTGGTTATTGTAAATAATGCTGCAATAAACATGTTTTATTCTTTTTGTTTGTTTTCTGAGTCAGTCCAGTCCACTTTATGGCTTGGTTCTCCTCTGTGGACCAGCTATGGTTCCCAGCTGATGCACTTGTCCCCCCGCCCCCAACCACCACACTGAATTTCATCTTTCTGTGGCAGAAACACCTTATTGCCTTCCAACCACAAATTACTGTCTTGTCTCTCAAAATAAAAGAATATTAATTTTTACCTAGAAAAACTGCAGTCAGTTAAAAGTTTTAGTTTCCAAGTCTTCCTTGTCTCTAAGTACTAGTAAGTAAGATCTGAAGAAAGTTCTATGTAAATAAAGGTGTTATGTGGAACTTCCAGAAAGCCTCAAGTAAAAGGGAAATATGCTCTTCTTCCTCCCTTTCTCCATGCTGCTGTAACAATTGCATGGAACTTAAGGATAAAAGCCATACCCTCAGGGTGCCAGGATGAACACGTAGGAGCACAGGTCCCTGGTGACTATGGGGTTGGCATACCTGCTCAGATTGCCTTCCCCTAGAATTCTTTATGTGAGAAATAAACTTTCCATCATATTTCAGCTATCTTCTTTCAAGTTTTCTGCCACACAGAACCTCACACAGTCCTAACCAAAACCAGTCCTAACCTATAATTCTCAAATTGTAAATAACACAGGGCTATTTTGAACAAAACACTTTCCGTGGAAACCTGGCAGTAACAGATGGGGACGTATGGAATGGAAATGAAATACTACATTCAGTGGAGGACAGCACTGTTTCTAGATATTTGTTATCGCTTCTCTGCTGCGGAATTATTCGTCATTGTCCATGCCTACCCATGAGTCGCCTGCCTTCCATCATTTTCTTGAGGCTCTCTTCTCTTCTAGTTTGACTTATCTCTTAAACGATCTCTTCTTGTGCACTTCCAGTAAGTCAAAATTCCTCTTGTTTATATTGTCAAGAGTTCATTTCTGTCTTTCTCTCACCCACTCCATCCAAACTACATGCATAACATCACATTTCCAAGCAATCCCAGTGTCCTTTCATCAATAAAAGACCTCTCTGCCCAAGAGATAACTTAAGCAATCCCATTAGAAAGAAGCAGCAGCTACAATTAGTTTCTAATCATATATTTCTTCCTATTGCATCACTACTTAAGAAGCAGCAAAGATACCCCTGTGAAAATTTAATGAAATCAGAAATTCCCCCCAACAGATTTTAGCAGTTTCTATGTATCACGAAAAATACCTAGAAAGGCAGGAGCCCTGACGCTGCTGATGCTCCTGGGACGAATGTGAAATCAGAAGCCATTTCTTTTAACAAAGGGACCCCCTTGAACCATCTGTAATCCTCCCAACTTCCTGCCAGCTATTGCGGAGGCATGTAGACCTTGCCGCCTTAAGCCTGAGCTTGCTTACTGCATCTGTTACATGATTTTTCTCCCCAGCCCTCATAGGGTTCAGCTTCTCTCTTAAACACAGAATAAAATGTTTGCGGTGTTGCTCTCTTGCCATCCCATAGCTTCGGTTCAACAGCCATTCTCTGAGAACTTTGTTATATAACGCACAGCCCCTTTCACCCCAATGACTATATTCAATTTTCACATGGATGATATCCAATAAATCAAGACTCCAGCTTGACAATTTCCTTACCTCTTCCTTTCCACTGTTTTTCATCTCCACTCTCCCTCTGACACGATGAGCATATTTGAATTTGTCACCAACTAAAATTTCACCTCTTAAATCTTAAACTCTAATTTTCTATCACCAACAATTTTTGGCATTCCATCTTTCTCCCCCTCAGCCCCATCACAACCACTTTTAAGCCTTTGAAGACAATTCTGGGAGGAGGAGGCAGAGCAAAAGTTTCTCTGCCTCTCTCCATCTTAGAAACTATCCAAAAATAACAAGGAGAAAAACAGAAGTGACCACTTTATCTTCAATAAACACTAATGAAAATCCATAACCCTGGATGAAAATAAATTTTAAAAAGCTCCAAATGTGATGAAAATTAGACCAAAGCATTGAAAGTTTGGACGAGAACTCAGTAGAATCCAGGCAGAGTGCTCTGAGTTGAGTTCATCCAGACTGCGTCACACCTCCAGGGGCAAACAGTATCCCCCATTAGAACAGCAAGATGCTGGGGGGGGTGGGCAGTGGGAGTCCACCTGATGCTTTTGTGTTTCAAAGGAGTGGCCAGGGAGGTGGGACTGAAAGAGGAAATATATAGAAAAGCTGTCTTTGAAAAGGGAGTGACAGCATAGAGAATAAAATATGGGTAATGCACAGCCTTAAAGCTTCTGATCTTAGCTGGAGAAGAAGAAAAGATCTCAGCACGCCTGTGTGTGCTCACGTAGACAAACACATGGATGTATGAACGTGCATCTGCACAGACACACACACACACACACACACACACACATACCATATCATACTAAAACAGAAACATATTGAACTTTCCAGAGCCATAGAGGACCTTTTTGCTACCGTAGAACACAGGAGATTGAGAAAACATTTGGAGAAGGCTGTCTGAATTTCAATAAACTGCAAGCCCACCCTCCTCTCTGATGCCTCTTCCAACTCTTCAGAAATGATCATCTTTCCAGGATAAATAGTACTAAGGATAATAAGGGAAAAAAAAAAAAAACTAAGAAGGAGGATGTGGAGAGGAATACACTCACAAAATACAGGTAAGAGTCATTTGTTGAAAACTCAGTACAGACAAGAAAATAGGTATCTATTATTTGCAATCCTGACTCTCTGCACTGGCCTCTAGAATAGTGTTCTTTGTATTCCCAGCACCTAGCAGAGTGGCTTGCACATAATAAATATTTCATCCAGATTTGATGAATAAATAAGAGATGTTCTGAAGGAGCATTTCAGATATTATCGGTGTCCATTTGAAAATGATTTGCGGTAATTGGGCCTTCCTAGATTTCCTAAAATGAAACAAATATGTGTAGTTTTTGTACTAAGTTTAATCAAGGCAGATCCTTTTGAAAATCTAATTAAATTAAACAAATATTTGCTGAGTCCTCACTATGCATAGATTGTTCTGTTAGTTTCCAACATGGATTTAAAAATGAGACCTTGAGTAGCTGAATATCTACTATTTAACTAATTAAAATTTTAATTTAAAAAATGAAGTTTTTAACTGGTCTAGGGAAGTAAAAATGCTATTTCATCCCCACCACCCATTTCAGAATCTATTCAAACAGTAAAACCATTTCTACCATTCCAATATAGTAATAGACTGAACAGGTAGATAATACAAACTATTCTAAATAGTGCAAGTGAACCAGATTTCTTTATATTTAATAATATACAATCATAGTTACTGGGACTTCATTTATTTACTCATTCAGCAAGTATTTGTAAAATGCCTTCAATTAGGAAGATGCTATATTATGTTAGGCAGTTTGAGAGTTCATAAAACTTACTACATTCAAAGCATAAGTGACATTTGATTATAATGCATTTTTATTTCTGTTTGTAAATAAAGGGATTTTCATTCCCTGTTTCATATCAGATAAAGAAAAGGGGGAGGGCTGGAGACTGGGTTTTGGTTCCACATGTAAGGAACTCAGAAGTTTACATGCCATCCTAACAACATGTGAAAATATGAACAGACTGAAAAATCAACAACTCTTCTTGGGTCCATGAGAGAGATGAGGACACAGGGCAAATCACTGCACCCAAGACTGAAGAGATAGAAGTCAAATAGGAAGGCAAGGCAGAAGCACAGAAGCTGAAACACCTATGGTTACTAGTGCTGGGGCAGGATGAACCCTGCATGTTCATTAACAAATTGCTGTGGACTCAATGGGGACAATTCTGAGAGTTAAAAACTCCAGGTAGACACAGTCATGGGAGACCCCCACCATTTTGTGACATTTACCTCCAGGAGCTCAACCAGGTTCCCATAGTAAATATCAGAGAAAACGCCCTTTGGGCTTCCAGTTGGGGGAAGGGAAGGGAAAGGGAGCCATCTTGAAATATACCAGAGCACTGTGTTCTTCTTAACAAGGTCTGCCTTCAGGGGAAGCTAGTTAATCAATCAGTGCCTAACCTGATGGGGTATTTTCAGAGCCTAACTGACCCTAAGAGAGGGGAATACCCAACTCCAGCCCACTCGAGCTATCCTGTCCCACCTAAGGGAGGAGGAAAAAAACTGAGAAATTCTTGTAAAGTTCAAAGTCTAAAAGCATAGCCTCACTTAAAAACTGAGATCTAGGGCACCTGGGTGGCTCAGTCGTTAAGCGTCTGCTTTGGCTCAGGTCCTGATCTCAGGGTTCTGGGATCGAGCCCCGCATCGGGCTCCCTGCTCTGCGGGAAGCCTGCTTCTCCCTCTCCTACTCCCCCTGCTTGTGTTCCCCTTCTCCCTGTGTCTCTCTGTCAAATAAATAAAATCTTAAAAAAAAAAAAAACCTGAGATCTAATCATAGGACTATAGAATGATTCTTCTCCCCACATACCTCACCACCACATTGTTAAAGGCCTATTTACAATAGGTCCTTGTACCCAGTACACCATGACCAGTTATCAACGAAAAATTACAAAGCATAACAAAAGGCAAAAAAGCACAATTTGAAGAGACAGAGCAAGCATCAGGGCCAGACATGGCAGGGATGTCGAAATTATCAGACTGGGGATTTTAAACAACTAGGATTAATATGCAAAGAGCCCTAATGAATAAAATAGACATCATGCAAGAATAGACGAGCAATGTTAGCAAAGAGATAGAACTCCTATAAAAGAACCAAAAAAGAAGTGCTAAAGATTAAGAACACTGATAGAAATGAAGAATGCCTTCAATGGTCTCATAAGTAGACTGGACATAGATAAAGACAAAATCTCTGAGCTTGTGGTTATCTCAGTAGAAACCTTCAAAATTGAAAAGCAAAGAGAAGACTTTCTGAAGAAAACAGAACAGAATATCCAAGGACTGTGGGACAACTACAAAAGGTTTAACATATGCATAATAGGAACACCAGAAGGAGAAGAAAGAAAGAAACAGAAAAAAAAAAAATCTGAAGCAATAATGACTGACAGTTCCCCCAAATTAAAGTCAGACACCTACCCACAAACCAAAAAAGCTTAGAGAACACCATGCAGGATAAAAATCTACACTTACACATATCATTGTTAAACTACAAAAAATCAAAGAAAAACAAAAAGTCTTGAAAGAAAACAGAGAAAAATGAGATCTTACCTATAGAAGAATTACATCCAACATCTCCTCCTAAACCATGCAAGCATGAAGAAAATGGAGTGAAATAAAGTGTTGAGAGACAGAAGCCACCAACCCAGGATTCTGTACGCTGCAACATTATCCTTCAAAGGTGAGGAAATATAAAGACTTTCTCAAATAAACAAAAATTGATAGAATTTGTTGCCAGTAGATGTGCCTTGCAAGAAATGTCAAAAGAAATTCTTCGGAAGGAAGGAAAATAATAAAGGTTAGAAATTCATATCTACATAAAGAAAGGAAGAGCATTGAAGAAGGAATAAGTGAAGATAAAATAAAAAATTTTTCTCTTATTCTTAATTGATCTAACAGATAAAGGTTGTTCAAAATAATGATAGCAACAATGTATCAATTACATACACTTATTTATGTCTTATGTACATACATGTTTCTGGATGTTCATGTATAAGTGAAATGAATGACAGCAATGATGCAAGGGAGGGAGGGGAAAAATTAGGATTGTTTTGTTATTATAAGATATTCACACTATTTATGAAGTGGTATAGCGCTACTTAGAAGTACACTTGGATTGGGTGCCTGGGTAGTTCAGCCAGTTAGGTGTCCATCTCTTGATTCTGGCTCAGGTCAACATCTCAGCGTCTTGAGATCCAGCCCGAGCCCCAACTAGGCTCCATGTTCAGCAGAGTCTGCTTGAGATTCTCTCTCTCCCTCTGCCCCGCCCCCCATTCAAGTGCGCTCTCAATAAATAAATATTGGAAAAAAGTAGACTTGGATTAATTATAAATGTATATTGAAAACCCTAGAACAACCACTAAAAAATTTTTAAAAGAGCTATAACTGATACACTAAGAAAGGAGAGAAAATAGACTTTCATAGAATGCTCAGTTAAAACCACAAAAGGCAGAAAAAGAGTGGAAGACAAAAATAGGAACAAATACTGAGGGCAACAAATGGCAAACAAATAGAAAACAGCAACCAAAAAATGGTAGATATTAGTCAAACTAAGTCAGGTAAAAAGTAGTGCTTACATTGCTAGTGTTTAGTTTATTAAGAAAAAGTTCAAAAAAGCAAGGTTAAAAATAGCATGTGGCCACATATTTACCATATAATCTCCTTTCTCTTCATTTTGCGTGCTAGAAAAATAGGATTTATGAGAAAGAATATAAAGAAAAAACGCTTTTTAAAAATCGATTCTAATAAAAGGAACTCTAGTCCTTTTGATTAATCAGAATCTCCTAAAATATGTTCCTTTGAAAACGTCTTCCCAGTTATAAAGGGCCGTTCACAAGAAAGGACTTCTATGGTCAAATCAGTCTGGGATTTGTTGCATTCTATAAATTCCTTACAATACATGTGAGCAGATCAAAGAGTCTGAAAAGTCCCACAGTAAAGAAAGTTCATTTAGCCAAATGTCTCCCAAGTTTTGGAAAGTGTGAACAAATTTTGGCAAAGAATGTGATCTCATAACTCAAAAGCACCAGGTTTTTAAAGGTGGTCGAGCAGAATTAGCTTAAAATGAATATGATCCATGTCTATACCCACAGTCTCTGTCTTTCCTGCCTTTTTTACACAAAAGGACTGGCCCCTCCCTCCATGTACACTTCAGTTGCCATCCCCCTTTTACTTTCTCCAGGACTTTATTCCTACATCATCTATTTTCTGGAGATGTTTTTCTCTGTTAAGATGCTGATCCATTAGTTACAGAAACGTTCTTTTGTAACTCCCATTTGGGAAAAAAAAAAAATCACTTGAAAAATGTCAAGTTGCCACCTACTTCTTTGCTCCCTATTACAGCAAAATTCTTGAAAGGTTTTACTTTCAATATTACATCTTCTCTCTTCAACCTCTTCTAATCTGGCTTTCCTCCACATTACACTATTGACATCATTCTTGTCAAGGTCTCACAATTCCATGTTGCTAAACTCTGCAGACATTTTTCCATTCTTGTCTTAGTTTACACAGAACATTCTATATAACTGGCCACTCATCCCTTGAAACACTATCCTTTATTTCTGCAACATGATACTCATGTTTTTTACCATATCTCATCTCTGACACCTTTGATGACTTTACTGCATCCACCTGACCTAAAAAGTTATAATTCCCAGGTTCAGTTCGAGTTACTTTTGTTTCTCTAACCTCTTCCTAGAACATTTCACTCATTTCCACAGCTTTAAATAACACATAGTCTTAGCTTATGATTGCCGAATGTATAGCCCCAGTTGATAATTCTGTTCTGAGTGTTAATTTTTATAGTTAGCTGCCTGTTGACACCTCAGCATGTATACCACCCATATCTCAAATGGTGTGGTATATAGAAAACTCGCTTTCCTACCCCATCCCAACTTCTGCTTCTGTATTACCTATCACAGTAAAGGGCACCTCCTTCCACCTAGTTACTCAAGAGCCATCTTCATTCTGTCCTTCCTTTATCCCTCACATCTAAGTCATTAACAAGACCCATCAATTTTTCCCTCAAATATTTAGCTTGAATCTGTTCACGTCACTCCATCTGCATTTCTACCATCTGAGTGTAAGCCAGCATCTTCTCTTGCCTGGCCAATTGCCATAGCTTCCTAGCTGATCTCTTTGTTTAGCATCCTGCTCCTTTCCAATCAATACCCCCCACAGCAGTGGCTTTTTATTTTTTTAAAAGATTTTATTTATTTATTTGACAGAGAGAGACACAGCGAGAGAAGGAATGCAAGCAGGAGAAGCGGGAGAGGGGGAAGCAGGCTTCCCGCTGAGCAGGGAGCCCGATGCGGGGCTTGATCCCAAGACCCTGGGATCATGACCCGAGCCGAAGGCAGATGCTTAACGACTGAGCCACCCAAGCACCCCAGCAATGACTTCTTAAAAATGTAAATCTGGTTGACTCTGTCCATACCTCATTGCTCAAAATCCTTCAATGGCTTCCCAGCGAACTTGGAATAAACTACAGTGAACAAGATCTGGTTCATGTCTGCCTTGTGTCGATCCATTGGCCCCATTTCTCACCTGTGTTGGCTTTTCTGGTTTCTGTCCTCTTCTGGCACACATGTCCAGTTCTTCCGCTCCTGCTCTTTCCTCTAACTGGACTGCTCTTTCCCAATTCTATCACACTCCCAAGTGTCTTTCTGAGCACTTGAAATCATCTGTATTGATTGTGTTTATTACTAAGGGGTGATGGTGAGTTAAACTGGGTATGACTTGGGTATCATTTGTCTTCTCTCCACACACATCCCACATACAGCCCTGAGGGCAGAGATCTTTTTTATCTGGTTGACCACTGTGATCCCAATGCCCAAAGCAATTATGGCACAAAATAGCTGCTGAATTAATATTTATTGGATAAAGTAACAAATGATCTTCATTATAAACAAAGACTCATAAAATGTGTAATTATTTTTCAGTGTCCCCAAAAAGGTATAATCCTTGTGAATTTCAGTGGAAAGTGGGTCTAAGGAGGTCAGTCCAGTGTCCAACAAGAAAACCTAATTAAAAGTGGAATGTGGAACTTCTAAGGTGATATATATCCTTAGCACACCTGAGGTTTAAGTATAAAAATAATTCACCACCAATTTTTGCAAGCAATTTCAGATAAAAAGAAACATCTCATTGCAACCACATCTCTTTTTCAAATCTCAGCTCCCAATATCTTCAATTTAAAAAACATCCTAGACTCCAAAAATTCTTTCCTCTCTGCTCATTTTTTAATGTGGATCTTATTTTCACTAAAATGTAATTTAGACGTTGGCCACTTGGAGGCACTTTAGCCCTTTTATAGGTACTCCCTTCCTACAAACGCCAGGTGCCTTTCAAAAAGGCAAGAATTAATTACCCTAAAAACATTATTACATTCTTAATTCTGACATTTTTAACTCTCCAACTCCTAAAATTCAAATGAGCTATTTCTAATCTAGGAAATTGACATTACTAACTCATGACATCGTCTTACTCGACTTGCCATTACAACTTTCTTCTGTCAGCTTTCTCATTAAGAGATCACAGCACTACCCATTTTAGGCTAATTCGCAACTAGGGCGAACATTAGAATCATGCCAGAAAATTTTCAAAATATGCATTCCTGAGCCCCACTCTATCCATTCAGATGCATTACATCGCAACTGCCAGGGGTGTAGCGTTATGTTACAAGTTTTTAAAAAGCTCTCTGAGTGCTTCCAACACTCTCTTGGATGAAAACAAAGCACAATATTTTCAACCTGCCTTGCAGATATATATACATATATATGTATATATATCTGAAAAACTGTGCCTCGGAAGAGATAAAAATCTGGATATCCCTAGGAATCTCCATAGGAAATATGGGCATTTCTTTGAAGCATAGTCATCAAAAGACTGACTCAAAGGTTAGTCTTTAGTAATTCTTTAGTTATAATTGTCTTCTGTCCCTATATGTCCTTTGTCAAGGTTCTCTTTCCTAACGTGAGAAATCAGAAGGGCCTGATTTCCATAGCCCGGTTTCCTGGTTTCCATAGCCACCTCTGAAGCTGGAGACCATGTCTGGTGAACACATGGAGTAGAGGTGGCTTGGTGAGTCCAGCTGGGCAGACAAGAGCAGCATCTATTTCTTTGCCATCTTCTGTCTCCACCGCACAACACTCCTCTGCTCTGAGCAGGTAAATATGCCAACTGCATTCACATTCCAGTACCAACAATGCCATTAGCTCCCTTTGTCAACAAACTTATAAGTATTAGTGAACATAGTTGCTTTTCCTGCAAGAACATGAGCAGAACTGTATTTTGATTTTGCATCTTTTTAGCCCAAGCCCAGGAAGCCCACTCAACTCAGGAAACAATGAAGAGCATCATCTTCAATTCATTTCTCTTTGAATCTGGGTCTCATCCTGACAAAAGTGTGAGGAAAAATGTGCGTGTGAGTGTGTGTGTGTGTGTGTGTGTAGGTTCCACGTCATTCTAACAGAATTAATGATCACATCATGCAATCATATCAAGATAGTGGGATGTGTTGTGCTTTGGAATAAAAGTGGCATAACTTCCTATCCTGAGTCTCCAGCACATAAGTTCACCTGCTAGTGCCTCCACTTCCTCGCCCACAAAATGGAGAAACAGAAGTACATACCTCTATGGGGACTAAGTAAGATAATATGTTATGCCTGATGTGGTCAATTGTCCCCAGCGTCTATCCCCACCCTTTTCTATGCTCCTTCCTGGTCCACTGCATCTGGAAAGATAAATACTACATTTCTCCGACTCCTTGGCAACAAGGTCTCTGGATGTGAATCACACAAGGTCTCTGGATGTGAATTGTGTTCTGCCAACCAGAGCCAGAAGTTGGATGTGAGCAAGAGGCATGTTCTTTCAGCATCTAGCCATCTCTGTTGGCAGCAAGACATTATGAATAGGAGCTTTCCCTGCTGCAGAAAATGAGTCCGTTTTCCAGATTTTTCAGTGTTGTGAGACTTGAGGCATTACAATAGTGCTGGAACAGACGAGTGGAACTTCCCAGTGAATCGGTTCTGTTGACAATCATCCCAGAAGGCCCACCCAAAAACCTACCCCTCCAGTCCTTTCTCTGATTGTAGGGACCTCACTACCAGCCCAACCTACTTCACCTTTAAGTCTCAGAGTGTTTTCTATTTCCTACTGTAAACCCTAACACGGACATACAAAGTCCTTTCCAGAGCTTCTGGCACTTAAAAATTGCTTTTAAATTATTAGCTATTGTATTTATATTTGACCTTAATTGTGTTGCTTAAGCACACTAAGCCTGAGCTTCCTTACCTGTAAAATGGTGACCCACTTCTGGAACTGCTGTGTAGATAAAAGATGATGTGTGAAACCTGCTTAGCACAGTGAGCAAGTGCTCAATAAATTTTATCTGTAGTTATTATTTTTATTTATTGCCATTGTTATTTTTATCAATGTACAAATCATCTTGATATTAGTCTTTTAGCTTAGGATTAAGCTAAAAATCTTACACACTATACAACACCATCTGGAACAGCATTGAACAGGTGTATGCTGATGTCTATGCTACTGCCATGAAGTAGATTTCTAAATCTGGTGATATGTTACACAGAGAGCCAGGCTAAATTTAAAAATAATAATAATCATGTCTCAAAATTGAATCATCTGATTCTTGCCTATTGGATCTTTTTTTTGGACTTTGCTATGCAACCACTAGAGGGTAGACAAGTACAGTGGAAAATCAGGATCAGGAAAGCCGTACATTCTTGCTTTGCTTTTTTTGAAAGTGGGGACAAGCCATATTTTTCAAACGTTTCTCCTGTTGCAGCAACCAATAAAGAGGGTAGAATATATATGTTTAATATCTAAAGACACAAATTTCAGTTAAAATATCATGTGTTTATTTTAACTTCATGGTTTCATAGAATTAATAAGCACAGTATCCCACCAGGTACCTATATACATTTTAAAGCAAAACAACTCAACAACACATGCATAATTTTTTTTTAATTTAGAAGAGAAGTAAACAGTCCATGAGTCATTAGAACAGAGGCAGAAGCACACAGTGGTATCCTAGTGAGAATACCATGAGCCTGGAGATACATAAAAGGGGTCATTTACCCATTAGGTGCTGTACGCAGTGCTTGGGGTGTATGAATTTGCCAAGATACTAGGAAAAATATGTGAGACTTGTGAAATAAAATTGACTCCCAACCTTGAAATACAAACAGCTTTTTAATTTATGCATACACACATGCACACAAGTTAACACACCAAACACGAAACAACAAAAATCTTCTGGGATTTAGACTGAATACCATTAATAAATTTTCTTAAAATTGCCATCTTTACAAAACTGAATCTTACAATCCATGAATTCAATATTGTTTAGGTTTCATTTAATTCCTAAAAGATATTTTATAATTTTCTACATAGAGTTCTTGCACATATTTAGAGTTAGGTATTTGGATTTTTTATACTCCTTAAATAGTATCTTGTTCTTAAATTTAAATTTCTAACAGTTACTGGTATATATTCATATGATAATTTCTGTACCCTGGCTGTAGTCAGCAAACTTGCTAGATTCTTTTCTTAGTTGATACTAATTATGTGTAAAATCTCTTGAATTTTCTGTACATATGATTATATCTTCTGCAAATGATGTCAATTTCATTTCTTATTTTGCTAACATTAATTTTTTTTCTTTTTCTTCCTGCACTGCTGGGGGCTCCAGTATACTAGGAAATAAAGCCGTGACAGCAACATGTTAGCCTCATTCCTGATGTGAATGGAGAAGTTTTTAATCTTTCACCATTACATATAACATTTGCTGAAGGTTTAACAAACGTATTAACCTTTTTAATATAGTAACTTAGACTTTATTAATCCCTTGTGTGTTTCCTCTATTCAATTAATTGTTTTCTGCTATTCTATCATTTTATTCTTTTTATCTTTTTTGGATTTAATTTGCTGGATTTTTTTCTAATTCCAATGGTGAAACAAAGGCATCATTGATTTTTAGACTTTTTAAATACATGTATACAGGACTTTCCTTTTTTAAAAAAATTTTTTAACATTTTATTTTTAACTAATCTCTACACCCAAAGTGCTCCAACTCATAACCCCAAGATCAAGAGTCACATGCTCCACCAACTAAGCCAGCTAGGCACCCCCATATAGGACTTTCAATAACTATGGAAAGTGAGTTGGAAATAACCAATTTTAATTATTCAAACTGATCTCCCCAGCATCTTCTTTCTGAAATTAAATTCTTTAGTAGTTTTTTATAATATTGTGTAGTTAGAATCATTTTTCCAAGTCCAGAGATCTTCCCTTTCCTAATCCCCCACGTCTATTCTCTTCTTTAGTGTATGATATTCCATCTCAAAACACAGATACACTTGCTCCAATTCTTGCCTTGGAATACTACATGGCATGGCCATGTGTGGAGCCACCCCTTGCTCCACAGTAAACAGAACACTTGATCCTCTGTTAGCTTCAGAAATCCCATCCTGTGTATGAAATCTTTCCTCACAATTGTGGTTTTTGTTTCAGGGGTTTGTTTTGTATTTCTATGTGTCATACTTTAGGGAAGATCAGGATTCTGGATGTTTTAAAGAAATTAATTCCAATCAATTCCTCTTTGGTTATCAGGTTTCTACTATAATGTGAACCATGATTTCAATTTACAATAATGCCAATTTTGCTTTAATTCTGTGGCTGCATTATTCGGATCCTGTTGAATCATGAGATGAATTTTCTATTAATGCTAACTTCCCCACCATAGAAGGTAAAACCAGATGAAGTCAACTGGTAACTCTCAGACAAAATGGTGGATATATTATTTGGAGTGCGGCACTTCCACAGCCAACTTTTTAGCTTGTGAAACATTTAACTTGGTTTCATGGTTACAGCCTGGCACTGACCTGGCCAGTTGAAAACGCATGCTCAAGATCACGGAGCAGACAGGATGTGAGACGGTGAATGAGTCAGTGCATACTCACAAACTCCTTTAAGAAAAACAACTACTAGCATTTTGAGCTGGTATTAATCATCTTGGTAGTATAAAAGGCGACTCCTTTCAGATGCCAGCAGAGAGCAGGTTACCAAAGAACTACAATGGCTAAAAGTTTTGACAGAATGATTAAAGGAGAAAGCACTTAGTACAGCTCTAAATAAGGAGAATTATCCATAGCTGGCAGTTTCTGGAACAACCCAAATCTTTAGCTTCATTGGAATTCATCCAAGTATCTTTCCCTTAACTGTTGTCAAAAAAATCACAACACTTTTCTCATTGTTCCTAAGGCAGATGAAAATCATCATTTCATGACTGCCCAACATTTTCTGGAGTAAAGTAGTCATCATATATTCCTTGAGGGTCAGAACTGCACCTGGCCAAGTTACAGGCATATAACACATACACAGACTCTCCCTGACTTATCATGGTTTTTGACTTTACAATGGTACAAAGGTGATATGAATTCAGTAGAAACCATACTTCTTATTTAGAATCTTGATCTTTTTCTAGGCTCATGATTTGCAGTAGATACTCTCTCACAATGCTGGGCTACACATCAGTCAGCTACACCCAGTCAGCCATACGTAATTGTGTAAGCAGCAAGCCCCACCCCCCAGTCAGCTACACAATTACAGGGTCAACAACCAATGCACTTAAAACCATTTGTTTTTCACTTTCAGTACAGGATCCAGTCAATTTCATGAGATATTCAACACTTTATTATAAAATAGTTTTTGTGTTAGTTGGTTTTGCCCAACTGTAGAAAAATGGAAGTGTCTGAGCACATTTAAGGTAGGTTAAGCTAAGCTATGATATTTGGTAGGTTAGGTATATTAAATGCATTTTCAACTTACAGTGGGTTTATTGAGATGTAACCTCATGGGAAATCAAAGGAAATCTATATAATAAATGGGTATTAAATTATGTATTTCATAACAAATTAATCTACACTATTTCATGAACGCTTAAAAAACAAAAGTGAAATATTCACAAGAAAATATTTTATAATGGTGGTAAAGGTTAAAACCATTTTAAAGGACCACTTGTGCTACACGAGACTATCACTCAAGGAAAAAAAATATTGGGCCACCTGGGTGGCTCAGTCAGTTGGGCCTCCAACTCTTGAGTTTGGCTCCTGATCTCAGGGTCTTGAGATCAAGCCCTGGGTTGGGCTCTGCGCTCAGCAGGGAGTCTGAGAGCCTCTTCCTCTCACTAACCCTCTCCTTCTGCCCCTATTCTCTCTCTCTCTCTCTCAAAAATAAATACATAAATCTTTAAAAAATATTAGCACATAGTTATCCATAGCAGTTACTTTCTATAATGAGATCACACTACATTAATAAATTTCTTGATGATAATTATAAAGCACATACTTTCCACAAAAATGATCACCACAAACTCAGAATGATACAATCATGAGGTCATTTACAGCAGCCATTCAATGTGTATCAAGTAAATAAAAGAAGTTGTAAAACAAAAAATTGTAAACATCCAAATGGTAACAAATTTTACCTTCCTTGTTTCTATTTTGAAAATTTTTGAATCAACAGAAAAGTAAAAACAGTAAAAGAAACACTCATATGCCCTTTGTCTGGATTCCTCAATGTTAACTTTTTGTTGTATTTGTTTCTCTTGTAATATTGGGGGAGTACTGAACCATTTGAGAATTACTTGCAGATATCATGACGTTTTATCCCTAAACCCTTTAGTGAATATCTGCTAAGAACAAAGACCTTCTGCTATATAACAATACAATTACTTCACTCAGGAACTATAACACCAAAACAATGCCATTATCTAATATACAGTCTAGTTTCAAATTTTCCCAGTTATCAATAATGTCCTTTGCTGCTCATTTGTTATTTATTTTTCCTCTCTAGGTTACAATCAAGGATCTCACGTTGCAGTTAATTGTCGTGTCTCTTTAATCTGAGATAGTTCCCCAGCCACTTTTGTTGTTCATGACATTGACATTTTTTTAAGATCCAAGCAAGTTGTTTTCCAAAATGTTCTACAATTTGGATTTTTCAAATGATTAGATTCAGTTTAAACATTCTGAACATGAATGCTATACAGATGAAATTGTGTCCTTTTCAGTGCATCAACAATTGATATCAGTTTCTCCCATTGTACTTTTGTGCCCTACAGTCAAACTCTGCTATTACTCATCTCCTGAACCACCCAGGGGTTATTTTCTCCTGGCCTCTGCTAACAGTCTTCCTTTATGGAAAGCTTTCTCTATTCTTTTCCAACTACCCAAGGTTTTTATTTGTTCATTGTTCAAATATCATCACCACCAAAATTTTCTATACTTCTCCAGCCTTCAGATATATATATATATATATATATATATATATTCAAAATACCTATAGCTTCCTAAAATCCACTCAGTGTTTCATCATAATGAATTACTTTATAGCTCCTCTTATATTAATACTAATCTTTTTTTTTTTTTGAGAGAGAGAGAGAGCAGGGTGGGGAGGGGAAGAAGGAGAGGGAGAGAAAATCTTAAGCAGGCTCCATGCCGGGGCACAGAGCCCAAGATGGGGCTCAATCCCAAGACCCTGAGATCATGACCTGAGCCAAAATCAAGAGTCAGGTACTTAACTGACTGAGCTATCCAGGCTCCCCTATTAGTACTAATCTTCTTGCAATCATATACCTTGTAATCCTGCTAGATCGCTACTCCAATGACAACAGCAAGCATGGACCTTGAATTCTCCACATCTGGATTTTATTTCCCACAGAGACTATCAGAAAAAAAACCCAATTCCTCCTCTTTCTTCAAAATAGTATTTCCTATTTTTTAAAAGAAATAGGTCATTGACTTGAAATAATCATAATAAAAATAACAAAAAATGGAGACAAACAGAATATCATATCTGCTATCTCAAGTAATTATAGTATTTATTTTTTATTACTTTGTACAAAAAAATTTCCAGAAAACTCAAAGCTTTATAGCTCCACATATACTCTGTTTGCTTTTGGGCTTACCTCTGTTTTAGTGTAGAGCATATTTTCCAATGGTAAATACTTCTTCTTTATGTCTTCAGGCTCATTAATGTCTAGCATCAACGTACGTAATCACAGATGAGAAAATGCAGAAGTCTCTTGTTTTAGGCCTTGCACTGTCGTGGTTTCTCGTTGCTAGGAACACACAGAAACACTGCTGGCTACTGCAGATTCTCCTGTTTGTGTGTAACTAAATATGGGTGAATTTTCTTAAGAGAAAAATATTACCAATAAATGTTTATCTTTTTAATTATCACCATTATCGTCAAGTTGCTAAAGGAAAGACTGAATCAAACTATAACACAAATGATCTTCAAAATTTGGCTCTGACAAGCCATAGATGTTTGTCAAAGTCAAATATAATCCTGGAACATGGTTTATGTCAAGAAAACAACTGCTGATTGAACCTGCCATTAAGTGGATTAACCCACACTTTTAACAGTAACAAGCCTTACAGCCTTAACACCTTTTCAGGCTCATTGAGGGTGGGAGATGTTCTTGTAAAATCAGGAAATGTTAAGAAATACAACATTAAACAGATTTCAAAAATACAGAACTTTTCAGAGACTTTACTTGATGTTATTTTGAATTGTGAATCTACAAAAAGGGAATAGAGGATTTCCTACTTTTAAAATTTAATTGGAGTAACTTATGATGACTACAGAAGACATAGATTAAAACACAAGCATATTTGCAAGTAATTTGAGAGTCAGTGTCATTATAATGCAGAGTTGGAGGCAGACAACCTGAATTTTTCTCTTACCTGTCAGTAATTACCTGTGTGAACTCAACAAGGCCTTAGGCAAAGGGCTTTGTCCCCATGCCTTAGTTTCCAATGTGTAAAATAGAGATAAAAACATAAGGTTATTGGGGCCCTTAGTGGCTCAGTTGGTCAAGCATCTGCCTTCGGCTCAGGTCATGATCCCAGGGTCCTGGAATCGAGCCCCATATCCCTCTGTCTGCCACTCCCTCTGCTTGTGCTCTCTCTCTCTCTCTCTCACACACACACAAATAAATAAAATCTTTAAAAAATATATTTAAAAAAAGAATTGTTGTATGGTAGAGTATACAACTGTTGAATCATTATATTCTAATCAAATATAACACCTTATGTTAATTATACTTCAATAAATAAATAAATAAATTCATAGTGAAATTACCATATAAAATGAAAAGCACTCTATGAATATGAATTGATATTATATTTTTATTATAATATCCCACATATGTTTCCTTGAAGATTTACAATCTTTGCTTTCTCTGATTAGAAGTTCTATTCTCAGAGTCTACACTAGTACAAGATGAAATAAGCTTCTATCTGATACAGCTGTGTAACTACAGGACCAGGCCATGCAACTAACTATATGACTATGTTTGAAAGTCCTTCTAATTTTCAATTTTAAAGAAATGCTTTCAGATAAAGAATACAAATATAAATTTACTTATGTTTTGACACGCTGGAAAGATAAACCAAAAGTTATTTAAAAATGGTACTATAGGGAAAGAAACGAGAATAGAAACGGGATGTCTCTCTCTATATATATTTACAATGGAACCTTAGAAATGTCTTATGTAATAAAAAAATATAATTATTTCCAAAATAAAAAGCTAAGCATTTTGTAAAAGTAATAAAATGGAAAAAAAAGAATCTAATTGCACATCAAATTTTTACCTAAACATACAGAGAAAAATTATTTCAAGTGACTTTAAAGTGCAATACTTTTACTGTCCATCACGAGTGAGATATGTCCTAGGGATAAAAATTACCACAAATAAATCACAAGCTGCATTCAGTAACCTTATTGTTAATGATAACATTGGTATTATTCTTTTGAAGTCATTGTATGTTTATGGTATAGTGTAAATCAAATGAGTAATTATGTACATATCATGTCACCAAGATTTTTAATATGAGAAGAAAAGTATAAAGCCAAGTAAAGTAATATATAGCAATCATACATTTGAAATGGAAATATCATTATGGATTCATTTTTTTCTTTTTCTAAAAAAATTTATATTTTCATTGTTATGGACTAAATGTTTCCCCCCCAAAATTCATATGTTGAAGCCCTTATCCCCAGTGTGGTGGTAATTGGAGGGGGAACCTTTGAGAGGTGATTAGGTCCTAAGAGTGGAACCTTCATCAGAAGAGACAGGGGAGAAATGACCTCTTTCTCTTCCATGTGAGGACACAGTGAGACAGTAGCTCTCTACAAGGCAGGAAGCAGTCTCTTCCCAAACAGCAAATCTACTGGCACCTGGACCTTGTACTTCCCAGCCTCCAGAACGCCGAGAAATAACTGTTGTTGCTTAAGCTATCAAGTCTATGGTATTTGTTATAGTAGCCTGAACGAAGACACCTACATTTATTTATCTTTTTAAAAATGCGTATTATATAAATACCTGTCCACTGAAAAGTTCCAGAAGCAGTGACAAGCCAGTAGCAATGACCACCTCTGGAGCCCCAATTCTGGTCTCTGAACTTTCTTTTCCTCCTCAGGAAACTGATTCCAGGTCTGAGTAGAAAAAATCCGTCAAATATAAAACTGCAACATCTTGGGCTGAAAAGCGAGAAAGCAATCAAAATTGTAGAGGTCATAACAAAGAGGCAGAGGAAGCAATTAAAGCGGCTCTCACTGGCTAATTTAAGAAACAGTTGGAGCATCAATAGAAATGGCTGGAAAGGAAAGGCCTGAAAGTGATCTTATACATATGTAAAATATGAGTCAGTAATTATACCAAAAGAAAATTTTGTAAACACACATTGGTCACCTTCAATAGTTACTAAGTTTCCCAAAAAATTGATTTTAGGCATGAACTCTTCTGCTTTTTCTGTGTAGAGTTTATTTCATGCTATACATGTTTCCAGGGTAACTGTTGTACAAAACCTAGTACGTCAACTTTGGACAACTTGGAAATGCCACCAGAGCTCCAAAGCTCTCCAAAGCATCAGACATTGTTGAGACAGCACTCAGCTTCTCCCTCTTCAGTCTTGCTCTCTATTCTCCCAAGTGCTCTCCCAAATGCCCTGGATGTTAATCTCCATCACATAGTCTGCTTCCCAAAAGACCTGCCCGTTGCAAGCAGTGATTGCCTTGTATGGTCTAAGAAAGCAAATACGAAGATAGGATTAAAGAGCAGAATCACTTTGTTGTCCATTTGGCATGAGAACTCTCACTGATGGCAGGTGGATCACAGACTCCGACACAAGGCAGCAGTGAAACTGGTAATATTTTCACTGGTTTGGCCTACCGATGGAAGGAAATACATTTGCTGGTGCCGTGTGTCAGACATTTGAGAAACATGGGGGAAATAGTAATGACCAGGAACAGAAGTGGGTGAGCTCAAGTGCCACTCTAGAAAAAAAGATAAAAATTGGGAATGATTAATCTGCATTTAAAAGCTAAATGTAACAGCCATAAAGCCTCCCTGGTGATAGATGATAGATCATTGATAGATCATTGATAGATAATAGATAGATAGATGATAAATAGATAGAAGCATGTCTCATCTTCTGCAGTGGGAAGAAAGGCAAAGGAAGCTGAAAACAAGGCCATAAAAGTAACCAAAATTCCAAAGATTAAAATCCCAACCAACACAGCTCTACTCCACCAATGTCAGTTTTTTGTATGGGAGAGAATGTGATTGTCACACATAGGGTGGGGATGGATATCTAGCTTGTTGGACCTGGCAATTCTAAATTCCCTTCCAAAGATATTGTTTCCAAGAGCAATGCCTAACAAATGCCCTGCACATCAATCTCCATCTCAATGTTTCCCTCCCAGGGAAATCAACCTACAATAGTGACCAATTATTGATGAGTATGAGAATTTTCTTTATCAAAGAATTCTAGCTAATAAATACAGAAGGAATTAAGAATTTAGCAATCACCAATGGCAGCCTGTAATGAAATTATAGATCTATCTAGGCCATCCACCACCATAACTAGTGACTAAAATCATTGTGTCAAAGTTTGATGGGGAAACTTTATCAGACTGGCAACACATTAACCCACCCTACTGATCAATCCTAATATCACTACAGATGAGACAACCTAATATTATATGCTCCTGTTGTGATGGAAGATGATATATTTATAGCAACATTTATGAAGTTTTTTTTCCAAAAGTTGAACCTGAATCTAATCAAATATGTAAATTGCCAATTTACAGGAAATATGGGTAAAAGAGGAATAAGTAAATATAAGCAGCCATATCCAGAATGTGAGAAATTCTTCAGGACAAATGAATCAATATTAATCACTTGATGATAAGGTACTTTTAAAAAATGAATTAATGTTTTTGAAGAGAATTATAATAATCTTCATATTAAGGCTTTAACAAATAATTTATACATAATAAATTAACATACATTTAATTAAGAATTGTCACCATAAATGACTAATTACCCCAGAAAAGGCTAATTCCCATTAATAATGCAATGATATTATTTGATTTTTAAAAAAATGTCTGATAGAAATGTATTAGATTAAAAACTTACCAAAAGCAAGTTGATTAATTTACATTTAATTATAAGAATAGTTTGGTGAAAAAGTTATCCCCAAATGTTTGTGTTTCAAAATTTTTTTAAGATTTTATTTATTTATTAAGAGAGAGAGAACGAGCAGGGAGGAGGGGCAGAGGGAGAGAGAGAGAGAGAAGTAGACTTCCTGCTGAGCAGGGAGCCTGACTCAGCGCTCGATTTCGGGACCCGAGGATCATGACCTGAGCCAAAGGCAGATGCTTAACCTACTGAGCCACCCAGACACCCCTTGTTTCAAATATTTTTAATGTTAGTTCATTATAGAAAGTTTTGTGACACTTTTTGTATAAACACTATTGATATTTTTAACATTTTTTTTTAATCTAGTTGATAAATTGTTAATAGACTGTTAAGAATCTAACCTAGCAGTTTGGCATATTTCGATTTTTTTTTTACTTTTGACATTTCAGAGAGTATAATAATATAAAAATGATAATCAAAATATTAACTATCCTTATAAAACAAAACTATTAAATAAAATTTAAAAATTTACAAGAAGAATAAAATGTAAGAAAAATACTCAAAATGTTGCAAACCTACCCATTGGACACCAAAGTTATCAATACCACAACCACAGTTTTTTAATCATCATCATTTCTATTTAATTGTTTTGTTCAACTTTAAGCCAAAATGTTTTTGGCTAAATTACTATTAATCGAACTGTTTTCTGCTGGTCATACAACCATTTCATTTTGAAGATTATTGATTTTTACATAGATAGCTAGAAAATGTCATTGATTATGTGTTCTTTATGTGAATTAAATAAAAATCAAATTATTTCTAATAAATAGGGAAACTGTAGCCTCTAGAAATGTTGTTTCTGCTTGCAACGCCAAACGCTGGAAATGGGTTAATTGGTTTGTATATATGATGTAATCCTCTCTCTCCCTCTCTCCCCACCCCCCACTTACCCAATCTCTGACACCAACCACTAAAGTAACAAAATTCATTAGGTCCCTGTCTCACAAAGGAGTGACTCATGAGTATATTCCAAAGTCACAGATGCTGAAAGGTAAAACTAGATATAACGCTTAACTGCAAGAAATTTTGAATGATGCTATCACATTCACTATGTGTTGTGCACTGTTTAAAAAATTTCCAGTACTTTGTTGTGATGTATAACTCATGTTTATAAATATATGTATATACAGATAGATAATTTTCAGGTACAAATAATTTGTACTCAAGTTTGTTTGGTCAATGTACACATTCTCTAGTCCTTAGGATCCATGAAGATCAAAGCATTAGACAAGTCCTTGTTTCTCATCAAAGTTTCATTCTTTCATATTGACTGTAAACAATCCATGTTTGCAAAATATAGGTCTTATAATATCAGAGGCAGTTTTGCTTTTCTTTCAGTTTAATACAAACATCCTAGGTTGTCTGAATCTAATTAACATGACAAACTGCCTTACAAATCTAGTGTCCTCATCAATGTGTGAAAAATTATTTGGGGCAAAACACCACAACTATTTTTAAAAATCATTTATATATTCATATTCTATTTTTAATTTTGCTTAACACAGAAGCTTAAGGATGCTTTTTGGGGAAAATAATTGGTTAGGAAATGCATAATAGAGTATTATCTGTCCCTCTATAACAACTAAAATAGATCATGTTGTATAATTCTTAATGTGATCTCTACTTTGTTTTTAAAAATCTAGATAGTTCTGTATATAGACAATTTAAAACTATGAAAATGGAAACAAGTAATTGTTGCTGAAGCCTGGTGATGTGGCAGGCAGGCGGAGAGAGATCTCCCAAAGGTCAGAAAGCAGGGTGTGAATACATAACAAAAAGTACTGTGAACACTTAAAAAGCTGGCAGCCAGACTTTGAAACAAAAAAAAAGAACTCCAAGGCTGCAGAAAATAACAGTTGTCCATATTTGTTCCTGAGTCAACACTCCATATATTTATAGACAGAAGCCCAAAAGGAGGATGAAGGACACAGGATTTGGTGGTTATAAAACTTAAAAAAGTCATTGTTCTAGGTTCATGGAGGAGATGGGACCAGGAAGATCAGTCACAGGACCAGAGGAGCTCCTATGTCTGTTAAGAAGCCCCACTTGAGCTCCAGGGAACTGTTTAACCATTAGGGGGACCCCTCAGGTCACGCAAACAGTATGACATTACTCTTAGACAACCAACTTCAGTTTGGTGATAAATTCAGCCTGATCAGGCTCATTAAAGTCAATACTTAGGTAAAACAGGGAACTTTGACTGAAGTGAAAGTCATCATTGATCTCGTCATTTTCATATCAAATAGAGTTAAAGTTTAACACATTAATTATATCCATCAATATATCCAATATTCTATCATATATTGCTAACTAATTAGTTCACATGAACATCCATTTCCCAGTTAGATTATAAATTCCTCACAGGCTAAGATCACGTTTTAATATTTTTCTTTCTCCCAAAAGACTTAAAACAGCCTAGATATATATGATTTAATTAATGAGTAATCAGCTCTTCTGTTTTGGTTTTGCCCAGGAAAAAGTGAATCCCTACCATCCACCCAGGGTTAACCCATCCATCAGATAGATCCGTGAGTTTGATATCAGTTCCATAGAAGTATTTAATTCATTGTGGAAAATTTTTTCCTAAGGAGAAATGATGAGTATTTGTTTTAAAAATAAAATAAAATGAAGAATACATGGAGCAGGAAGAAGAGAGGGAAATGGTGGAGGAGGAAGAAGAAAATGAAGAGAAGAAGGCAGAGGAGGAGTAAAAGGGGAAGGAAAAGAAGTAAGGAATGGAGAGGAAGAAGGAATGGAGAAATGGCCATTACACAAAATCGGGAATTACAAAAAAGGTGTCAGGTAAATACCTCTCCGGATGACTTTTAAAATTAGGATAAAGTTTGGCACTATATTTATTGATTCTCTCTATCAATAATTACCCCTAATTAAGATTTCTCCTTTGTGTTTCTAAACAAAGATAAAATTATAATTTTTTAAAGTATTATTTCATCCTCAATCCAATAGAGGCCATTCCATATACTGAGTAAATTCCAATAACACAAATATATACATTATAGTCATCATACATTTGAAGATTACATGAAATAATATCAATATACATAAGAAAAATTAAGCACCCAATGTATATAAGGGAGATGAAATGGGCCAGGTGAGGACAAGCGTCCAGAAGTAAGAAAACTCAGTCTGGATTCAGACAAAGAGACATGACAACCATGACAACTATCTGCAATACTTCTAGTCCTGTGCTTAATAATGTAAATTTTTTTTAAAAAGTATTGCATAAACATATATTAAATATTTATTGACTGCCTTATCTGTTCTAGCAATAAAATATATGTATATAAATACATAGTATATGGAAACAGGCAACTAATAAGAAGTGTAAAAGTAGGGGTGCCTGGGTGGCTCAGTCATTAAGCATCTGCCTCTGGCTCAGGTCATGATCCCGGGGTCCTGGGATCGAGCCCCGCATCTGGCTCCCTGCTCAGCAGGAGGCCCGCTTCTCCCTCTCCCATTCCCCCTGCTTGTGTTCCCTCTCTCGCTGTGTCTCTCTCTGTCAAATAAATAAATAAAATCTTAAAAAAAAAAGAAGTGTAAAAGTATATAATATGCTATATGTTGATAAATACTAAAGAGAAGCATAAGGCAGGGAAAGTAGATAGAAATTATGGGCAGGGGGTCATTATTCTAAATTAGATGGCCAGACAGGTGGTATTTGAGCTAAGATTTGAACGATGAGGAAGGAAGCCATGTAACTATTTGGAGGAACAGCATTCCATGCAAAAGGAACAGCATAAGCAGCAGTTCTGAGGGGAAAAGATGCCTAGCATGTTTGAGAAATAGCAAGGCGAGCAATGTGCCTGGAAGAGAGAATGAGAGAATAATGGAAGATAAAGGAGGGCACGGTGGACAGGGTCTTCCCTGTCCTTCTACTGACGCCTTTACTCTTGGCGAAGTGAGAACATTGGAAGATTGTGACCAAAAAAGTGAAGTTATCTGTTTATGGTGGAGTATTTTTGTGGCTGGTGTGTTGCAGAGTCCATGCTGACATGGAGAGACCAGTTAGGAAGCTGTAATTGCAACAGATGGGAGAGGATTGATGGTTTGGTGGTTTGGACCAGGGGACTAGGGTGATAAGCAATGAACATAGCAAAAAAGGTTTGGATTCTTTTTTTTTTTTTTTAAGTTTTGTTTTGTTTTGTTTTTGTTCTTTTGTTTTTTGAGAGAGAGCACGCAGAGTGAGAGAGATCACGAGTTGGGGGAAGGGGCAGAGGGAGAGGAAAAAGCAGGCTCCCTGTTCAGCAGGGACTCTGAGATCACGACCCGAGCCAAAGGCAGCCGCTTAACCGACTGAAACACCCAGGTGCGCCCCCCCCCCTTTTTTTTAAAGAAATCTTTGGATTCTTGACTCTGCATCAAATTGTTTACTATCCAATTAGGAGAAAAAGTCTGGAAAACTTTAAAACCTAAAAATATTGTGTAAAACAAAAGGGAAAATAAATCATTTGTTTTTTTAAACCTCAGCTTAGAATAATACGAGAGCTTTTAGCATCTATTTCTTTAAAGTCATTAAGATTAAATTTCATTCACGGTCCTTGGTACCATGTTTGAAACAGAGAAGATGCCCCTGAAATATATCCTGAATTGAAGAGAATCGAATCAAGAAATTATCAAAGAAAAAGAATGAATTCTAGTTTCATGCCTGTAGCTGGCAAAGCCTGAATATCAGAAAGATATCTTGCTCAATTTCCCAGCCAGACCTATTCCAAGTGTGGTCCCTGGACCAGAGCATCAGCACAAGTGAGAGCTTGTTGTCTATGCAAATCTCAGATGCCATTTTACAGACCTCCTGGAGCAGAATCTTGGGAGGTAGCCCAAGAATTTGTGTCTTAACAACCTTGCAGGTGATTCTTAGAAACACCAAAGTTTGAGAAGAACTGCTCTCAACTACCCTCAAAATCAATTCAGTTACTTAGTTATATCCAGAATGGGATCCTGGACTTAGAACCACAGTTTTTTATTAAGGTATTTTTAAATCCAAAGACCACTAAATAATTTATGTATAATATAATCTTGTGATTTATAAATACACGTGTGTGTGTGTGTGTGTGTGTGTGTGTGTGTGTGTGTAATCACCCCAGGTATTCTTTCAAACTGGAAATCACCTCCTAGTCCTGGATAACAAAGCTATACCTGTGATCCTTGTTATTACAGGACCTCTTAAAACTTTCCAGATACCCTTTACTCTAAGAATGTCTCCAAGAAGCAAAGACAGAAGCAGCCTTACTGGGAAGGCCTTGCTTTTTATCTCTTTCAAAGCAAGCTATTATACAAAGTGAAACAACATAATAAGATTTGTTCATTTGCTTGCTTGATTTTTTGAACCAGGAAAGACTATCATTTCTAGAGGCTTTGCTTTTCAGCTCTTTCTGCATCCTGCTGGTCAGAATAATGAAGTGGAGAGGGGGTAAGCTTTGGGACCTGACGGGTGTTGGTTTGAAACCTGATTCTGCTTATGCTAAGCTCTAAAACCTTGGACAAGTTGCCTAATCTCTCCGAGGCCCAGTCCTCATCCGAAAAGTAGACACTGTGATAATAGATGGGTGTTTAACACAAATGAAGTACTCAACAAATTTGCATTCCCTTCTACCATCTCTAATTTATCAATAATTTTTATTTCTGGACCCCTTTCCTGAACCCTAGAACAGACATGGAAAATAGCCTTCCCTCCACCCCATCCACAATGTGAGGCATTGAGGAAATACTGATTTGGGGAAGTGTGTAGCTCTAGTGTCTTAAACGCTGGATTTCCAGATGCACTTCCCTCAGAACCACCCATAAGGAAAAGGAAGAGAAACCACTTCCCACAGCTGGGGCTTTTCTCATTTCCAAAGCTGCAGAAGAATAATCACAGCTCCCAGAGAAAGTACTGCCAGGGCAGCGGGCTCTCTTCTGCTACCGAGAGAGCATTTACGTAGCTCTTTTTTTTTTTTTTTAAAGATTTTATTTATTTATTCATGAGAGACAGAGAGAGAGAGGGAGGCAGAGGGAGAAGCAGGTTCCCAAGGAGCAGGGAGCCCAATGCGGGACTCGATCCCAGGACTCCGGGATCATGACCCGAGCCGAAGGCAGACGCCTAACCATCTGAGCCACCCACCAGGCACCCTACGTAGCTCTTTCGACATGAGAGGCCGTCAGCCCTACTCCATATTGATTGTCTGCAACCTATCACTTTAAGTAAAATCTTATCTTTTACAAAATAAAGAACATTAGTCTTCTACATTCCATACTTCTACTTTCTCAACATTTTGCTTGACTGATAACAATAGAGGATATAGAGGGAACGACTTGGTGGTTAGTCAACAAAGAGCCACTTGCAATCCTGTTCACTCCAAACAGAATTCATCAATGCGCTGTTTTGGGTCAGGACCAACTTTCTTACCTGAACTAGAAAAATCTGCTCTTTTGTCTCCATCTTATAGTACTTGTGAATGGCAAAGCTCACGTGGTCGAACACTGCCACACGAGTTGGTGTGTGGGGGGATGAATCCAACAATTAACTGCCAAAATTCTATGATTTTTTTGTTATCTCTTTGGCTCTGTTTACATTAAACTTCTAACATTCTCTACTTTGTGACAATATCGGACTTAAAAAGTGAAGAACTATAGAAATTACAGTACAAAAGAAATTAGTTCAAAAGCCTTGTGATACTCTTATTGTGTGAGAAACACTCTTGTTTGAATAGTAAAACACGTTAGGTCTCTAGTTCACTTAACACACCTATTTTCCAAAGGGAAAAAGAGGTCTGGGTTTGTATGTGTGCTGGTGGGTAGATGGAGGGCAGGGGGTGGTTTTGCATAGATCGTGGGGCTCCAGTGGATTAAAAGAAGAAGAAGAAGAAAAGAAAGAAATAGCTAACTTCATTTTACTTTCAGGCTAAATTCAATACAAAAATAAGACATCTGCTTGTCTCTCTAAGCATTGGTATATAGGCACATAGATAAAATATTATCAAATTAGATGCTATCTAATTTTTAAGATTTTATTTATGTATTTATTTGAGAGAAAGAGAGAGAGAAAAGGAGCAGAGGGAGGAGGAGAAGCAGTCTCCCCTGCTGAGCAAGGAGCCTGATGCCACACTCAGTCCCAGGACCCCGGGATCATGACTTGAGCCAAAGGCAGACACTTAACCCACTGAACCACCCAAGTGTCCCTGATGAACCCCCTCTTTTTTTAAGATTTTATTTATTTATTTGACAGAGAGAGAGACACACAGCCAGAGAAGGGACAAAGCAGGGGGAGTGGGAGAGGGAGAGACAGGCTTCCCACTGAGCAGGGAGCCCGATGTGGGACTCCATCCCAGGACCCCGGGATCATGACCTGAGCCAAAGGCAGACGCTTAACTGACTGAAACACCCAGGTGCCCTTTTTTTTTTTTAGGTTTTTATTTATTATTTATTTATTAGAGAGAGAGAGAGAGAGAGAGAGAGAGAGAGAGTGAGATGCTATCTAATTTTTTTAAAAAACTTTTATTTATTAAATAATTGCTACACCCAATGTGAGGAGGATCAAACTCACTCACCACCCTGAGATCAAGAGTCCCACACACTTCTGATGGAGCCAACCAGGCACCCTGATCCTATCTAATTTTAAATTTTTTTAAAAGTTATAGAAAAAAACATTTTCTTGTTGTTTGTCCCTTCTAAATTTTAAGAATTCTTCTTGCATTATAGGACCAAAAAAATGAAGCAGTCATTGACAAGAGGCCTTTTTTTTTTCTTTTCTTCTTCTTCTTCTTTTTTTTTTTTTAATTTACTCTGCACAGGCTGCTTTCAGTATAAAGTAAGTGGCTGACTGCCACTCATCATACCACTGCTTTCTCAACATCCACAAGGCAGGTAGCCTGGTTCTTGGGCTGGTTCAGACCCTTCTCAGTATGGAAGTAGGACCACACACTCAACATCAAACCAATTAAAATAATCTTTTCTACTAGCCCTTTTCCTTTCCCTTTCATCCCAGGGCCTGCCATCAATTCAAGTTCATTCATTATCATGACACAAGAAACTTTTTTTCTGTTTCTGAGTATTTTTCTTAATCACTGGTAATTAATTCATGCTTTGGCTACATGCTTACCAGTATAAATTAAAATATATGCTTCATAATTCCCAAAATAAGCTAAATAATAGGGTCGGGGCTAGTGTTAGTTGAGTTAATTCTACTTGGCAACAGTTTGGGCTTGATCAGCTTACAGAGATTTTTTTTTTTTCCCTCCTCCAGGATTCCCGAAAACATGCCTAGTTTACAAGAACAGACAAGTTTATTATTTCAGTCTGTGTAAGCACCTTGGACACAAAAGAGATTTGTTATATCACCCTTTATAAATACATTTAGCAACCACTATGCCAAGATTTACATTAGATTTTCTTTGTTATATAATTCCTGCTGATATACATATGATCTGGGTTGATTCCCATGGACAACTAGGAAATAGCAACTAGATTACTTGACTTAAGTAAACTATGCTCAAAACTCAATTCAAAGGGGTATATGTCTATAGCTAGATAGACTCTTGTAGAAACACACATATGGCTATACGTAGATATTTTACTATCTCTAAAGGAAAGAACTCCTATTTTATTGTTATTAACTTTCTCAATCTTTAAGTGTCTAAGGTTGTGAAATCACCTAAATATTCAAATGCAATAATTTTTATTAAGACAATCACAAAGGGATGGGATTTATATTTTTTTTTCCTTTTTTTTAAGATCTTATTTATTTGCCAGGGAGAGACAGAGAGAGCACAAGCAGGGAGAGTGGCAGGCAGAGGAAGAAGCAGGCTCCCCACTGAGCAAAGAGCCTGTTGCAGGACTTGATGCCAGGACCTGGGATCGTGACCTGAGCCAAAGGCAGACACTTAACCAACTGAGCCACCCAGGCGTCCCAGGGATGGGATTTATATTTATTGTCTTTTATGTACTTGGTTTCAATGTTTGATGCTTTATATCTGTTATATCATTTAAAGTTTCACAGTATTCTAAATCTAACCATATAATTCAGAGTTGATGTAAAGCTATTATATCACCAATCCAATTTTCTAAGGAAGAAAGGGCACCCAAAGCAACAGGGCCAGTTGGAAGCATCCTAAGTTTAAGATAAAAAGAAAAAACAAAAGCAGAACACAATTTATGCCTTCACCGTGTGTTCTTGAACTCCAAATCCTTGTCTTTCACCCATAAATTGGGGTTATTATGTGATGTGCTAATGAAGATTAAAAGAGACAATGCAAAAAACTAGCTAGGAAATAGGGACTCGACGTCAGTTTGCTCCCTATTAGTTCTACTTCTTCCTCTCCTTCCTCTCTCCCTACAGCTTTCTCTCCTGTCTTATACTCTACTTCCATTGGATAGTTAACTAAAGAATCAGAAAATGGTAAAACCGAAAGCCGACTTAGTGACCATCAAGTGACCTCATTTAACAAATAAAGAGAATAAGTTTCAGAATGTTTAAAGATATAAACACAGCTAAGCAGTGGTAAATTCAGTTTAAAAAAACTCCATACTCAATGTCTTTTCCCTTGTATCTACCTAAAAGTACATAGCTTACTTAAAAATTAATGTGTTACCTTCTATCAAGCTCCATTACAAAGCTGTAATTGTCAAGACAGTATGGTACTAGCACAAAAACAGACACATAGATCAATGGAACAGAATAGAGAGCCAGAAATGGACTCTCAACTCTATGGTCAACTAATCTTCGACAAAGCAGGAAAGAATATCCAATGAAAAAAAAGACGGTCTCTTCAACAAGTGGTGCTGAGAAAATTGGACAGCCACATGCAGAAGAATGAAACTAGACCATTTCCTGACACAATACAAAAATAGACTCAAAATGGATAAAAGACCTAAATGTGAGACAGGAATCCATCAAAATCCTAGAGGAGAACACAGGCAGTAACCTCTTCGACCTTAGCAGCAGCAACTTCTTGCTAGACACATCTCCAAAGGCAAGGGAAATATGAACTATTGAGACTTCATCAAGATAAGATATTTTGCACAGCAAAGGAAACAGTCGACAAAACCAAAAGACAACCGACAGAATGGGAGAAGATATTTGCAAATGACATATCAGGTAAAGGGCTAGTATCCAAAATCTATAAAGAACTGATCAAACTCAACACCTGAAGACAAATAATCCAATCAAGAAATGGGCAGAAGACATAAACAGACATTTCTCCAAAGAAGACATCCAAATGGCCAACAGACACATGAAAAAATGCTCAACATCACTTGGCATCAGGGAAATCCAAATCAAAACCACAATAAGTACCACCACACACCAGTCAGAATGGCTAAAATTAACAAGTCAGGAAACGACAAACGTCGGCGGGGATGTGGAGAAAGGGGAACCCTCCTACACTCTTGGTGGGAATGCAAGCTGGTGCAGCCACTCTGGAAAACAGCATGGAGGTTCCTCAAAAAGTTGAAAATAGAGCTACCCTACTGCCCAGCAAATTGCACTACTGGGCATTTATCCCAAAGATACAAATGTAGCAATCCAAAGGGCACCTGCACCCAATGTTTATAGCAGCAATCTCCACAATAGCCAAACTATGGGAAGAGTCCAGATGTCCACCGACAGATGAATGGATAAAGAAGATGTGGTGTGTGTGTGTGTGTGTGTGTGTGTGTGTGTGTGTATATATATACACACAATGAAATATTACGCAGCCATCAAAAAAATGAAATCTTGCCATTTGCAATGACATGGATGGAAGTAGGGGGTATTATGCTAAGCGAAATAAGTCAATCAGAGAAAGACAAATATCATATGATCTCACTCATATGAGAAATTTAAGAAACAAAACAGAGGATCATAGGGGAAGAGAGGAAAAAATAAAACAAGACAAAACCAGAGAGGGAGATAAACCCACAAGAGACTCTTAATCGTAGGAAACAAACTGAGGGTTGCTGGAGTGGTGGGGGGGTGGTGTAGGGATAGGGGTAACTGAGTGATGAACATTGGGGAGGGTATGTGTTGTAATGAGCACTGAGTATTATATAAGACTGATGAATCACAGACCTGTACCCCTGAAACAAATAATACATTATACGTTAATTAATTGAATTTAAAAAAAAATAAATTTAAAAAAAGTGTTACCCTCCATGCCCCCTCCAATTCTAAACTTAATCAAGAATTCTGAAACACCCATGTGTAATGCCAACTATGATTGTATAGTTCTATGTGCTTCAAAAATACATATAGTGACAGCCTGCAATGGTGCCCATGTGTACTATTCAGTTTCAGACAAGTACTACTGTGCAGAAGTCCTAACCCACTGTTGCTAGATATTTTTCAAGAACAGACATATATCTCAATACTGATGTAATTTTTTTCTGTTTTTTAAATATTAAGAAGGCTAAACAAACCACCTGTTTATGTTTTCTGCAATAATGGAAAAAGTAAAGAAACAAGCATTCATAGCATCTTCCACACAGCTTACTATACAAGGTCTGCACTCAGTAAAGGAATTAGGGGAGAATAAACAACTCTTTTCCTTCTGTTTTCTCTTTCCACTTGCTTTCATCTTAAATTGGGTAAAAAGTAAGCTTTAATGAGACTGTTCTATCATATTTCCCTTTGTACTCTGAAGTTTACAGCTCACAAATAGGAGCGTGGCAAGCATCTGTCAATTGATTCATTGGTTGTGGGACTGCTATCAATTTCCTCCCCCTCCCATACACACTAACTCCATCCCTTTATTCCTTCTTCAAACATTTATCCAATACACATTCACTGAACACCTGCAATCTTTCAGGCCCTGTGCTGGAGATGATAAAGAAACAAATAAGAAACAGTTTCTGCCTTCTAAGAATTCCAAGTCTAAAGTAAGGGCATGGATACATAACAAAATAACTCTTTTTTGAAAAAAAAACTAACTCTTTCTGATGATATGTAAGAGTTGTATTGGAGATGACTCCCTTTAAAGTGGCATCCACTCTCCTTACTACCCACCACATCTCACATTGCCACAAAAGAGCTCAGAAACTTAAAAAAAAAAAAAAAAAAAATGCAGCCGTCAGTAATGATTAACACGACGGCGAGACATGGTGCCTGAGAACGGATATAGGTGGTTTTATAAGGGCTATGTGGTTGTGTGGGACACGCATGTTGAACAGAGACTGCAGACACTGACCAAAACTTCCTTTTGCAGGGTGCGGATGTAAATGAGCCTTGTGTGGAAGTCTTTGCTTCCGGAATAGGAAGATTGACTAACGGGTGAGGCTCTGTATTACTCATTTCAGCAATCATTTGCTTTTCTTGATGCAGTATATAAAACTTGTACAAGGTACAGCAAAGGAACTTAGTTAGGTCACCCACATTAATTTAGGACATGTTTCAATTGACTGATGATGCAGATTCTATCTGTTAAATTTTAGAACAAAGTCAAAGATGCTGGGCTTAAATAAACAGAATCTCAGATCAAAAATTACAATCATATGACAGTTGGGGGGAAACGATTCAGCAATTTTTATTTAAATTAAACTCCCAAAATGATTCTAGAGGAAATTATATTCTGAATATCTACTATTTGCATAGTACTCTTGTAGATGCTGGAGAGATAAAAAGACATATAAAACATGCTGCTAATTCTCAAAGAAATTGCAATCCAGTTAGGGGAGGAAACTTTAAGTATGTGTAAAAAAGAACAGCAGGGGTGCCCGGGTGGCTCAGTTGTTAAGCGTCTGCCTTTGGCTCAGGTCATGATCCCGGGGTCCTAGCATCAAGCCCCACATGGGGCTCCCTGCTCCACAGGAAGCCTGCTTCTCCCTCTCCCACTCCCCCTGCTTGTGCTCTCTCTCTCTTGCTGTGTTTCTCTCTGTCAAATAAATAAATAAAATCTTTTAAAAAAAGAACAGCAAAACCAGGCAGCACACAATATATTGCCAAATAACTGATGTTGATAGTCAGAGGTACATATATAGTTAGATAACAGTAGCTATGAGTTAAAGCAATCTAGAAAAAACGTTGTACTTCGTGTGAGCTTTGGAAAGGATAAAATGAAGAATGAAGTGCTGTAAGGGAAAAAGGGGAGTGGAGCAAATGCATAGGAGGAATGCTTTAGGGAAGTTTAGGAAACAGGGATTGGATTCATTTGGCTGTGTGGAGGTACGCTGGAAGAAAAGTTAGAGCCAGGGTTGAGAATGCAAGTTGAAATCAGACTACCAAGAGCATCAGTGCAAACCCAAGGAGTTCAGACCTCCTTCCATAGGTAATGTTGAGCCATTGAATATTGTTCATCAATGGAGTGATGTGCTAAACCTGGAGATTTTGTGCAGGGTTCACACCAGGAGTCAGTTAGGACCAGGTGTATCGAAAGAGGTGTGAGAGCCCCATTTTGCTCATAACTTGGCATTTTTTCAAATGAATATATTCTTTAAATTGCTTGTTCCATGTCTATTTAGTAAGCTGTGAAGAAACTTTCTGAGTGTAGATTATATGCCACTTAATATTAAAAATAAATAAATTTGTTACATTCACTGACTAGAACATCTCCACTGTTGTGGAATTTTCTGGTTCTCAAGTTAAAAATTGTTCCCCACATTTCAGAATTCGTGTGTTACTTTGTTTCCCTCTGTGATTCCTTGTAACATTCAAATTCTTGGCATAGGTTTAAAAATGTAGATAATAAAGCCCATCTAGTATCCCAGTAAATAGTGCTATATGGTACATTATTTTTTATTATTTTTAAGATTTTATTTATTTGATATATATAGAGAGAGTACAATCAGAGGGAGTGGCAGGCAGAGAAGCAGGCTCTCCACTGAGCAGGGAGCCCAATATGGGGTTCGATCCCAGGACCCTGGGATCATGACCCGAGCCAAAGGCAGACACCCAACCAACTGAGCCACCCAGTCTCCCTATGGTACATTATTGATATTCATAATTTCGGTGCACTCAACTGCCTACCCAGAGTGACTCTCAGCTGACTGGCTTCAGAGCTGGTGAGGTGGCTTTTTCTTGCACTGGGCCATTTCCTACATACATACTAAACCAAGATGGATCAATGTATGTGAGGACAAGTATGTTCAATGTCCATTCTTGGAATTGACTCTTTTGGCAGGAGTAAAACCAAGATTCATTTTGCCAGTTATGAAAATTAGAGAACTCAGTGACCTGACACTTCATTTTGATTTACTACACAGATATTGCAACATCACATAGGTAACCAGGTAGCTGCCTAACCAGTCCACCTCTTCACCTGAATACGATTAAGATCACCCAAACTTGCCTCTTAACTGTTCAGTTTAATAAAGTCAATTTTACAGTTCTAAAAGGATTGCCACACATCTAGTCAGAAACCAGGTAGGGCCATGCACTAGAATTCATATTTGCATGATCACAGACCCTGGTTCACCTAAGGAGGGGTTAAATTTGAGTATGTCATCTTTTCTGATCTGGTCCAGAACTTAGTAAGTTTGTTCTGGGGTCATTTCTTCAAACCTTACTCTTATCTGCTAAAAAAGCAGGTAGGCATCAGAATACTCTTTCTTGAATTTAATATTAAATCACATGAATTTATCATATAACCTTATTAGACTATAAAATTCAACACTGAACCATCTGAAGAGATATGATATCCATACATAATAAGGTACTGTAATCTGTAGTGTTGATTATCTTATTTTTAATGTAGAATACTATAGTAGATCAAAGATGCTGAAAGACCCCTACTCATTTCCTCATGATCATGTCAAAAAAAATTTCTAAAAAATAAAATTTACAAAACAAAATTCTAAACAAAAAGATTAATGTAGATTTTCGTAACATTGTGTTTTATTAAATATATTTTTTAAAGATTTTATTTATTCATTTGACAGAGAGAGACATAGAGAGAGTGGAAACACAAGCAGGGGGAGTGGGAGAGGGAGAAACGGGCTTCCTGCCGAGCAGGGAGCCCAATGCGGGGCTTGATCCCCAGACTCTGGGATCATGACCTGAGCTGAAGTCAGATGCTTAACGACTGAGCCACCCAGGCGCCCCTTTATTAAATATTTTAATCAAGAATTATTTTCTTTTAGGATTTATTTATTTATTTTAGAGAGAGAGAGAGACCACAAGTGGGGAGAGAGGCAGAGGGAGAAGGAGAGAATCTCAAGCAGACTCCCCACTGAGTGCAGAGCCAGATGCAGGGCTCAGTCCCACCACCTTGAGATCATAACCTGAGCCAAAATCAAGAGTCCAGCGCTCAACCGCCTGAGCTACCCAGGCACCTCTTAATCAAGAATCCTTATTTGAGGCCATAAAATATACGGGGATAGTCATAATTAGAAATTTTAGTTCTCTAAGAGACCTCCATAAAGGACCTATGAAACTACTCTGTTTCAAAACTAATCATAGTGCATGTGTAGAATAAAATGATAAGTTGACAGAGGCTAACAATGCCATCTGAATGTTGTTCTGTCAGTTGTGAAGAATGAAATGGCCATTTCATTCACACACACATCAGAGATGAATATGAGAAAACCCACATCACCACCAAAAGTATATACCTAGCCAATAGCCTTAGGGCAGTGTCAGTAAGAAGTATTTCTTATAGCCTGCAAGCTAATAGAAATATTAATTCACTCTGAGCATGTCCTTTCATTCTGTTATACTTTTCCATCCAAAGATTAAACTCTGTCCACATAATCCTAGGTACATAGGAGAAGGGAAGCAATTTTTTCCCTAAAAAGAGTCTCCCTTAACTGCTTTATCTGAGGGTCAATAGAAGCACCACACTGTGCAGCCTACTGTCAGCAGCCCCAAAATACAGTCTTCAATAAACAAGAAAAGTATATACACTACAAATTTTCCCAAAACATAGTTCCAGAAATGTGGAGTTTGTGAGATAACAATCCTGAGATCCTTGATTCTAAAGAAACAGAAACTATCCTGCTTTAGCAGGGTTGATTATCTTGTATATATAATGTACTATAAAAGAACTTACAGTGGACTTGGAGAGAGAAGATGTACAGATTCTGGCACTTTCTACCTGGGATATCCAGAAATAGTTTCCTAGACCTCAGCATTTTCATCTGTACATTAAGGATAATGACATCTACCTTTCCAAAAGAGTCACCAAATAAAATAATATACACCAAACATATTGTTTGTTTTTCCATCATCAGTGTTTAAAAAAATTCATCTGTATAACATATGGATGTCCAGGTGGATCCTTCATTCATTCCTTTGTTTATTTATTAAATGTTCAAAACTCACGAGATGCTAAGAATGGTATTAGACATTGAATGCAGGTTAGTGAATAAGTGAATACGTGCACGCATATATTTTTGTGTAAGTGTATTATGTGTATGGGTTTTTACAAAAATTACAACTGAAATAGGTGTACAACAGAATAAGGGTTGAGTGAAGGACGGGTCTCTTAAAGTGCTTAAAAAAGTTAGGGAAAGTCTATGAGGAAGTGACATTTCAGCCAACATTGGAAAGATGGGAAAGAGTGAATCAAGTAAATGGGGGTGGGAGTGAAGAGGTGTGTTAACTGTGAATGGATGACTTGGCACTGAGGAACATTTCAAACTTTACCACTTCAGAAGTAATGTTCAACAGCATGTGTAACTACGAGAGCCAGTAATTGTTACAGGAAACAAAATTAAATCACACCTCTTGCGTTTCTTTGCTCTTTCCTCTGTTTACTTCCTGGGCATCAATAATCACTCGATATGTGTCTTTTGAGCTCTTACTGATGACTCTAGTGTTTTCCAAAGTACAACCATTATCCCCAGAGATAAGTGGCTTTAAAAGAGATATATTCTGGGGCTCCTTCCTGGAATTACTAAATCACACTATCTTGGGGAGGGGCCCTGGAATATGCATTTGTAACAATTTTCTCAGGTGACTTTGGTGGGCAGTAGAATGTGAAATCTGCTAGACCAGACTCAAAGCTAAGACAGACATTTTGTGTTCCCTGACATGAAGACTTCACAATATAGTCTGGGTGATTAAGACCTACATACTTGAAAAGATAACTAACACAACATTTTATTAGGATACATGCCAAAATAGATGTAACCAAAAATGGCTGAGGAGCTCAGATGTTGAAGATCAAGGGAAATGACAGCCTTTCAGCTCCAGTTAGTGGACACCTTCCTATGATAGACTCTGTAAAGTGGGAGTGAGGCTAAAACCTTATGAATTATATGAGACTCATGAAGGAGCACCAAGACACTTAGCTCAAAGGCCAGGTAACATTTTAGAAGTTCTAATCAGTATTTGGGGAGTATTTGTGCAGCAGAGTCTTGCCCAACATCTTCAACAGGCAACCTGTGAAACAGAGGGACATCGAGGAAAACACCAATGGACAGAACACAGGGGTGCCAGGCCTGCATCTCAAACCCCACTGGAAAAACTGGTGCAGGAAAGGTGATCTGAATCACTGCAAACTCATCATCTAAAAATTTTGCCTGTCTCTTGAAACCTTGTTCTCCCATTTCTGCCAAACATAAATAAAACTTCATTTATGAAATTAGAATTGTTTACCCTTGAGGCAACTCTAGGCTTGGAAAGGAGATATGCTACATCCTGTACCAGGAAAGGCTTTGACTCAGTGTTTTGTTTTGTTTTGTTTTGTTTTGTTTTGTTTTGTTTTGTTTTGTTTTGTTTTGTTTTTAAGTAATCTCTACACCCAACACGGGGCTCAAACTCAGGACCCCAAGATCAGGAGTCGCATGCTCTTCTGACTGAGCCAGCCAGGCACCCCTCTGGTTCAATATTAAACAACATTACTGAACTACCATTATCTACCTCTGTTTCCCAAATTGATACCTAGATTGAGATACTTTGCTAAGGAGAATTTTTACCTTGACGTTTCTTTCTCATTTTAATCTCCAAGGTCAGTTTGGACTTGGTTTGGAGTGGATTTATGATCTCAGAGAACCACATTGCTCTTTACTCTTTTCTATGTTAAATAATCTTGCTGACTTGACTTCAGGTCTTCAAATAATATTACCTTTTGGATGCTATATTATAAAAGCAATCAATGTTGGCAAAAGAGATGTTGACAAGCAAGTGCAGAATTGAAGAGAGGACAACCTGCCCCACTGCCTTCCCTCTTTCTCCATATTCTACTCTTGGTCCTCTAAGTAACTTGATAGCCCAGGATTTTGCGGAGCTTTCTTAGGCATGTCTCCAACTGCCCTTCTGCTGACGCTTGTTCAGGTAAGCTTCTAGGGAGGTATGCCACGGCCAACTTCCAACACTACCAACATATATCCAATTCCAAAGAGTATGAATGAATTATTGAATACAGAGACTTGATATTCTACTTTGGAAAGGTTTTCAACAGCTGGTTTATTAGTTCACTGACAGATATTACCACAAAAGTCATCATTTTTAGGACTTTATGCCTTTTTGTATTTTTCCAAAAGTCAGGAATGCCATTACCTCTCTATTAAGACCCAGCAGAAAATATACTTCTGTGGCCTTTTCAAAAGGTCTTTACCTATTCCTGACACTGGTTCATAACAATGGGCTCAGAACCATATTTCTCAGACTGTTTATTGGTTAGCTGTAGATGTGTATCTGTATATCTAGCATTTATGTTTTCAGGATGTTAGACAGAGGCTTTGAATTCAGAAAGTTTGGGCTCCATCATTTACTTCCCGTGTGTGTTTAATAAAACCACTTAAACATGCTTGGTACTAGAATTTTCTTCTATATAATGTCACTAGTAATATCCATGTGAGGCTTGTTACGAAAATTAAGTGAGAAAATTAATAAAGAAGGTCTTATACAGTGCTAGGTACAGATTAAGTGTTCAAAATATCAGCTGAGCTGGTGAAATCAGAATGACCAGTGTGACTTCCGGCATTGTCACTTCTGGCAGAATTCATGCCCATAGCAATGGCTGGGTTATTTGTTTTGTTTTGTTTTGTTCATATACTAAAAAGAGTTCTTGTTTCTCAAAAATTCCAGCCAAGAAAAAAAATGAATATCTTTGTTTTGATTTCCGTGCCCTGAAAGAACCCAGATAGAAATACAACATGAGCTATAAATCCCCAAATCCTCAAAGTTCTACCACCTACCAACCAAAATACAGAATTTTCCCAATTCTTCCTCCTTCTGTATTCCAGGCAGTTAGTGAGAAGGTGCTCGTAAAAATAGTAGTTTCCCCTTACACAGACCCATTGACCTTTTCCCCTTTCTAAATGTGTTTCCCTCTGCAACATTTGAAGAACTATAATGTTTCATCTTTCCCACTGAATAGCCAGTGATTACGTAGGTAAGGTGTTAATCTGAAATACTGCGAAAGAAGAAGGGGGTAGAGAAACTTTCCCTAGGAAATACTATTCACATCACTAGTTTAGCTGGAACACTGTTGATACACTAAGGGATTGATCTACCTCTACTAGAGAAGTGGGTGCGTTGGAAACATTAAGATCCCAGGTAACAAGCTCATAGTTGGAACAACACTGGCAAATAAGAAATTTGAAATAGAATACTATTAGGACATTACTGTGGAAAGACAAACTGAATTTGCTTTTCAAAAGTTACCCTATAATTTTTAACACATGGACCATAGAGAGTGAGCAGCAAAAAATGTTTAAAAGTGTGGGGGCACTTAAGTGGTGCCCTTGGTTAAGGTCCAACTCTTGATTTCAGCTCAGGTCATGACCTCAGGGTCCTGGAATTGAGCCCCGAGTCTGGCTGCATGCTCAGCATGGAGTCTGCCTGAGATTCTCTCTCTCCTCTCCTTTTGCCCCTCCTGTTTGTACTCTCTCTCTCTCTCTCTCTAAAATAAAGAAATAAAATCTTTAAAAAATAAATGTTTGAAAGTGTGACCATGGATAAACTGCCTAAAATCTGAATTATGAGCAATGACATGAGAGCCAGAAGCCCTAACATTTAATTAAGAAAGAAAAAAATTAATCATTACAATTTAAATGAACATAAGATTTTTACTGGGGAAGACAGGAAAATATTAGCAGACAATGGAGAATCAGGATAAAAAAGAAAAGGGATTTTTAGAAACTTAAACATGTTACCATACTTTGCTAATGATCTAAGGATCTTCATATTTCAAATTCCAGTGGTTAATCATCATTCTTTCTCTTACTCAATCTATCAGCTGCATAACTCATACAGACCTCTTCCTTATGAAAATATCTACTTTCTTCACTTGGTTCCAAGAGATCTCATTTCCCATTCCTGTCCCCTGCTTCTTTACTGGACCACCTCCCTCTTTCCAGTTTCTCAAAATTGAGCTTCTTCTCTATCTGCACTTTGTAGGCACTTTAACTGAGTCCCATATTTTTGTAAATGTCCTCCAAGTTTATCTCCAGTCCTCACTTCTCTCCTTAAGTCTAGACTCCTGCATCCAACTCTATTCAATCTCTTCTCTTGGATACCTAATGGGGCTTTTTAAAAAAATTTTTTTAAATTTTATTTGAGAGAGAGATAGTGGTAGGAAGGGTAAGAAGGAGGGAGAGAGAGAATTTTAAGCAGGCTCCATGCTCACTGTGGATGCTGGTCTCTGTGCTTCCATGTTTATGCCTTTCTCCCATAAGTCTGTTCTCCAGAGCAAACAAGGATTCTTTTTAAAATACAAATAAAATCCTATAATTTTCTTCCTTGGAAACATCTAGTGGCTTCCCATCTCACTCACTCACAAACACAAACTCTTTAGGTTGGTCTACAAGTTCTTCCATTATCTGACTATGCCTTTCATCACCATCCATTACTTCATCATGTCCTGCCACAGAGCCTTTGGACTTGCTGTTCTTTCTGTTCCCTGAAATAGTCCTAGAACTTGCATTCTGACTTCTTTCATGTATCTGTTCAAATACCAGCCTTTTCCTGACACCTGTGCCTTACTCTCCAACATTATACTTTACTTTTTTTTTTTTTTTTTTTTTTGAGAGAGAGGGAGAGCATGAGCAGGAATAGGGGGCAGGGCAGAGGGAGAAGGAGACAGAATCTCAAGCAGGTTCCACACCCAGGGCGGAATCTGACTTAGGGCTCAATCTCATGACCTGAGCCGAAATCCAGAGTCGGACACTCAACTGACTGAACCACCCAGGAGCTCCTGTCCTCTACTTTTTAAAACCTCATGGCTTGGGTGCCTGGGTGGCTCAGTCAGTTGGGCGTCTGCCTTCAGCTCAGGTCATGATCTCAGGGTCCTGGGATCGAGCCCCACGTTGGGCTCCCTGCTCAGTGGGGAGCCTGCTTCTTCCTGTGCCCCTCTCTCAGCTTGTGTGCGCTCTCTCTCTCTCTCTTTCTCTCTCTGTCAAATAGATAAATAAAATTTTTAAAATAAATAAAATAAATAAAATAAAACCTCATGGCTCATTATTAGGCATTATATCATTTATTTATCTATTTGCTTATTGTCTGCCCCACCACTCCCACTAGAACGTAAGCTCCATGAGGGCAGGGACTTGTCCTGTTTTCTGCTACACTTCCAGTGTCTAGAACAATTTCCAAAACATGATGGGAAACTAATAAATAGTTTTTGAATAAGATAAATTACTAATAGAACATGGGTAAAGTATTTCTTTAGTAAATTACACATGACTTACAATATGGATGCTATCAATCTCAATGAATTCTCTTGATTTTATAAAATCCCCAGCAGAATTCCTACACAACTGGCTGGTGATAATGGACAAGGTTCTGGAGTCCACTCCTATTTGTATGAGCAACATACCACTTACATACAAATGCAAGTGTAACTTACATCAATAGTAACTAAAGATGAACACCAACCAGATCATTTTGAACTATAAACTAATAAAATGTCATCAATAAATCTGAAGGCACATAGAGCCAAAGAGCTCAAGAAACTAAACAAATACAAAGAAACCACACAGAGAAAAAGCAAATGATTAGTATTCACACATGTGGTAATCAGCCTGGGATCACAAAACCAAGGTAGGAAAAGATCAAGGCAAATATCATTTGATTCACCTCCACATGACCAACCTACACAGTTTCCACAGAAAATAGAGAACTTACTGAGGCCATCTATTGTCTTTCCTCTAGAGTTTTCAGAAGATACTATGAGGTCTGCTCACTAAAATTTTCAGTGAATAGGTCCAGGAAGAAACATTTTGGAGGACTCACTGAATGACAACATAATGAATCCAGTCTTCCTCACATGCCTTAAAAGGACCATAGGTGTTCTAAAAAAAAAGTCATCCATAAATATCAAGTTAACTGTCCTTTAAAAATCCAGGAACTAAGAGATTCTCACCATTAGTCACTTTCACAAGCTCTCTCATTTATTTCTGGTCAAGGATCAGGGGAATCATGAGATGATGGAAGGCAGCTGCTCAGCTTCAAAGACAAATACTGGGGATTTCTCAAGGACAATCCCCTTCTCTTGAGCAGCTTCAAGCACATTTAAAAACAAGGCACATGCACAGAGGTACATACACACACACACACACACACACACACAAATGTGTAGAATCATGCTCACTCAGATATACCACAAGAGATTACAGGATCATTCATGCATCCCTTTAAGTTTTGTTTTGTTTTTTCTGATTTATCATTTTCATGTTTTGGAAAGGATAATTAGACTAATATATCTGAAAATTTGGGTACTTGCACATTTGGGAAAGGTTCAATCATAGAAAAGCAGGATGTTAAATATCACCAAGGATTTTTCTGTCTTTTTATCTTTCATTCATATTTCACATGCTGAGTGAGAACAGAATCAGAATGTTCCTCCTCTTCAGCCTGGGTCCTTTGGGGTGCCCATTACCAAAGAGTTGCTACAGGCCTACGCAAACTCTTGAGCTAAAAGGACACTGGGCTGGCTTAGTCGATAGAGCATGTGACTCTTGATCTCAGGGTTATGAGTTTGAGCCTCATGTTGGGTGTAGAGATTGCTTAAACTCTTAAGCTAAAAATAACTATTATAAATAATTATTAAACATGCCACATAACATGGTTAGGGAGCATGCCTTTTAATCTCAGGGAGAAACAAAGAAAAGACAAGAATGAAGTTAGATAAATGAGTAGTAGGAAAATGCTATGCAGGACTGAATAAGTGGTTGACATATATTCTAAGATAGTTTCTCATTAAAAAAAACTAAAAATAATTTATCTCACTTTGTTTTGACCCACCTTCTTTTGGTGACCTAAAATAGGGACTGTAACTTTTTACTTTTGCTTATCAAAGACTGTAATTATACATATATAATCAAATAGGTACAAAATATATTCATTTGCTTATTAAACAAATATTTATTGAACACCTACTATGTGGTAAGCACTGTTCCAGGCACCAGGGAAATGGCAGTGGACAAAAAGACAAAAATACCTGCTCTTATGGGACTTATATTCTAGTGTGAGCAGACAATTTTTAAAAATTAAGAAGTAAATATAAAGAATATTAGATGATTTTAATTGCTGTAGGTGAGAATAAAGCAGGGAAGGAAAATAAAGTGTTTTGAAGGGTTGCAATATAAATATGGTAGTCAGGAAAGACTTCATTGAGAAGAGATAAACAAAATCTAAAAGAAGTAAGGGACCAAGTCATCCAGGTATTCAAGAAATAGTCTTCTAAGTAGGGGAAACAATTTGTGCAAAGGGAATGTGCAAAAGGCAGAGTCAAGGAAGAAGTGTCAGTGGCGTGAAGTATTCAAGACATAAAGTTAGAGTGATTATAGAAGGTCTGAGTGCTTAGAGCCTTGCAGGGCTTCCTAGTGACTTTGACTTTGCTCTGAGTAAAGTACAAAGTCAGTGAATGATTTTGATCAGAAGAGTAAATAATCAGTTTTTTTTAAAGTCTCACTCTGGCTGCTATACAGAAAATAGACTAAAGGTGTGAAATGAAATGGAGGATAAAAAAAGGAAGGTTGGAGAAGAGGTTATTGCTATAATCCAAGCACTGGATAATGATGGCTTAGATCAGGTTGGTGGCAGTGGAAGTGATAAGAAGGAACCAGATTCTGAATATTTTCAAGACAAAGCTAACAGGATGAAGTACAGACTGGATGTGAGAGGTTATCAAGATTGACTCTAAAGACTGTGGTCTGAGCACCTACAAAATGGAATTTTTATATGTCTGCAGAGATCAGAAAGAATTGACAAGAGCAAGTTAAGAGTGATGGGACATATGGACATTCTAATTTTCAGACACCAATTAAACATTCAAGTTAAAGGGAAGAATCATGGGAAAGAGAGATTTAGGGGATTTACAGCATGTAAGTGGTATTAAAACCATAAGAATGAATGAGATGATTCAGGAATTAAATCAGAATAGAAGAGAGATTCAAGGACTGAGATTTCGACCACTCCAAAATTAAGCAGTCAGGAGCTGAGGAGGAACCAGCAATGGAAAATGAAAAAAAAAAAAAAAAAAAAAGCCCATGAAGTGAAAGGGAAACCAGACTTGTCCTGGAAGACAAGTAAAAAAATATTTCAAAGAGGAAGTGATAATCAACTCTGTCTGATTTTACTCATAGTTCAGGTAGGAAGGGGACTGAGCATAGATCTTGGTTTCAGTGACAGAAAATCTTGGTGACATAGACTAAGGGCAGTTTCCGTGGAATATTGGAAGCAAAAGCTTGACTCAGAATAAAATGGAAATAGAGAAATCAGAGATAGGAGCAGAGTTGCCTCTATGATGGAGATTTACCATAAGAAAGAGAAAAATAGGTGCAGTGGTTGAAAGGGAGTAATAAGACCAAGAGACGCAACCTTTTTTTAATGGGAAAAGAAAATTAAGGACTCAGTCCATATTTACATACTGATAAGAAAGATCGTGTTAGCAGAGAGAAGAGGATTTCTGGAGGATTATCTTTCTGGAAAAGAAAGAGGTAGTCCTGGGGTTCCCTGGGGTCAATCCTTCCATGGTAACAGCAGAGAGAGTAGAATATGTGACCGCAGAGGCCAGAGGTTGAATGGATGAGGTAGTGGGAATTTTCAGAAATTCTCCTCTAATTGCCTCTATTTTTCTCAGTAAAACTGGAAACAAGATCACCACCTGGTAGTAAAGTTTAAAGAGTAAAACTCATAATTCTAGGGAAAAACAAAAATAATGTCCAAAGAGAAAGATCTGAGGGGCGCCTGGGTGGCTCAGTTGGTTAAGCAACTGCCTTCGGCTCAGGTCATGATCCTGGAGTCCCGGGATCGAGTTCCGCATCGGGCTCCCTGCTTGGCAGGGAGTCGGCTTCTCCCTCTGACCCTCCTCCCTCTCATGTGCTCTCTCTCTCTCATTCTTTCTCTCAAATAAATAAATAAAATCTTAAAAAAAAAAAAAAGAAAGATCTGAGACCTGCTGTCTGTTTAAAGACAAACATCTGTGCAAGGGCTCAAGACAGGACAAGAAGTGTTGATGTACAATCCGACGTACAATCTCTTTCTCTTCACAGACCGTGTGAAGAGACAGAGACCAAGAGAGCCACGCATTTAGAGCCATGCTTAAAGGAAATGAAACTCAGTCGAGCTAGGTCAGATCTGGCTGTTCACTTCTGCCTCCAGTGTGTCCAGATTCAACCGCCCCCACTACCAGGTTTCAGTTTTACCCCCAAGTAGGTCTTGTGTACTTAGACATGTTTATTTGGCAGTGGGGGGAGGCATGTGAAAAATGGAGGAGTATTATTCTGTTTATTTGTTTTTAATGAGGAATCCCCATTTCCAGGTTCTTTATGTTTCTGTTACAAAATCATCAGTGCACCTTTGCACAAAACACGTTGCATTTCACAACTGGCCGAAAGTTGACTGCTTTTGCATAAACTGGAATTTTCTCATACTTTAATGGAGAAAACTGACATGTTCCCTTTTGAATTAGAGCAAAACAGGTTGCATATGGACACAACAAAAGATTTGTTGTGAATGAAATGAGTCACGTTCTGTACATATTTAACTATAGGTTATTTCTTGAACTCTGATTTGCTTATTCATTCATTCAGCAAATAAATATTTATTAAGTACCTACTGCATATCAGGCACATAGTATACAACAGCGAAGAAACAGACAAAGATCCTTGCCTTCATGAAGCTTATTGTATTCAAGAGGGAGAAATATAGATAATATACAATTAACATAACACATAAAATGTTAACTAGGTAAGAAGATCCTAAGTACACAGAAAAAAATGCATCAGAGGAGGAAAAATGGGAAGACAGCTTTCTGTATGAATGGTGTGGTCAGAGTAAGTCTCACCGAAAAACTAACATTAACACAAAGATTTGTAGCAGATGAAGGTGAAGTCATATAAGTTCTCTGGGGAAGAGAGAGCCAAGCAGAGAGAGCAACAAATACAAAGGCTTGGGAGAGAGAGAGTGCGGGGAAATGTTCCCAGCAGTGTGCAGAGGCAGCTTGAGGGGTGTGAGTGAGGAGAAGAGAAGTAGAAGAAAGGACCGGTTACGGGCATCTGGGTGGCTCAGTCGGTTAAGCGTCTGCCTTCGGCTCAGGTCATGATCTCTGGGTTCTGGGATCAAGCCCCCACATCAGGCTCCCTGCTCAGCAGGAAGCCTGCTTCTCCCTCTCCTGCTCCCCCTGCTTTTGCTCTCTCTCTCTCGCTGTCAGATAAATAAATAATATCTTTAAAAAAAAGTATTTCAAAATAACTATAGCAGAGACTTAAACCGTGCATCCACACCTTCTAAGCACAGAACGTTGTGTCACTACACAGGTCACACACCCACGAAGCTGGCTTTGGCAGGAGATAAGGTCAGGCAAGTCAAATATGAAAGTGAGGGAACATATTCTGGGGGGTTTTCTCGGCCCTCTTAAGAACTTCGACTTTTACTCTGAGAGAAATGGCACATCATTGGAGGGTTTTAAGCAATCTAATACAACATCCGTGTTGAAATTAGTTTGGGACCCCAGGTGGAAGCAACAGACTGGTTAGGGGACTATTCCAATAATCCAGGTGAGAGGTGATGGTGGCTGGATCCAAGGACAGTGTTCGTGGAAGGGGTGAGAAGTTCCAGACTCTGGAAACACCTTGAGATGAAACCAACAGGATTCATGATGGGTTTTGTGTCAGGAGAAAGAAAACTTCAAGAGGAATGAAGAATGACTCCAAGGTTTGTGGCTTAAGGAACAGAAAAACAGGAGTTGCCAGGAACTTAGACAAGGAAGTGTGAGAGAGACACATGGGGTGGTCGTGGAGATAGATACCAGGAGTTCAGTTCTCAACATGGAAGTTTGAGATTCCACTTAGACGTTTGAGTAGTGAAGACAGTGACCTGGCCCTTGGCAACATGAGTGTGGTATTTAGGAGAATGGTCAGGTTGGACATATAAATGCGGAAGGCAGTTTCAGGATCCCCATCAACTCCTGAGAGGTGTCCTCAAGAGCGGGGCTGCCTGGGCTGGGTGAAGACAGTAAATACCAGCAAGGGGTAGGAACACAGGACAGAGGACGAAGTGAGGGGGGCCATAAGGCAGTTGTATGTGAGGCATCTCTTTGAGGAGCTCAGAAATAATTTGAGAATAATTTATAGAAGAGGATTAATATTCAGTAATTACAGTGAAGGAGGGTCAGACTCACTGTAGTTTACTTCACTGTTTATTGATGAGTGATGTCATTTTTACAGCCAGCTTGGTAAAAGATGCGTGTACATATATTCTAGTTCCAAATGGGGACCAAAGGACTGTGTGTTTATCAGCTGATTTCTTTGAAATTGGTTTCCTGGCAAAATGTTCTGCAGGCTCAGGAATGTAGTACCACACCATTTCTCTAAGCTGAGTGAACTGCATTGTTCTTTCCAGTCTTCTGCCAGATCTCCTTTTTCCTGCCGTCACCACAGTAGGAGGAATGAGTGGAAAAAGAATTTTCAAAATTGGAATACGAAAGGAACACAGATTTCCATTCTTAAATGATACTTTATACCTCACTCTCCTCTTGTACCTCAACAAAGAGGAAGAAAACCTACAGGTGTTACTACTTAATAACTCATAATATGGGTTGAAATAATGTTGACAGTGCTGATAATTTCAATGTAAAATAGAACTTATTTTTTTTTCCTGAAATCTGCATTAAATTTATTCTCCGTTTTGAAGACAGCCTCTATTTTGGGGTTTATGAATGAGTGGAAAAAGGTAAATTCATCTAACACACAAATGGAAGAGGAAATGTGTCCCTTTCATGTCTTTAAAAATATAATTATGTCCTCCAGGTTCAAACTGGGTATAACATGAGTAATTATTTTATGTGTTTGATAACAAAACTCTAAAAACATGTAGAAAAACGTTCTAAAAATTTATAATGTGAAAAGAACAAAACTACTTCAGGATTATATCCTGTACATGTTTTTTGTTCATTCTGATAATTCATATAAAATAGAGTTTCTCAATCTCAGCACTGTAGACACAGGAGCCAGATACTGTTTTGTTGTGGGAGGCCATCCTATGCATTGTAGCACGCTGACCATCACCCTGACCTCTCACTACTCCCTGCCAGTCATGATAATCAAAAATACCTCCTGAAGGTGTAAAATGTCTCCTGGGTGACAAAATAACCCTTGGCTAACAACCAGTGATACAGACTCTATTACTTTACAGATTATAATAGAGAACTAAATTCATCTTCATAATACATTTTGTTATTCTTTCATTTTGAGCAACTACTTTGAAGTCAGCAACCAAAGGAGGACAATAAAATTTCGTCAAGAAGATAATGTAAAGCATAATCTTATCTCCTAAAAATTTAAACGACACCATGCACACTGTCATTTGATGCAGCACACAAATTATCAGTTATGTCAGTGTTATATTTCTCCCACTCATAGATGACACAGTTGACTAATCTACTTCCTTCTTCAGAAACTCAACAGCCTAGAAATAGCAAGTATCAGGCGACTTTTTTGTTCACTTGGTAGGATCTATGTCTCACTAAGCTGGGCAATAGGCAGGAAGACCACAGAATTGTACCATAGATTTGCTTTTAATCTGTTTTAACTGTGTACAGATAAGAGCTTAACTTTGAGCACACTTAGCCATGGACATGTTTTAATACAATTCCTTTTCATGTCAGACTTTTAGGAAGCTTTATGTTACTTGCTTCCATTTCCATTTCATATGGGAAATGCAACAGTTAGAAACTTGTAACTGGATCATAAATAAATCCAAGCTATTTGTCCACCGCATTCTCATCTCTTGTTTTATGCTTAAAGAGAAGCTACCATTGGACAGAATTCATGCACATAAAGCATTTCTTATGAGGACTATAAGAAGAGTCTCTGTAGCAAAGCCAATTTTCAAGACTAGATGAACAAGCCTCTTATTTTGAACAATATTTGGTACAAGATAATACCAATAATTGTCACAGGTTTTGATTAGTTCTTACAATTCCTAAATTTACTCTTGTTGTAGCTGAACTTTGACCCTGTTTTGTTGACTTCCAGTATATATGAATGGTCTCAAAAAAAAAAAAAGGAATAATGGACAATTTGATGTTTGGAAGTAATTCTGAGACCATGTTTTATTCAACAGATTTTTTTTTTTTAACTTCCTCTACTTATTGTATAATTTTTCTAGACCTCCCACACTTTTGAAGGCATATTCCAGACAAGGATATCCAGGTGGTGGCATTTCCAAGAAAAGTGATATAAATAGAAAAAATCTTTTTTTAATTTATTTTCATGTTGTTTTAATGAGGAACCAAAAAAAAAAAAAAAAAAAAGAAGAGGGAAAGCATTCTTCCTCCCCTCGTAGGCAGGGCAGATGAGAAAATAGAGAAGCAGTAAGAAGTGAATACTTTCTACTGTCAGGGAAACGTGATCAGATATTGAGACAAATGGATTTTCCTGTGTTCTGCAAAGAGAAACTTCTTCATTCTTTTGAAAGTTTTCAACTTTTTAATTTGATTTTTTTTTTGGTGCAGGCAAAAGGATTTATTAAAAAATAAAAACGTTTTTTTCCTCTTTAATTAAAAAAAAAGTATTCAACAGCCAATGGTCTGAGGAAGAGGAGAAAAAAGGAAAAAGCAAGAAAAGCCACAAAGCTCCAGCTGCACTTAGTTCCTGTTTACTCAGGGCATCTGGTGACGTAGGCTTATTGTATTTTGAATTCACGTGTTAGAAACATTCATTCAGAGAGGAAACTGGCTTTAGCATAATCTGCAGAAGAAAATAGCATTCACAGAACTGTTATTTTAAAAGGTGCACAGAAATCTGTATTTCTTATTTAAATGAACTTCATTTTAGCTAGAACTAGCCAGAGGGCGGGGGGGGGGGGGGATCAACAGATGTATTTTATGGTAGTAACTTCTGATTTTAAATTTGAACAAAGTTTTGTCAACAATTATTGGAACCTGAGAAAGAGTCAAACATCAAAATCTGAGTAGCTGAGAGTTTTGGGTCTCACTGCTCAAAACAGGGGAGCTGGAAGGAAGAGCCTTGCTTTGCCTTAGCCTTGCTTTTAGGTCCCTGACCTGGGAGTCCAGTGATCTTGTTTACCTCCAACCACACCTCTGGGGTGAGTCTTAAGCAGCTCTAGAGTAACATCAACATTAAAATTGAGATCCCTGAGGCTAATATCGGGAAGGAAAAAATTTTCATCCATCCTTTTTGGCTGGTAAATTGATATAAGGCAAATTAATAGGACAAAACCAAATTTAATCATGTAAATACAGAAGCCCCATAAGAACCTGAGACCCAAGGACAATTTGGTTATTTGAGGTTTTATATGCCAACCTGAGGTAATGGGACAGGGGCCTGGGGCTTCAAAGGGGAGGAGGGTGATTCACAGGACAATAAGAAGAGCAGATGTTTGGTATTGGATGTTTGTCCTACCATAGAGATAGCTCATTCAGATAAGAAGTTACCTCCGGTGATAGCTTTCTTTTGGGGTCAGGCCCCCTATCTAAATTCATTTAGGCAGTTAAGGAAGTGGTAAAAGGTTTTTTTTTTTGAGTCCACTGGGTCTTTTTTTTTTTTTTTTAAGATCTTATTTATTTATTTGAGAGAGAGAGAGCGCGCGCACAGGTGCGCGGACGAGCATGGGGGAGGGGCAGAGAGGGAGGGAGAAGCAGACTCCCGGATGAGCTGGGAGCCGGGCGCAGGATTCAATCCCAGGACCCTGAGACCATGACGTGAGCCAAAGGCAGATGTTTGACTGACTGAGTCACCCAGGCACCCCAAGTCTGCTGTGTCTTGCCTGCCTTCGGCTCAAAATAATCCACATGCCAAAGCGGCCTATTTTGGGGTCAGGTATTTTGCTCTCCTCAGTCATACCTTTGAAACTTCCCCAAGAAGTGTCAGTAGGTAAATTTGAGTTGGTAGATTGCTTCATCTCATTGAACCGGTCTCTTAGTCCTGAGAACAGGTCAGTTCAGTCAAATGGGGCGTCTCATTTCAGGAGGTGGTGATGCAGATGTGTTTCCAAAGTGAGACCTATGGCGCAAGCAATTAGGTATTTAATAAGAGGCATTTCTATGGAAACAAAAGAAACACAGTGGTTAATGATTGGAGCAGACTCTAATCCTGGTTTCTGAGTTCTGAAGGCAGTCCGTTGAGAAGATTGCCAGCGGTCTGGCTTGAAGCATCTCAGATGGAGTGGAGGCTGGCTTTAGCAGTCTGACAGATTCTCCTGGTTTGCAGTTTGAATGTCTCTGGTGATCGTTCTGAGTGGCCACACAGCAACAGGCATGAAGACTGTCCACGCATGAGCTATTGTGGTGATTTTTCTTAAGTTTATAACAAGTTGTTCACATTTTGTTTTGAAGGGCTTTGCGGGGAAAGGGCAGCTTTTGTTCTTAGTGATTCCAAGCCAAAAAGATGGGAGAAAATTGGATGTTAGTTTGGAGAGTTGTCACCAGCTATGAGGTAACTGGAAGGATTCAGGATCCAGTACAAAACCTCAAAGACAATGAACAGCACTAGAATAGTGATGAAGGATAGTTGGAAGATAGGGGCCCCTGCCCTAAGAGGAAACCACCCTTAAAAGGATTTTACACCACCCTGGAAGGAGCCCTCCACCCTTTCCCATGTGATAGACAGATGACAAAAACCTGTTTGTGTGACAGGTTCAGTGAGGGTTAATCAGATTAAAACAGCCTGCCAACAAACCCATTAAAACCCCTAGACTGAGAAACTCTGGTGGCAACCCACTTGGGTCCCCTTCCTCCTTGGGAGCTTTGTACTATTACTTCGTTACTGCTCAATAAACCTTTCTTTGCTGCCCACAATTCTGTCTGGTCTACCTCTTCATTCTTCAAAGTGGCGTGACCAAGAACTGAGGGCACCGATGGAGAAAAAAATCCTTTAACAATGGTTTCTACTGAAACAATTTTTTTCTCTCCAAATCATCCTCATTTCTATCAAAGATAGCCAACTTAAGACTGATGTGTTTGCAAATTAAGTCTAGTTTCAAGAAACTTGGCATGATTATTTATATAAGTGCAGCAAGAGTAGTGATCGACCATATAGGCTTTGTTAAATCTGCTTTGATGGAATTTTTCATAAGAAACCTTAGACTGAACTTTTAAAAGCCTCTGAAGGCTAAGAAGCCATGCCAAGGACTCACCATCAGACCTTGCCTTCGATGTCTGTAAATGTGGGTGAATTCCTCTCTTCTTGAAGTGCCCCAAATATTTTGAGATTCCTGAGCCTGTCAGGAAGTGACCTTCCTTACTCACCTGATAAGGCTGCTAGGAACCCTGTAAGCAAGGTACCAGGCCATTTTTTCCAAGGGGCTTTATTGGCTCCACAAAGTCCACCTTAGTTCCTTAAAGCTATCTGGTCATATCTGAGTATATGAGTATGTCTCTCAAATATGACCTTCCAGGCATAGCCTAGGTGATATAACCAATGTTTCCAATTGTGTCCTGTTACAAGAAGAACAGATTCTTATTGAAGTTATGTAAATAACTATATTGCCATGAAAATAAGAATACTCACTAGGTTACCAAATTCCAGAGGGATCAGATCAGGTTAGTTGTTTCGTCTTTGTTCACAAAGATCTATCTTATCAAATTGTTAATAGCTTAAGAGAAAAGAGAAGAATTCCTTAAATCTGCAAAAACAAAGAAGAACTGGCAATGTTTCAAAATAAAGTCATAATAATTACAGTCATCCTTGTCAGTTTATTCAGCCCCATGTAATTAACACTTGTTCTGCTTGAACCCAGTTTTCCACCTGTTCTGGAAATTCTTACCCAGCCAAGTTTCATAATCTTAAAGTTATCAGAATCCTGCACTTGTCAAAAGGCCTTTCCTTGAATCTCCTTGAAGGTGAAGTACTTTTGCAGGAACACTCTCAAAAAGCACCTGTGTAAAGCAATAATTGTCCATAAATGACCAAAAGACTTTACCTGCCCATTCTGAAAGAACTGATGAGTTCATTGTAATGGAATTGATAACAAAATTTGGTTATTTCTGTGACATACAACATTTTAAGGTAATAACTAGAATTGTGACTGATAACATTATACCAGGACATATCAGATTTTTAGGAATTTCATACAATTTCTAATATATGTACATTAATAACATTTATCCACATAACATGACCTAAAAAGGTTCATCATCACTTCCCAGATAGCTTAACATACCAAATAAGCCTAAGTAGTGTAACATCTCTCTTTTTATAAGGAGAGAGAACAAATATTTTAAAATGTTTCAGGAACCATCTGGAAATTCTCAAATTTAATTTGAGGTCAAAAAAGACTTTATTTAGAATTTGATTTTGGGAAGTTTGTCAAAAAATATTAAAGGAGTTAGAGACTTGACTAATAGAATCATAGCTCATTATGAAATGATAATTATCTATTTAATGAAAGTGACAAGATTTTAAGGGCAAACACAAGAGATTACAGTTATGAACAAAACCAATAAAAGACCTGATAAAGCACAGAAAATTATAAAACACAGAGCTTTTGCTTTCTAGGCAGATTACTTAAAAGGTAAAGAAACTTTCACAATCTGTTATCAAAAGCAGACCAAAAGTCCAAGAAAATCTTCTCTTTTAAGAGAGAGAAAACCAATTCTAATTTTATACCAGCTTACTTTTGACATTAAAATGTATTTAACTTAAATTTATTCTAACCTTCGTCAACTTGACCACACATTAAATTCCTTTTCAAAGATTCCTTCTCCACAAACCTTCTACAACTTTCTTTCTCTTCAACAAAAATATATCTCCATTCCTCATAACTTGTTTTACTAAAAACACATATACTACCTTCTTAGCATGGGAGATTTTTCCCTTATTATATCTAGTAACTTTACACATACTAATTAGAATTCTTAACACTTAGAAATCATAATTTCTAATGAAAACTAAGAATTAAGCAATTGTGAACTGTTACATCAGCATTCTTTAGACTGGCAAATTTATTAATACATTTCAGAATTTCTAAAGACATATGATTTCTCATAGTACAAATGTTTTTTTTAATGTAGCACAAAAACACGTTTACTAATAGACCCAAATATCTTTTAGTTCCTCTGTAAAAGGAAACCAAAAAATGGATAAGCCTATGTTTAGCAATTGTTTCAGTATTTTATCTTATTTGGAAATGATCTAAATATTTAAATGACTATCCATCATTTAACTTAGCAATACCTTAAGGTTCCAGATTATCAAAAGATTTGGGGAACCTATTTCAAAAGTTTTACCTAAAAACTCTCATCATACTTACATCCATTTAATTTATCTGGTCTTAACAATCATACTCATACTCCTAAAGATTTTGTTACAGGATTTCTTCTCTTTCAGTGTCTGTGGTTCTTGGTCACGCCTCTTTGAAGAATGAAGAGGTAGACCAGACCAAGAGTGGTAGGCAGCAAAGCAAAGTTTATTGAGTGATAGTACAAAGCTCCCAAAGAGAGAGGGGACCCGAAAGGGTTGCCACCAGAGTTTCTAAGTCTAGGGGTTTTTATGGGCCTGTTGGCGGCTGTTTTAATATGATTAACCCTCCCTGCGTGCCTGCCACCAAATCAGGTTTTTGTCATCTACCTATGGTGGGAAAGGATGGAGGCTCCTTCCAGGGTGGTGTAAAAATCCTTTTAAAGGTGGTTTCCTCTTGGGGGGTTGAGGGGGACCTTGTCCCTCCCTGCTTTTCTTCCAACCATCCTTCGTTAATTTCATGAACCATTAAAGCAGTTAGCCATCATCTTAAATTACATTCCTTGCTGACAAATTTTGTAACATAGATAACATGAGTTTATATGACTAACAACCCTGGTAGAATAATAGTATACTTAATGCTAATAACTGTAAAGACTTGTCTGTATTAATTAAACCCACAGATTTGGGCGCCTGGGTGGCTCAGTGGGTTAAGCATCTGCCTTCGGCTCAGGTCATGATCCTGGAGTCCCGTGATCGAGTCCTGCATTAGGCTCCCTGCTCGGCAGGGAGTCTGCTTCTCCCTCTGACCCTCTGACCCTCTTCCCTCTCGTACTCTCTATCATTCTCTCTCTCTCAAATAATAAATAAAATCTTTAAAAAAAAATTAAACCAACAAATTTAAGCTTGTTTCAATACCATTTTCCTAAGTGATATGATCCTGAAAAGCATTTAAGTTAGTTTTTATTATATTTTTTGAGAATTTTTATGAATAATAAATTTATATAAGTGCATGTTTGTTTAAGCCAATCAAAAAGAGCTATTTTAAAAATTATGTTTGGCAATCCATCCAGAGGTAGGAAAATATCACACATCTACAACATACATATATAGACATGCATAATCACACAGAGACATAGAGGCCTTACAGTTACCAGTATTTGTGAAGAAGATTTTTCATTTGCCCAATTTCCAAATACGTGTCTCCATATTTTTTTAATCCTGATAAAAAACCTCTCCCTAAAGTTTGAATTTGAAAAAATGGCTCTTGGGTCTAGAGAAGATGAGGGCAGAAAATCTATATCACACAGGGATTATTATATTTCTTTGTATCCACTTTTTCATTTGGTCTTTTCATAGGTACTAGTGAGACAATTATTTAGAATGACAGCTCTCTAAAAATTATTTCACATATAACCAGTGCAAGAAGATCCCTCCTCTGGCCATTGATGAGCAGGATCTTATTAATCTCAATAGCGATTCAAACCAATAAGCCTTTCCATGGCTTAACCAAAGGTGCAAGAAGCATCTTCAAAGGAGCACACAAAAGCTGCAGCCCTCACAAGATCCAGAAAGTTCATGCCCAAAGAGAGTCTAAGAAAGTAAAAGCCCTCTGTTGTTACAGGTGGTAAGAAGGGTATAATGAAAATGGTATCTCTGGTTTCCCACAAGACCATGACACTTCCAGTCCCAGACCCACTAATCTATAACACCGGGCAGATGCTAACTGGAATGGGATTTTTCCAGCACTAACTAAGCAAGAGAGTTGAGACAACAAAAGCCCCTAATAGATCAGCACCACTTATGACATCTCTCCTGAAGCTGGCACAGTCAGACACAGAGAGTCCTGCTTGGGATCTTGTCTCTTGGAACCCCAACCTATTAGATTGGTCACCAAGATGCACCCTGGTATGTGCACCTTCTGGCTGGGAGAACAGAAAGGATGTTCTCACTGGTCACAAGACCAAGCTCTCAAGACACAGAACAAGACAAAAACCTCATCCAGTTCTTCTTATATGCACATTAATATCTTTAGGTAAGGCTTGGTTCTCTTAGAGCCAAACTAATACCTTAGAGGGATGGGCGGCTGAGTTGGAGATTGAGTAGTGTTTCACAACGCGCCTCATTGCACAGAATTATTTTTGAGGTTGGCAGGTGACCTGCTGTCAATCTAACCCACTCCCCTAGCCTGGGAGTGTTTTGAGTTAGGTGGCAGGTGCTCCAAAGCTCTGACGTGCTGAACCCATGCCCAGCAATTTTGCAGCTTTGGCTTTCAAGTGATCCATCAGTGACAGCCCTAACCTCACAGGCATGTTAACCCACAACAAAGTTTGTCTAAACAGATAGATGCTGGTCTGGTGAGAATCACAACCTCATCCGTCTGTGGGGCTGAATCAAACAGCAGGCTTCATAGGACCTATGCCTGCCTCTACCCTATGGTTTCCCTCCTTAAGACAAACAACACAATGGGCAGAGACAAATGAGGACAGTGACCATCCCTGGAAGGAAAAGGATCAATAAAAATCAACAGTACTCATAATAACAAGTCTTTACCAGAGTCACTATATCCAAGAAACTAGCTCCACAAACATTTCTGTCAATTTTAAAATTAGAAAAAGAAATAAGAAGGACTTTCACCACTCTCACTTCCACCAGACCCTGTAGGCAGAGATCCAAGAGACTGACATGGTAAGAAACTCATACCTTCTGTCAACAGCCCCGAGGTCCCAGGGTCTCTCAGATCTTTTTAGTGCAGTAGCCCCAGGGTGAGCAGTGTCCAGCCAGGGAAGTCTTCTGCCAACTATGCCAACTGTTGGAAAGGAAAGCTTTTTTCTCTACACCTTCTTGGTTCTTTGGCTGGTAAATAGATATAAGACAGATTAACAGGAGAAAATTAAATTTTATGTATGTATGTATGGGGGGCAGCCCATAAGAACATGAGACCAAAGGACGATTTGGGCAATGGAGGCTCATATGACATCCGGAGCTAAAGAATGGGATGGAGCCCCAAGGCTCCAAAGGGAAGAGGGTAACTCACAGAACAATAACAAGGGCAGATGTTTGGTAATTAGATGTTTGCCCTGCTATACAGGAGGGTCACTCAGATAAAAAGTTTAAGTCTAGCGATACCTTGCTTTCTGGTCCAAGCCCCTAGCTAAATTATTTTAAGTAGTTATGGGAGTGGAAAAATTTGTCTTGAGTCTTCTGGGTCTTGATCGCCTTCAGCCCAAAATAACCCAAGTGCCAAAGTGGCATATTTTGGGGTCACATACTCTGCTTCCTCACTATCAAGTTCTTTATTCAACCCACCTTCACTAGGCCTTCCCTGACCTGCTTGGGCATTTCCTTGTTAGGGTCTGCACAACTCTCCCTGGACTAAAGCTCCTTTGAAGTCTGAGATTTTATATCTCCACCTAAGATCTAATTTAGTGCATAAAGGATAATTCATTTATTAAAGGCACTCATGCCATTCTTTTAATCTAGAAGCTTACATTTCAGAGATATGAAAATGGATTTCTAGTTGCTATAATTTCATGGCATTAGACCATTGTATGTCAAATACTACTGCTCTGTTCATAATATTTGGACAGTTCCATAGCAACACATAAAATATGACCTACAGAGGTCTGCATTCCTCCAGCCATGTATCAAGAATTGGCGGAATTCTTGAGAAGAGAGCCCACATTACAGAGCACTACATCTGAAATGCTCCCTTTATGGTAGCAATTGCAGAAACGTGGAGCAGAAATGTATGCTAGGATTTTATAACTCAGGACTCACTAGTTTCTAGCAGTGTGCCCTTTGCACTTGTACTTCTTTGGCTTTATTTGCAAGGCATCAAGAAATCTTCAATTCTGAAAAGAGCTGATAAAATTTGACTACTTTATAATTTATTTTTTTCCCAGGGTAGAAAAATAGGTTATCATCTTTTTTATCATTTAAATGTTTTGTGGGGGCACCTGGGTGGGTCAGTCGATTAAGCATCTGTGTGGGGCTCAGCTCATGATCTCGGGGTCCTGGGATCGAGCCCCAAGTCGGGCTCCTTGCTCAGTGGGGAGCCTGCTTCTCCCTCTCCCTCTGCCTGCCACTCCCCTGCTTGTGCTCTCTCCCTCTGTCAAATAAATAAATAAATAAATAAATAAATAATAAATAAATAAATAAAAACTTTAAAAAAATAAATAAAATGTTTTGCATATGGGGCATCTGGGTGGCTCAGTCGGTTAGGCGTCTGACTCTTGGTTTCAGCTCAGATCAGATCTCAGGGTCCTGAGATTGAGTCCCAGGTTGGACTCTGTGATCAGCATGGAGTCTGCTTGGGATTCTCTCTCCCTCTCCATCTTCCTGTGCCCCTTGTCCCTCTTGTGCATTCTCTCTCTCAAATAAATAAATAAATAGAATCTTTAAAATGCTTTGAAAATATTAGTAGAGATTACAGAGATGCACATGTCTTTCTAAAATCTTGTTCTCTTTCCATGTGCTTGAAATTCAGAAATAAGTTTCTCATTTTGGCTTGTTTCGAACCCAGCTATTAGCATCTCCCCACCTCCACCTCATTCTTTTGTCCATCAACCTTAGAAGTCACTACTTTTTTTTTTTAATTTTTATTTAAATTCAGTTTAGTTAACATATTATTAGTTTCAGGGGTAGAATTTAGTGATTCATCAGTTGCATATAACACCCAGTCCTCATTCCATCACGTGCCCTCCTTAACTCCCATCACCCAGTTACCCCATCCCCCACCCACCTCCCCTCCAGCAACCCTCAGTTTGTTCCCTATAGTTAAGAGTCTCTTATGGTTTGCCTCCCTCTCTGTTCTTATCTTTTTATCTTATTTTATTTTTCCTTCCTTTCCCCTGCGTTCATCTGTTTTGTTTCTTAAATTCCACATATGAGTGAAATCATATGGTATTTGTCTTTCTCTAACTTAATTTGCTTAGCATAATATCCTCTAGTTCCATCCACATCATTGTAAATGACAAGATTTCATTCTTTTTTATGGCTGTGTAATATTCCATCATATAGAGAGATAGATGATAGATAGATAATAGATAGAATGATAGCTATACATACATATCATATATAGATCACATCTTTCTCCATTCATCTGTCTATGGACATCTGGGCTCTTTCCATATTTTGACTATGGTGGATATTGCTGCTATAAGCTTTGGGGTATATTTGTCTTTTCAAATCACTATTTTTGTATCCTTTGGATAAATACCTAGTAGTGCAGTTGTAAGGTAGCTCAACTTTTAACGTCTTACGGAACCTCCGTACTGTTTACCAGAGTGGCTGCACCAGTTTGCACTCCCACCAACAGTGTAAGAGAGTTCCCATTTCTCCGCATCCTTGCTAACATCTGTTGTTTTTTTCCTGAGCTGTTAATTTTAGCCATTCTGACTGGTGTGAGGTGCTATCTCATTGTGGTTTTGATTTGTATTTCCCTGATGCCAAGTGATGTTGAGCATTTTTTCATTGTCTGTCAGCCATTTGTATGTCTTCTTTGGAGAAATGTCTGTTCATGTCTTCTGCCCATTTCTTGACAGGACTTTTTGGTTTTTGGGTGTTGAGTTTGCTAAATTATTTATAGATTTTGGATAGTAGCCCTTTATCTGATACATCATTTGCAAATATCTTCTCCCACTCCATAGGCTGCCTTTTAGTTTTGTTGATTGTTTCCTCTGCTGTGCAAAAGCTTTTTATCCTAATGAAGTCCCAATAGTTCATTTTTGCTTTTGTTTCCCTTGCCTTTGGAGACATGTCTAGCAAGAAGTTGCTGTGGCCGAGGTCAAAGAAGTTGCTGCCTGTATTCTCCTCTAGGATTTTGATGGATTCCTGTCTCACTTTTAGATCTTTCATCCATTTTGAATTTACTGTTGAACATGGTGTAAGAAAGTGGTCCAGTTTCATTCTTTTGCTTGTGGCAATTTTTCTAACACTTTTATGTCCTTGAGAAAGTTTCATGACCTTGAGAAAGTAATGTACTTTCCTGAGTCTATTTCCTTATTTGTAAAGCTGGGATAAGATTTGCCTTCCCTAACACTAAGGCTTTTTTAAAGATCAAATGTGATGACTATATAAAATATTGTATTTTCTAACAATTGTAAATTCCCAAATTCATCTTTTTTCCATTGGCTATTCTTCCCTGGTTTGTCAAAAATTAGTTGACCATAGAGTTGAGGATCTGTTTCTGGGTTCTCCCTTCTGTTTCATTGATCTATGTGTCTGTTTTTGTACCAATACCACACTGTCTTGATGATTACAGCCTTGTAATACAGCTTAAAGTCTGGAATTGTGATGCTTCCAGCTTTAGTTTTCTATTTCAAAATTACTTTGGCTATTTAGGGTCTTTTCAGGTTCCATACAAATTTTAGAATTGTTTGTTCCAGCTCTGAGAAAAATGCTGATGGTATTTTGATAGAGATTGCATTTAATGTGTAGATTCCTCTGGGTAGCATAGATATTTTAACAATATTTGTTCTTCCAATCCATGAACTTGGTCCATTTCTTTGTGTCTTCCTCAATTTCTTTCATAAATGTTCTATAAGATACCTAGGAAAAACCTAACCAAAGAGGTAAAAGATCTGTACTCTGAAAACTACAGAAGTCACTAGTTTCTATCTACATTTCCTTCAAAGTATCTTCATATGTTTGTTACTCTCTATCTGTATGGCATTACTTATGCTCAGATCATGTCTCCTCATACCGGATTACCATAATGGTCAACTACTTTACCTCTTTGAAAATGTTTCCTGTAACACTTTATAGAACACACATTTTATATAGTCATCACATTTGATCCTCAAAATAACCTTAGTGATAGGGAAGGCAGACCTTATCCCAGCTTTACAAATAAGGAAAGAGACTCAGGAAAGTACATTGCTTTCTTAAGGTCATGGAACTAGTAATTGCAGAGCTGAAATACCAGTTCCCCAAATTTAATTTTACCTTCTTAAGGCCAAATAACAATAGCACCACAATAAAACCCACTAGAAATTTCAACATGTCTTAAAGCCATGTAGCAATTTAGAACTGGAAGTGGCCTTACAGATTATGAAATTTCACCGCCCTCACTTTATACATTGTGCACCATGTCCAACATTACAGAACTGATTATAGACGAGACGAGTACTTGAATCTATGGACTTCCAGATGCAGCATTTTCTGCTATACTTTTCTATCTTACTCCCTTAAGTGCACCTTGGCATTTTTAGCTTTCCATAATGTGTGCCAGTGACATGTCCAACATTTATTGCTGCCAGTTTCAAAGATGTGCCTCTGCTAAAGACAGGCTCTATTTCCTCTAATCGTTGGACCATACTAATATTATCTCTGGAGAGTAGTTCATATCACTGGCCTTATCTGGAGGAATGTCCCTGCAGTCCTTCCAAATCCAGGACTTATTTGAATTTCACCCCTTCCACAAAGCCCTTGCTGCCTTCCCTGGGCCTCAGGAAACCTCTCCTCTCTAGAAGCTCATAGTACTTGCAGTGTTCATTACACAATTTCTGCTATATCCTTGAGGGCAGCTTTGGACCTGTCTTACGTTTCTGCATATCCTCACAGCGCCATCCCAATCCCATAGTGGCCCTCCACTACTGGCCAGTGTTCTCCTCACTGAGGAAGATTGATATATGAAAAGCTTTTCCCAGAATATCCTTCCACCCCACATATTAATCCATCTAGAAAATTCCTAGTCAGTCTTTACTTCTCAGTTAAAATACTGCTTCTGTCATGAAGTCTCTGTTGATGTCTCCAAGTGACTTAGGAGAGCCCTCATCTGGGCTCCTGGAGCATTCTGTACATTGTTCCTTCAGAGCAATCATCCGATTATATAGCTAACGTCTACACGTCTGTTTCCTCACTAAAGATTCTTCATCATAGGGACGCCTGGGTGGCTCAGTGGGTTAAACGTCAGCCTTACAAAGCAAGGTTGGAAAAAGACCAAGTGGCATTTTGTTTAGATATTGTTGTGCTTTTAGGAGTTGTAGCCTCATGCTAGAAGTAAGGTCTTGTCTCCAGCTATTCTTTTCTAGAGTTAGAACCACTACCCTTACATCAGGACTATATTAAACAACTTGCTATTCCATTAGCTCACCAGACTTCCTTAAATCTATACTTTCTAATTTATTCTTCCCTCTAAAAGGACCCCCCCACACACACAATGGACAACTTTGTAATCATCTTTCCATAGACAGCATTCGGATCATTTTTCTGTAACAACATCTCGGATTCCATCTAGAGATAACCTCTCTTACATTTCCAGAGCTCCCTCCACCAATTCTACTCCAGCACTTACCTGTGGGACAGTAACCCCTCATCTAGCTCCCCGCCAAACTGTGAAGTACACAAAAGCATGAGATTCACCTGTCACGTGTAATTTTCAGCAATGTTTAGCACTTTCGGTGGAGTAAGTACACACTCATGCATTTAAAAGATAGGGGTGGGGAGAAAAAAGGGGAAAAAATGAAAAGAAACAAAGACACTTTTGTAGCTAGTGTTCTAGATTCAAATTAGTTTCTGTTGATAGAAGATATAGAAGAACAGCAAAGTCAAAGCTATCTTTTTATTTCTGCTTACGAGCAACGGTGTGGAAACATGAGGTGTTCCTGCAGCTAACTTCCAGCATCCTCACTACAGCTTCTTGGATGTCCAGAGTTCATGCCTAGCTTCTAGCTTTTGGAATCCATTTTCTAACACACTGGCTGCAGGACAGCTTCTTCGCTTTAGCATTCCGACACCTGCATTACAGCTTCAGGAACTACTCTTGAACTTACAGCTCTAGTGAAGACCTCAGAGGTAGTAGCTTCTCAGTGGGGTCAATCTGAGGTCAGTCCTGGAGGCCCAGCCTGGAATCTTTTCTTTTATCATTTCCAATATTTGTGTGAGCACATAATTTCCTGTATTAAAATGCTTCTTGCTTAAAATACCTATGGTGGTAGTTTCTGTTTTCTATAGTTCGTTCTGTCAGATAACGGTAAGAGGGAATAAGAGAGTGGGGGAGTGGAGTGGGAGGGGAGAGAAAAGGGAGAAAAAGAGAGGGAGGCAGGGGAGAGAGAGAGAGAGAGAGAGCAGGCAAAAGAGAGACAGAGAGGTGCTCTTATCTGGAAAAGCTCAGGGGCCGTCAAAAGAATTTACTTCTTGTTCTAGACAACACCTGATGATAGGCTTTTGACCTCCCTTTCCTAGAGCGTTTACTAGAAAAGGGCTTACAACAATGAATCCTTCCTCTGTCCCTTTGTATCTCCTACAACTCAGGAGTGTCTTTCTCAAGGACCTGAAAGCCATTCCTTGAAATGTAATCACCAGGAAGGATGCGGCCTCTATCTCCTAGTCTCTGTGGGAGGACAGAATCCTAACTTGCATAACTGTAGCTAGCCGACAGAGCTGGCTAATCATTTACACTGACCAACCCTCTGCAAGTTTTCACTCTGCATGGTTCTACTTGAGCCCCTATAGCTCCTCCTCCCTATTCCCTGGTTCTCCTTTTGAAATGCCACAGTCCCTCTGTGTAAATGTAAATGGAGCTCAGCTCTTTCCCCTACTGTCAGTAGTTACTGAAAAAAAAATCTTTTTTTTCACTGCTCTAACTAATGTCTTTCTTTATCTTTGACAAAAGAAAGACAACCTCTTTTCTTTTTTCTTCTCCTCTTGTTAAATCCTCTTGCTAGCCAATTAAATCATAAGAATATAATTTACTTTTTCTATAAAAACTTCATAATGGCTTATTTTAAATTATAAAGATTGTGAAATGTCATAATTTGCTATGGATGTTACGAAAGCACATTTTCTTTTTATTTTTTTAAGATTGATTGATTGATTGATTGATTTCAGACAGAGAACATGCAGAGGGGAGGGGCAGAGGGAGAGGGTGAAAGAGAATCTCAAGTGGACTCCCTGCTCAGCATGAAGCAGAAAGCAAGAAGACTGTCAACCAAATGAGCCACCTAGGTGCCCCTCTGTATCTTTTCACAAGGGAGATTCCAGATGAATTATAGAGATTCTCTCTAGAATATGTTTTTTCTGTGATTTTGCCTAAAGTCTGATGAATTAAGGTAATACCTTAAGTACCATTCATCATTATGAACCAATCCCATAAATGTTAGAAATTTCTAGTGTATTTATAGTTTCAGGCTAAACACTAATGAACAGTGTTCCTTGAAATTTCATCTGTATACCTAGGATTTAGTGCAGGAACTATAAACCACAAAATAAACTAACATGAATAGGGTCATTTTTACCAGTTGGTGGCAAAAAGAAATTCCCATTGGTGATTTGCAAGGAAAATTTCCTGGAGTACAGACAGACTCTAAGAGATCTTCTTTTTCTTTGGCCTTTTGTTAAACAGAAATATTTCAGAGGAGCTTGAATTCTTTGAAACACATTTATAATACACAACTTGTTGCTTTCCTCATTTCATGTTAACTGTTAGGTTTTGCATTTGCAGGAAATGAGTAATTAGTCAGACATGCAGAGTCCTGTTATTTGGCTTCTCTTCTCTTGAGGGGATGAAGACAGTTGTTTAAGATGGAGTTGTAGATGCTTCACATTCAGGCTCTACTTGTAAATGTTTCTGACCTGGAAGACTGACACTGCTGACAGATGCGGTTCTGGGTTGAGCTTGAAGAATGTTTGAGAAATTCCCCTGTTGACTAAGAATCAATTCACTGTAGACCCAGAGAGTTATCCTCTGGACATCCCCTTTGAACCTTTTCTTTTTTTTCCTTCAAAGGGGTTTATGCAAGGAACTGTGATTCATCAAATATTCTTTCCTAAAAAAAAAAAAAAATACCTCCATGGACAACTTGAAAATTCCCAGTAAGAATAATCTTATTACCATTTTTCCTAGTCATTTCTAATGAGGAACCCATGAAAAATGAGAACAACCCATGAGCTGAGAATCAGTAAGTTTCATTTCATCCCCACCTCCATTTCTAAAAGATTCCTCCATTTCTAAAAGAAAATAACGTTCTTTCACTTCTAACCTCATAAGAATAGCACAAAGATGAAGAAAGAATCTGTACCAAACTATGAGAAGTCTTTGGGAGAGATTAATATTTATGACTACAATATTAGGATTATAATGGAATTTATTAGGAATGATAATATGAAAACCTTTAATAATTTATAGTTTTTATAGTAAGGAAAGGAAGGTAGCCTTCTGGAACTATAAATATTATTTCCAATGGTGCAAACTCTTTCTTGACATAAATATTTTTTATTTCTATAAGAACTCAAGTTAGTGTCAACAAAACAACAGAGCTGGACAGTAACTAAGACAGTAAAAATAAATTTTATTCAGGAGTATTACAAAGGAAGAAAAGAGATCTCAGTGTAGAATTGGGCTCAACTCTGAATACAGCATGAGCACTCAGGAATTTATAAGCAAGGAGCAGGGTGGGGGTTAGTGGATGAAAAATTACTAAGAGGAGCACAAAGAGGAGGGTGGGATTCTGGTCAAACTAATCTAACAGGGTTCTTGCCAAAGATAGGCCAGGGTGGTCAGACATCACTAGAGGACTGGTGGAGGAGGAGGGACCCTGATTAGATATTGAGAATGATCAGATATGGAGGATGGGAGGGTTTTGCTGAACTGTTTTAGCAAGGGTCTTGCTAAAATTAGATTTTTCAAGAAAGTGTACGGATGGGCCTAGGAGAAGGTTCAGGAGCCTGACTAAAGTTGGCCAAGCAAAGAATCTTTGTCATTAGAAATTGCATTACTGAGGAAATTTTCTCATACCAAGAAGTGTAGCTAAAATGACTGATGGGATTGTCCCCACTTTTTAGGAATATTTCACTGAGAATGCTATCTCTACTTCACACCATCACTTCCTTTTTTTAAAGTAGTGGTAATTGAAGAAAATAGGCATTTACAAAAAAATATGATATGATGATCAAAAATATGAGGGTACTGAACATGGGATGAGCTGAAGCTGACACAATTTTTCTTGAAAACCACACTTTGGGTTTGCATCAAAATCGTGACCTGAGATGGTAGCCAAGGCAAAAAAGTGGGCATACAGAAGCAGATGGCAGACTGTGGAAGGCCCTGTGTCTGAGGATTGCCTGAAGGGCTCAGAGTTGCTGGCTTACTGAGTACATTGGAAGAAATTTAAACTACCCTCAAGTCAGCATATAAAATGATTTTTAACATTTCAAGGTGGCTTCTGATAGATCTAGCAGTTTATAGTTTATGGTTGCCAGGCTCCATTTAACTAAGATCACAGAGATTTTCATTGATATCTTACATGCTGATATTCATAATCTCTGTGTGCTGTCTTCATGAAACAATTACTCACTTATAAAGTACATGCTGATGCTTTAGTACAATTGTGTCCTCCGTTTTTCATGTGGCCAGTGATTGCACTGCAGCCCCCACTGTAAATGGAAAATGTTGACAAATGTTTTGTGCAAGCTCACTTCTATTATCAATCTTCCTGAGTAACAAAAACAACTATTTTTCATTAAATATAAACTTTAGTTTTTTTTGCTGCTGAAAGGGTTTTGTTGCCAAATAAAAAAAAATAAATAACCGAATAGTTGTATGTTTATACCAATGTGATGAATAAAGAATAAAACACTTTTGCAAAAGTGTTCAGACAACCTTCCATTGGTTCTTTGGCAGGTGTGCTCAGCTTCTATTTCCTGGCCATGCTTTCTGTACAACTAGCATTCCAATTCCCATATTTCCCAATGACTTCACCAATGGGAGTTTTTCTCCCAATTATGATAAAGGCTAGAACAGGGCACAAATGGCTGGTGCAAAAGACATCAGTTAAGAAAAAGTCTTCAAACACTTTTCCTATTGCTGTACAAAACCAGAGGAAAATGGCTATCTCTAGGTGCTGCGTAGGTACCATTATTTCTGAAAAGGTGTAGGAAAATGAAAGATGAGTTATCACTCATTGATTTTCAGATTTAACCATGTGTTGGATATGAACTCTCTTCACTGCCGTATGATTCACACATTATTAGATAAAATTATGATACTAAAAATATAAATCAAAAGAGCACCAAGTCCATCCCATTTTATTTTAATGCAACAATTAATGAGTATTTTGTTAAAAAGTGAAAAATCTGGGGGGCACATGGGTGGCTCAGTTGGTTAAGCGTCTTGGTTTTGGCTCAGGGCATGATCTCAGGGTTGTTTCAATTTTTTGCCATCTGAAGGCTAAGCACGAAAAGGATATTAGTGGAAAACTGAGGAAATCTGATTTTAAAGTCTATATTTTATTTATTTATTTATTTTTAAAGATTTTATTTATTTATTTGAGAGAACGAATGAGAGAGAGAGAGAGAGAGAGAGAGCATGAGATGGGGGAGGGTCAGAGGGAGAAGCAGACTCCCTGCTGAGCAGGGAGCCCGACGTGGGATTCGATCCCAGGACTCGAGGATCATGACCCGAGCTGAAAGCAGTCGCTTAACCAACTGAGCCACCCAGGCACCCTATATATTTTAACTATAGTATTGTGCCAATGTTAATTTCTTAGGGTTTTTTTTTTGTTGTTTAAGTAGGCTCCCCATGGAGCCCAATGTGGGGCTTGAACTTACGACCCTGGGATGAAGACCTGAACTGAGATCAAGAGTAAGATGTTTATAGCAGCAATGTCCACAATAGCCAAACTTTGGAAGGAGCCGAGATACCCTTCAACAGATGAATGGATAAAGAATGATAAAGAAGATATATAAAGAACATATATACAATGGAATATTACTCAGCCATCAGAAAGGATGAATACCCAACATCTGCATCAACATGGATGGAACTGGAGGAGATGATGCTAAGTGAAATAAGTCAAATAGAGAAAGTCAATTATCATATGGTTTCACTTATTTGTGGAACATAAGGAATAGCACGGAGGACATTAGGAGAAGGAAGGGAAAAATGAAGGGGGGGAAATTGGAGGGAGAGATGAACCATGAGAGACTATGGACTCCGGGAATCAAACTGAGGGTTTTGGAGGGGAACAGGGGATGGGTGAGCACAGTGATGGGTATTAAGGAGGACACATATTTATGGAGCACTGGGTGTTATACACAAACAATGAATCATGGAACACTACATCAAAAACTAATGATGTGGGCGCCTGGGTGGCTCAGTCGGTTAAGCGACTGCCTTCGGCTCAGGTCATGATCCTGGAGTCCCGGGATCAAGTCCCGCATCGGGCTCCCTGCACGGCAGGGAGTCCGCTTCTCCCTCTGACCCTCTTCCCTCTCGTGCTCTCTATCTCTCATTCTCTCTCTCTCAAATAAATAAATAAAATCTTTAAAAAAAAAAAAAACTAATGATGTACTGTATGGTGACTAACATAACATAATAAAAAATTATAATTAAAAAAATAATAATAATAAAGAGTCAGATGTTTAACCAACTGAGCCATCCAGGTGTCCCTGTTAGTTGTACTAATTGTAAAGTGGTTATATAAAATGCTAAAACTAAGGGAAGTGGGTGAAAATTATACATGAACTCTGTACTATCTTTCCATGTCTTCTATAAATCTAAAAATTATATCAAAATGAAAAGTCTTTTAAAATCATCCCTTTGATAAGTCAAAGAAAGACAAATACCATATGATTTTACTCACTTGTGAAATTTAAGAAACAAAATAGATGGACATATGGGAAGGAAAAAAAAGAGAGAGAGAGAGAGAGAGAGGGAAGCAAACCATAAAACAGACTCTTAACTATAAAAGAACAAACAGGGTTGATGGAGAGAGGTGGGTGGGGGATGGGCTAAATGAGTGATGTGTATTAAGGAGGGCACTTATTGTGATGAGCACTGGGTGTTATATGTAAGTGATGAGTCACTAAATCTACTCCTGAAACCAATATTACACTATATGTTAACTAACTAAAATTTAAATAAAAATTTGAAACAAATAAATAAAATAAAATCATCCCTCCATTGAACTTGAATTTCATTTTTTCCTGCAGATCATCAGGTATATCACTTAATAAATCCTTCCGAAGTTTTTGATATGCTAATTGAAAACACTTTTGTTTAACTACAATAGTAGATGAAAGAGTTTACTGATCCCACCAGCAGTTAACTCCATCTATAATTAAGGATTGGTCGGAACATCTCCTGTCAGTGAACACCAGAGGCAAGGTGAAAGAGGAAGTAAGGAAACTCTGGGAACTGAACCTGATACCTCTATTGTAAGTTCTTCACCTTTTCAATGTCTTTCCACTTTTTTATACTTCTCTAATAACACTGATTTTATCCTACCCTGTATTAAACATAAGTGTGCAATTAGCATGCACCTCCTTCTCTACTGGGTACAAAACAACAACTCTGGATTCCTTTCAATAGTGTGCACTATGCACTAATTAAATGTCTTAAATCGAGTAGATGATGACAGTAACATTTCAACTCTTAAAGATGTTCGAGAGAAGTTCAAATAACACTCTTCCTTTCCCTTGAATTTATCTTTTACCATAAAATGTCTTTCCCGCCACAGTATTCCTCAGAAGTCTTCAAAATTGCTTCTAATAACCAAACTTTTGGGGTTTTGACCAAAAAGGAAAAAAAGGTAAATAAAGTAAAATCTTCATGTCTGTTCCTGCTGCTGCCCTACTTATAGTTACTTAGAAACTATGAGCCTCCTTTGAGCTAGCTGAAGGCAGCTCTGAAGCCATGAGAAGGACATTCTATGAGGAAGTTGTGGTTTTCTTTCTTGAGCTCTCTGGGCATGAATCCCCACATCTGTGCCACTTTCAGACCTGAGTTTCACCTACAATGCACATAGAGTTCCTTTTCCCCTCATGTTTTACAATTCCTCTAGCCAGCCTTTAAAAGACGCTTACAATTCATATAACTTAGCTTCCACTTAACAAATATTCAGTTTGAACTCACTTTAATAATGAATAGCCAAGCAAGTCCCTTTTTTTTTTTTAAAGATTTTATTCATTTATTCATGAGAGACGGAGGGAGAGAGAGAGAGAGAAGCAGAGGGAGAAGCAGGCTCCCAAGGAGCAGGGAGCCCGACGTGGGACTCGATCCCAGGACCCCGGGACCATGACCTGAGCCGAAGGCAGACGCTTAACCATCTGAGCCACCCAGGTGCCCAGCAAGTCCCTTTTTAAGATGACCTTCATAAGTCCAAAAGTTAGAGACTGTTCAGACTAACCATTACACGGGGTTCCTACAGCTCGGAAGTAATAAAATTGCTCTGAAGTATCTTCCCTTTACCCATCACAGTAACTGATTGAGATACACAAGAATAAATATTTTCATTGTGAAACTATTGAAGGGATCCACTGAAGACAACAAAGTGAAGAGAGCTGGAAAGGGTATCCGGAAAGAGATGGCAGGGGGATTACACATCAATTCATATTAATTCATAATTGTATCTATGACTTACGTTGGATTTTTCAGTCTGAATTTTCAAGGTTAAAGTGCTCAGTAGCATTTCCTCCCCAACTAAAAGACATAACCCCCAAGCATTAATTCACACACTAGAAGATCTGTCTTCAGCCACAGCTTTATTTTCAAGAACTGTGTGTACCCTGGTTTGAGCTACCTACTTCAGCATTCAGCCAAGGTTTACTCTGAAGCCCCAACACTGAATAAAGAATGTTCAGAGGGAGGTAAAATAGCAAGACTCTTTCTTGATCGGTGAGGCCTATGACTAATTGTGGTCACCAGTTTTCATACTGGCATTTTCCGAAGTTTTGGAGCCATTTCTTTAGTCAGAGATAGAATGCTCTGGGTTGCCATCATCCTGGAAGGGAACTTGACAAACTGTCAACGGGAACATTTCCCTCATATCAGATGTCATGGAGGAAGTTCAACAGTGAGACTGAGGAGGATTGACCTCAGAGGACAGATCAGTGGATTGACTATGCACATGTCCTCATACGTGCAGTTTTGAAGTAGACTGCAGGGAAATTTGACCTTTGTTTGCGGGGTAGGAAGGTCAGTGTGGTACTCCAGAATAATCCACCTCTGCTTCTCTCACAGGGTTCTCTTGGATGACTCAAAACCAAGGCTTTGCCAAGGACGTAGGGTATAGGTTTTAAACAGTTAAGGGAAATGTCTTGGAGAGGTTTTATTTAATACTTATTTATAATCATAGTAGCAATCAGTCACTCTTGAGGGCACCCTTTTAGATAAAATGCTATTCCAGATGTTCACTGTTAAGCTGCTAAAACATCTTCTTCCATCAGTCTTAGTCAAGGATATATCTCAGGGACAGATGCTTCTGCAGTTTTACTCTTAAGAGTAATAAGTCATGTAAAAAATAATTCCAGTTGTGGAGATTATTGCTACCTCTAACCATCAATTTGTTGAAACTTCCACACCAATTAAATTCTTGTACTTATAAAACTAACACTCCTTAGAGTGGATACTCAATGGAGAATGGAGCCACAGGCTCCTGGTGTGTGTCCTTGCACTCCTAGTGGAGTCAATGGGCCAAAGAAAAAAATCAGGTAGAATGGACAGCCATTTGGTGTCAAATCAGACACCAAGGACTATGAATTCTACCCCTAAAATTTGCAATTTGCTAATTGTGTAAACTCAGGCTCATTACTTAACCTTCTAAAGCTATAGTTGACTCATCTGTCAAATGGAGATTAAGTTATTTCTTTCTCCTATGGTCATTGTGAAGACTGACAAATATACAAAAAACATGGCACATAGTGAGTCCTAAATGCATGCATATATATATATATATATACATATATATATATATATGAAGTATTAAGTTGGTTTAAAAAAATCTCTGAGATTAGATTTTCCATTGTAAAATATAAGAATAATAATACATATCTCATAGCATTGTAGCAAAGATGAACTGACTTATGTGGAAAAAAATGGTGTTTATGTTCGAGAGATATATGTCAGTTGTTACATTTTTAAACCAGTGTGCTCTTCTAGTAAAGATCTTTTGAGATACTTTAAGAGAAGCATAATATATCAAAAGTGAAATGTTAAGTGAATTATTGTCATATGTTTCTTGAGTTACATATAAAAAGTGACACATGAAAAAGCATATAGAACATTCAGATGCATGTCTCTACATGTCAGTGTTAATGATAAATATAAGAACATGTGATTGCACCAGCAAAGATGCTTGAGAATTTGATTGGATGTGGATATGCTCTCATCAATTTGCTTTAAGTATATCACGTGAAAAATAATCAACCACTGATTCCTGGAAGTGGCCACATTAGTATGAACTAGTATGCAGGGTATTCTGCATAGCAATTATATATCTTTCTCATATCTTTGCTCATATCTTTTTTTTTTTTGAACCTATTTCCTGCACTGCAAAGAAACTGACACAGGATGCTTATGAAATGAGATTTAATTTTTCAGTCCAGATGTGTTACAGCTGAACATCAGAAAGTCCCTAGATTTCACAGAACTAAATTTTAGTATTTTTCTAATGGAAACCCCCATGGTTTGTAGGGTTCTCATAAACTACTTTGGAATCATATTATTAAAGTTGGTCTCATAATTTTTCCCTAGCTTATTGCCATCAAAGTGTTTTTCACATTTTCATTTTGGCAAAAATGTTGTCCTACTAAGTGATCTTGAAACATTACTTTAAAAAACAATACGCTCTACAAAAAACCCTCACACTAAAATTTACAAAACACACTCAAAGTCATTATATAATAGATGAATTAAAACCCTAAAACTAGAATGATTTTTGTCAAAGATTTGCAGTGAGGCATGCAACTCACAAGCCAAGTCTTAAACTCTCATAAAATGATATATTGTCATTCTAATGACATTCTAAAGTTTCTGCATCATATTTGAAACTTAGGTAATGGTTTTAATATGCCATAAAAAACTACAGTCTTCATACATGTGAACATTTCTGTGAGGAGAACTGCCTAAGAGAAGAAAGCAATTGGTGAAGTGGATGGAGGTGGGGAAGCCATGGAAGGTAAGTTGCCAGGAAAGAGTCTTGATTATGAGCTATGCACTTTACATATGTGAGACAAGCCCCAAACAAAGCTCCAAAGACAAGACAAGCCCCAAACCAGATTCCAACTTGGGAAAGAAATAGATACAAAGAAGGAGCTACAGGGTACCCCTCAGGACTACCCAAGTAGGGGAAAAAGTTGATCTGGATAGGAAAGTTTATCTCTACATGGTGCTGAGAACTTCTTCAGGGTGCACTGTGCTCATCCACTTAAGGGAAGTGGCACCTTGAAGAGCTGACAGTTTAGTCACACAAAGCAGTGATTTTGAGAAGCAGCTTAGAACAGTGGAGCAAGCATGAACTTTTTTTTTTTTTTAGAGATTTATTTATTTATTTGAGGGGAAGGAGCAGAGGGATAGAATCTTCAGACTCCCTACCGAGTTCAGGACCTGATGCAGGGCTGGATCTCATGACCCTGAGATCATGACTTCAGCCTACACCAAGAGTCTGACACTTAACCAACGGAGCCACCAGGTGCCCCAAGAACAAGCATGAACTTTGAAGTCAGACTTCAGTTGTATTCCAAGTTTTGACACATTTAGTTAGAAAAATTAATCTCTTTGAAATTTGTCTAATGTGTTAAATGGGGATAATGACATTTGTTTCAGGAGATAATGACATTTGTCTCATGGGATAATAATAAAGATTAGATCACATAATCAAAAATGTCTACATTGGTTTTACCTCTCTTATCTAGCTTTATTATTAACTATCATTATTACCTTTATGAGTAGTGTAAAATTACTTCTATACCAAGTCTGAAGGAAACTATTGGCATGAGTGTCACCTCAGGTAATATTTCTTTGGAGTAACTGGTGTTTATAACAAATGAAACAATTGGCACAGAGTTGTGCCACAGTGAGCATGGCAGGATGTCCTCTGTTAATTGGCCTGCTCTCTATCACTTTACTTCCCTGAATTCATCCCTCTCCAGATCACAACACTAAGGGATCACTGCATGAAATCAAGTGTCTTGAATGTGAGGTGTATTCTCAGATTCCTGTATTATGGCAAAGTTTCTTTTATTGGTCAAACTATTGCAAATATAATGTGTTGTCCCTGCATTGATAAGAAAGGGAAACTGGTGTGTGTTAATCCTATGAATGAATTTCTATATCTACCTGTGACACAACCACACATGAGAGTTACCACTTGACATAAGTACTCTAACAAAGCAAACAATACTTCCTTAAGCATGGTCAGGGTTTTGAATGATGGGAAGTTCAGGGTTTTGAATGGTGGTCTAGAGGTTATGACAAGTGGTTGGAAGTCATGATCCCAAGGGCTGTCCCCGGGTCTGACGGTGACGCATTGGTTGACTTCAGACTAGTCATTTGACCAGAGTGAGCCTATTTGTTTATTCATATTCCTTCTTTTAAACCTCAAATGCCATCACTCTAGAGAGACAGTCTAACACTTCAGTTTTAAAAACTACAAATCCAGGTCATTTGATCGTCTGTATGATTATTATATTTATCAATAAAAGCAATAAGGTCAGCGTGATAGTACTCTGAAGGTGAAATTAGCAATCAAGTGACTGCATGAAAAAAGAATAAAATTTTGATGTGAATGTGTTGCTGTCAACATGTAATGTCATAGCAAGGAGTTAGGGCTAGGTAATAATTGTATCAACATAAAAATGACACAAAAACTATGGTCACTGAATTTAAGGGTGGTCACCAAGTTGGGGATTTCTTTATTCAAGCATTTACTATTCTAGGGAGCTCAAGACCTCAGATGATAAAGAGCAGTGATCCCTGAGAAATGGGAAACAAATGTGCACCTTATCTTTACAGTTTACTCCCTGCAGAGAGTGTCTCCCTAGGGTGGTGAGTGTGGGACCCAAGGCAGAGCCCAGCAGTCTCCCTGAAGACAGGAGCCAATACTGGGAGTTCAGAGACCAAGACAGTTAAAGTCGGCTGGAAAAAATACCGTAAAAGAATGAGCTACACAGAGCAAGGACTCTAGAGTTTGCAAAGGGTTCCACTTCAGTATTGAATACTCATTAGCACTGATCTGTGATAAAGTACTTGAGAGAACCACTTGAAAGGGTAAGAGGGAACCATACTCAGAGATTACACAAAGGCAGAATTAGTCCCAAAAGCCAGAGTGGAAGACCTAAAATTCAAAAGATACTAGGTAGAATACCAAAAAGGGCCTTGCCTCAGAAACAGAGAAAATCAATCTATGACAAAACATGGCTTTGATCCCACCTAACAAAGCCTAACCTGGAAAAATCAAAATGTTTTCAAGTAACCTAACCATCTAAGAATACTTACAGGAATGAAAAGAAAAAAATAAGTAGCACCCCAAAAAAGTAAAATCATAACTTCTGGCATCCAATCAAAGATTACCAGGTGGGGCGCCTTGGTGGCTCAGACAGTTAAGCATCTGCCTTCGGCTCAGGTCATGATCCCGGGGTCCTGGGATCAAGCCCCACATCGGGCTCCCTGCTGAGCAGGGAGCCTGCTTCTCCCTCTCCCTCTGTCTCTGCCTGCCACTCCCCCTGTTTGTACTCTCTCTCTCTCTGTCAGATAAAAAATAAATTAATTAATTAAAAAAAAAAAAGGATTACCAGGCATGCAAAGAAGCCTGGAAAATACAACCTATAAGTGAGGGTGAAAATCAATCAATTGAAAGACTTCTGCAGAAATGATACAGATAGTACCACACACAACAATGGTACAAACACAACTGGTACAGGAACATTAGAACAGTTATTATAACTGCACCCTATGTGTTCAGAAAGTTCGAAGATTAAAGATGTTGAGTAAAGACACAGAAGACATAAGAAGACACAAATTAAACTTCTAGAAACAGAAACTACAATATCCAGAATGAAAAAGGCATTGGATGGGGTAATGTCTTATTAGACAACGAACACCGAACCTAAAAGGAGAAAATAGAATATGTGTCCATATATGCCATTTACCACAATTCCTGAAAAGAAAATTGGAGGCAGAGCCTCAAGATATGGAAACCTAAAATTCTACAGATGAACAGAGAAGCCTTAACTGAGATGTAAAATGTCTTATCACTAAGACCAAAAAAGAAAAAAAAAGAAAAAGGAAGAAGAAGGGGAAAATCACTTTAGAGGGGGAGATGTGCTTTTCTCTTTCTTCAAAAGGGGAAGGAATGGAAAATGAAAGTGGAGCTAAGGGGAATGAAGAGGTCATCCCCAGTAAGATGAAGTCTGCTGGAGGCAGGGCACTGCTGGGCCTCCTGGCCTCTGGAGGGACGAAGCAAGCTATGAGCAGACACCACTGAATAGACCACTAAACAAGTGAAGAAAGACAGTTGCTCAAGAGAGAACTGTTCCTTGGTGCAGAGAACAGAAGCAGACAGGATCTGAGCATGGGATGGGGACAGATTCCCTGTCCTTCTCTATCAACTACCGTGTATTAGTTGTGTGATTTCTGGTACATTACCCCATCCCCTGAACCTTCATTTCCTTATCTAAAAGGGGAGTAATTATATCTACTTCAAAAAATTTACATACATATATATGGAAAATATCATATTTTTAAAGGTAGCAGATTGTTGTAGAAGCAAAGAGGACTAGAAGAATTAAAATTCAGGGAGGAAAGAGCCCTTTATAAGTGGGCTGCATCATCAGCCGTTTTCCTTGCCCACCTAGGCACAGGTAGAGGCTAAGGGTTTAGACTAGGCAGAGAAAACTTCACAGTGGAAAAGACATGAGCAGAACTTTCGATGGCCTTATGGGCTGACACAGTGGATTAGAATCTAGAGGAGTCCCAACACACAGCCAGTTTTCTACATAGGACATCTGTTTTGTGCTGCTGTACAAGGGGCTGGGCACCTCGTTCTTGAAAAGCTGAATGAAATCTCCAATAGTCTGCTTATTAAGCTGCCCCTTCTGGCTTTGTGGTGGTGGGGGGGGACCCTATAATTGCTAAAGAAAGCAATCTGAAAAAATGGGAAAGAATTTTCAATGCCTCATCTCTATCTTCCAAAAAGACCCATGTTCCTTCACCACGCCCTCGATGTCTCCATCACCCAGGAACTGATGCTCTCGCTGTTGTTGGAAAGGGAAAGAGGGTAGAGGTAACTGAGGATGTGCTCATCTCCTTCTCTTTTATTGCTGGGTATTAAATGATATTTCTTTTTTTTTTAAGATTGTATTTATTTATTTGCAAGAGAGAGAGAGAGAGAGAGAGAGAGAGAGAAAGCAGGAGCAGAGGGTGGGGAGAAGGAGAAGCAGTCTCCCCTGCTGAGCAGGGAGCCCAACGCAGGGCTCTGCTCCATCCCAGGACCCTGAGATCATGACCCAAGCCGAGCTGAAGGCAGACACTTAACCAACTGAGCCACCCAGGTGCCCGTCAAATGATATTTCTTAAATATAAGTTGTTATACTGGTAAAAATACTTGAGAATATTGAGACAAGCTAAGAAAACTTGATATTTAGCAAAACTGTATTGTAGAGGGAAAGGAGAGATGTAGGGAAAGTAGAATAAACTGACAGGATTGTAATTCATACTTACAGACACCATTTAAAGCAATGAAGGTTAAAGTGTATAATCTTAAGTCATACCTATAAAGATAACTACTAGCACAAAAATGCAAAATCTTCAAATTAATCAGGACAAATTCCAAAAACCAAAACAATAGCGAAAATCACACAGACTATATATTTTAGAATAATAAAAATTAAAAGCAGACCATAACGTGGTGAGACAATGAAGTTTGATCGTTTTCTTTTTGTCATGTACAAGAGACCTGGAGGTCTGCTGACGAGGCTGGAAGTGTGGCTTCATGAGCACAGCAGGTCTTCAGATCCTTCTATATTTCTGTTCAGGCAGCCTTAGCCTCTGGCTTTCATCCTTTTGAAACCACATGATAGCAACTGAGCAATAACTGCTCAGGCAGGTGGCAGAAAGGAAAAGTGTTAAGGGCAAGAGGCATACACCAGTTGAGTCTGTCCTCTTTTAAAATGCCTGGAAAAGTAACTGGTATGTAATAAGTATTATCTGTTGGGTGAATACATTTTTCACGACCCCACTTATGCTGAATTAGGTACCACCTTATGTCCTCCCAGAATACATTTCATTTTATGCCTAACCCTACATTGTACAATTAGCACATGTTTTAAAATTTCCCATTTATTTGTCTCTCTCCAGAATACAATTCACCTCTAGATTCCCTAAATACTTAGCAGAGTGCCTAGCATACAAAAAGCACTCAATAAATATAATAGTTAAAATAATTAGTGTAAGCTTCAGCCCTTAACGTCTTTTTTAGCCATCTTCTTCAAACATTGTTCTGGACATTTGAGCAAAACAGACTCATTCTTATCCATTTAAAATCATACAAAAATTTTATGTAGAAGAAATTTGCTTCACTTTTAGAGTTTGACTGAAAGATTATGGATTCTATAGGAGCTTGGGGGACAGAGCCCTCAGAAGCCCTAAGCTTTCAACTCCACATTGACTTGCTTTGTTCTTTCTTCTAACTTTACAAAGAAAGACGGTAAAGGTAAAGTTCTCACGGTGAAATCCAGTAGCCATTGTCCATCTGTACATTCAGAAGCCAATGAAGTTAGTGAAGAATAAAGAGAAGGGAAGGGGTTAAACGGGAAGGGAAGGGGAGGGGAGAGAAATGTTGGCACAAAAATACAAGGGGTTTAGCAGGAAAGGAAAGTTAAAGGGATAGGAAAAGGAGACTGAAGAGTGAATCTGAGAAAGAATAAACAAATTTGAATAATTGCCTGCTAGCTACATAAAGTTGGGTATAGTTTTATTCATTGGTTAATATCAAGTATTGCCATCAAGTTGGGCTGTGGTTAGGATAGACCTTAACTTGATGTAATCCTGGGTGATCTAAGACTTCTGTGAGATCACAGGCACCTGAGCCGCAGCCTCATCTTCCAGCAGTTTTAGAACTGTGTGGGAGTCTGGTTTTGGAGACATCCACAGCTGCTCAGATCTTCTTTCTCTGGATTGACTGACATTTGACTTGAGAGTCAGATATGGATTCCACCAGGAAAAAAAAAAACACAACTCAAAACTTAAAACTTCTTTCACACTTTAATTATGAAGTGATTCACTTTTTAAATCAATTTTTCTAGGAAAACAAAAGTGAAATGGTGACATCCTCCCTGGTCTTTGGCCTCCATTGTTTTTGAAACTGTCCCAAATCAGGAGGAAATGTATATAAAGGAAAGAAAATCCTAACGTATTGATCGTTTTTAGGTCTTCTCCGAAGCTTTTGATTTTCTATACATGGTAAATAATGATTTACTTAAAGATACAAAGGATGAATTATAACATGTAACTACCTACAAAATACTTGTTTCATATTTTTAATTTTTATTATTTTTAAAGTCTATTTATTTATTTCAGTAATCCCTACACCCAATGTGGGGCTTGTACCCATGACCCCGAGATCAAGAGTCACATGCTCTTCTTCTGGTTGAGCCAGTCAGGCACCCCAAGATACTTGTAAAGGATGTGATTCCCAGGATGGAATGAGATCACGTAAGTCATGATGCAACGACCATATTCTAAAGAGGTTTCAGTTTTCTCCAGAATCAGTTGCTGTTGCATAGTGAACAGGGAAGTCAAGAGAGAGACAGACAGATTGGTTTCAGAGTTGGTCATGCACACTGCCAGTCCCAGTGGGACATTTCCACTCCTTACGCCATTCTGACCTTGCTTCCCTGCTTTCTTGCATATGTCCAACCTCCTGCTATAATTTAGTTCAAACATTGCTAATCACTTCACTTTTTTTATTTTTTATTTTTTTTGCCTTGCCCACTCACCCTTTCACATGGGGAAGGCAAATATATCTCAATCTTGCCTAAACAAAATGTAAAAAAAAAGAAACCCCAGGCTAGAAAAATGGAACGAACTCCCACACAAACCAGGCTGCTTTTACTATTTCTGTGCTGTTTTTGGTGTGTTAAGATCTTACTGTCTCAGCTATGAGCCTGGCCAAAACAGACTCAACAAGAGGAAAAAGCCAAAGAATTATAAACAACAGACCAAATCCAGATGAAATAAAACTTAAAGCCTCACAATGACAAAACACAGAAGACAAAAACTTCTCAAAGTAAAAGTTACCTGATTTTTACAAAGAAAATAACAGAAACATATAGCAGTTTATAAGTTTATATCTCCTGATCTTCCATATGATCTGAGACAAAAGATAGAACAAGGTTATGAACTTGTTCTAAATTTTAGTTCCCACCAAATATATTGCCTTGGTTTTCTGTTTCTACAAACCCAAGTAAAGACAAAACAAAGCACATAAGAGAAGAAAACAGAGATAAAAAGCTGGAAGAAGCTTTAGGAATCTGCTACCTTTGGAACTATGGAATATAAGTTTCATAGTTGATGGCAGCCATGTTTCCCCAGTTTGTAGCTCTCCCAGGCCTATTATTATTTAAGGTACTCCCACGATACTTCCAGTTACCTTACTGTTTGCCTAAACCAACTTAGTACTCAAAATGGGGTTGCTGACATCTGTAACCATGAAAATCCTATCTTAAAAATGGACTCCAGAACAGAAACTTTCCACCAGTTCAAATTCAAACTGAAATAACTTAGCTCTTTCTAGCCTCATTATGAATTAGCTCAGAAACTGGAGCTGTATAAAGTCTGCAGTTGTAAGTGATCAGTATTTCCAGCTACCAGTATCTGTAAAAAGCGGATGCCAAGAAAATTAGATTAGGGTTGGCAGAAATAGTCTGTGATATTTCCACATCATTAACATCTGAACATACATTTATACATTTGTTTAACACATTAGTTTCAAAAATGCCCTAGCTAAAAGTAAAGGAGATTTATGACAAATTTTTTTTTTTAGATTTTTTTCTTTTTAAGTAATCTCTATACCCAGCATGGGGCTCGAATCTACAACCCCTGGATCAAGAATCTCATGCTCTACTAACCAAGCCAGCCAGGTGCCCCCAAACAAATATTGATAGAAAAAGAAACAGTCTGGAGGGTTGGCCCAATCCATGCAGAGCTACAATGGCAGGAGGAACTCTGCACCTAGAGCAGTTTGGTGGCCAAATTCACTGAGCTTTAGGAAGGAGAAGTCTAGACAGAGGGTTTTAACATAAAATAAAAATGGAGGGCGCCTGGGTGGCTCAGTTGGTTAAGCGACTGCCTTCGGCTCAGGTCATTATCCTGGAGTCCCGGGATCGAGTCCCACATCGGGCTCCCTGCTCAGCAGGGAGTCTGCTTCTCCCTCTGACCCTCCCCCCCCTCATGTACTCTCTCTCTCTCATTCTCGCTCTCTCAAATAAATAAATAAATCTTTAAAAAAAAAAAATGGAAAACATACTGCCTGCCACAAATTCTATCTAAATTTTGATTTTTCTGAGTCTAATTTTTTAATCACTATAGAACCTGAAAAGGAGCAAAAGTGTCCCCACAGCACTGCCAATGCTTCAAGTTGCTTAATGATCACCTTTGACTTCTGTACAGAGGAAACTGACAAGTTAGCTGATTTGATCAAACTCACAAAAACAGTCCAAAGTTATAGCTTGGTATTGAACCCACAAGCCTTTTGAAATATAGCAAGTTTAACACGTCATTAGGATTCAATGGGCTCAAAGTCCTTCATTTAATTAAGAATAAAAAAAGAAAAAAATTAATAAATCAAACCTATTTGGAAAAGGACAGGGCAGACATAGGAAGAGTGGAACACCACAGACCACGTGTACCTACAGCAAGAGTAGAATCATGCTAAGAGTAGCCACTATCTCTTGACTTCAAGATGCTTACTCAAGTAGGAAGAGCATGACTTATTTTGAATATGATATTTATTACAAAATAAATGTCCAGTATATTTTGACATCAATACATGGTAAAACTAAACAAACAAACACAAAAGTGAAACATTAGTGAAGACATGAAGAAAGTGTAGTTAATGGAGTCATGAGAAATAAGTGCCATAGCTTTGGAAAGAACAAAGTATGTCAGGCAAACTTGATAGACTTTTCTAGGAAAATTGCATAATTAATAGAGAAAAACAAAGCAAATAAGTCACTGTTGTTAACCACGTTCATGTGCAGTAAAAGCAAAGGCAAATCACTGAAATAGTATTATGAGAAATTTGAGAAATTAACACAACCATTTACTGAAGTTTTTCCCTAATAATTAAAAAATACTTTATTTTTCACAAATTGCCTCTCCTTGTTGACCTTTGAGTAGCTCTGCTTTGCATTTATGTCCTGTGTTATGTAACATATCATTCCAGTCCAACTGCAAATAATGTGTCAATGTTCTTAGAGCATTTAGTTTTCCATTTATTTCAACTTGGGAACAAGACACTTGCTACAGTACTTGCAAATTTTGTTTGCAAAGCATAGTCAAATAGAGTCTGACACAACTACTCTCCCTTGTTGAAACGATTATAAATCATAGGGTGATAATAAATGAAAGGAGTCCAATATGAAGGAAATATATCAGAGATAATATTAACCAAAAATTTCTTTAGTACGTTCAAAAATGAAAGAAAAGTGGGCCTATTAACAAGAACTTTATTGGCAAGACGAGCTCTAAGGCAATTGAGGTTAATAGAATCACATGAGTCTCCAGTTCACTGAAGGGCTCACATCTGATTTTCTTATAATCACTTAAATTATAGAAAAGAGGTGTTTGGTGTTGACTATAAGTAGATTAGAACAGAGTGAGAAAGAGAAACTAGATTCTTATCTTGCTCAGTTTAAGTTTTCTGAGATCACTGAATTTCACCAAGTTGCAAATATCTTACTCAAACTTATCAGGTGATTTCTTCATTTAGAAAATAAAATCATAAGCAAGTCTAAAATGTTTGATTATTTCCCTCTACCTAGACATAGAGAAAAAAATAGTCAGTCTTTGTCTTAATTCCTGAACGGTTGAGTGATTATGCTAACTCAACAAAGTCTTTCAGAGCCACTTTTAAATTCTGCAAAGCCTTGTGTTTACATAGAGGATCCATTCTTCCATGATCTGTATACATGTAAGAGGTGTCTACTTGCTGAAGACCAGTTTCTCCATTGCAGCCTTTTATACTTTCCAAGGGGTGTTGATCTGGAATGCAGAAACAGGCAGAGAAGAGATACATGCTGTTTTTGCAGTAATGGAAAGAGCATTTTGTTTCCCACCCACGCATCCAGAGTTAATCACTCCTCTTATGCATTCCTCTCTGATGGCACTTTTCACTTTGACTACTTGCTTAAATACATTTGCCCTACTATACTGTAAACCCTTTAGGAGAGAGATTCATTCATCTTTCTTATTTGCAGCACCTATATCAGATACATTGTAGGACTGCAAGTAAAGTTTGTTAAATCTGGACTTTTTAAAACTTAATTTATTTATTTATTTTTTTTTTTTTGAGAGAGAGAGTGCTTGTGGGGGTGGGGGGAGAGGATGGGAGGGGCAGAGGGGGAGAGAGGGAAATTGTTTTACGCAGGCTCCAGGCTCAGCACGGAGCCCCACGCAGGGCTCAATCCTCCATCCCTGAGATCATGACCTGAGCCTAAATTAAGAGTCGGAGGCTTCACCGACTGAGCCATCCAGAGGCCCCTCAAGACATTTTGTTTTAATGAATTAAAATTTCTGTTCATGTCACTGACTTTAATGGTATAGATATATTTTCATTTTTAAGATACAATCTCATACTCAATGTCCTTTTCCGCATAATTCCTAATGTCCACAACAAAATTTCAGCAAAGGTTCAAAATCAGTTTAATCAATATCAAGTTTGAAAAATTCGTAGAGCAAAGCATTCCCTACTAGGATTCAGGCAGCTGGAGTAATTGAAACCAAACTGTAAAATCAACTCAGCAAAAATTAAAATTTCCCCCATTGAAATTGATAGCCATAATCAGAAAGGTTTTATTGAACCAATCTCCTAGACATCTTAAAACATCACACTGGGGTTCTTAAGGCAGGGAAACTACTCTGTATGATCCTGTGATGGTGGGTACGTGTCATTATACATTTGTCAAAACCCATGGAGTGTACACCATCAGAGGAAACCATAATGTAAACTAAGGGCTTTGGGTGATGATGATGTGTCAATGTAGGTTCATCAGCAAATAATACCACACTGATGCGGGATGTTGATGGTGGGGAGGGCTGTGGCCAGTTGGAGGGAGTATGTGGGAACTCTCTGTACTTTCCTCTCAGTTTTCCTGTAAACCTAAACGGCTCTAAAACTAAAGTCTATTAATTTTTTTCTAAATAACACTAAGATCACATGCAATATCCCTTTTCTGATGACTCCAATAATTACTTATGCACAATTTCACAGAGGACATACACAAACAAGATTGTGTTTATGAGAGCCACTGTTTCTTCTACTGGCTTCTATCAAATCCTCTACAGTTTCAACCAAAGTGATAGATTCAGTAAAGTTACTATTTTGTCATTTGTCTTTTCTTAATGAATTTCACAAAGAGGGGCCAGACAGTGACACTGTAAGATTCATAGAGAATTTCCAATGCCCTGCCCTGGACTCATCAGTCCTGGCTGATCCAGCCCCACCAAATTTGCCTGGCTCTGGCACATACACGCTTTTCGTGTGCTAGCAAGCAGCCTTTGAGAGAGCGGCTACATTAGTGTGCCGTGGAGTTGGCTTCAACAGTCAGTTGTGACATAGGAATTTCAGTAGGACCCCCTCTATCAGGAGTTTAATTCTCTATTTGGGCTTGGAATCATGCAATCACCTGCAAGTACTCGCTTGCAAATGCTTGAACTTGGAAGTCAGCATTTAGGTAGAAAAAAATTAGAGGTGTAAAAGAATTATTAATAGATGATGTGAATATTTACCACTATCTCAGACCAGAGTTTCCTAATCTAGCCAAAGAATATTATTTCTGCAGACTGCATTCTCTACTTAATGAGGGTTCCTGTCTCAAAAATGTTAGGAAATTGCCACATATTCTACCCTCCTTTTAGAGATGGACACATGTGTGTTAACACATTAAAGGCTCTCAGAAGATCTGCCTTAACCAATTTAAGAACCTTACTTAACCTTAATTTCCCAAACTTACATGGCCCCATAACCTTTGCTGCTTTGCCCTGATATTGTTAATTTGCCTCTGAAGGAACTATTGTTTCAGAAACATACTCTGCACATTGTCAGCATATTTGGATAACAATAATAGCAGGCCATTAAAAATAAATGTTAAATTATGTTTTTCTAACATAATGTACCCACGATTATCTAAAGAAATGAGAGGCTACCAGATAAACCAACATGAGCAATGTTGAAGATTTTAACAAAAAAGTAAATATAGACTGGGCCACAAGAAATATACAAACAAATGCCCTTCTGTCATCAGTTTTTAAGCCCCAGCGATTTTGTTTGGGTCACTTCCAAAGTGGCTAGCTCATCTCACTAGCTCTCTTTCTGCATCATGTTATCTTGCAAACATCAAAAGATGCTTGCACATACAGAGTAATATACATTATACATATCCATGAGTGTATAATAAGTGAGTTTTGAAATATTACAAATGGGATTTCTTCAATTATTTTTTATCTTGATGATAGAATACTCTATCATCAAGTAATACTGAAAAGTATTACTCTCTTCTTCTTGTCAACTTTACATAATACCATCAGAAGCCTCTCTGTATAAAATTTGTTTTGTCTTTTCAGGGACAAAAAACAAAGGAGGTTTACGTTAAAGTGGACACTCATTGATAAACTATAAAAGCTTACATTGCAGTAACCCCTCTACCTTCATCAGTGAGTAGTCACCTAATTCATTGGATTTAAGTTTCGTTTGGGGGGTGTTTTTTTGTTCGTCTGCTTTCTTTAAATCCTTAATCTTTCTTGGGGGGAATTTTGGTAAACTTTTTTTTAATTTAAATTCAATTAATAAACATATAATGTATTGTTGGTTTCAGAGGTAGCGGTCAGTGATTCGTCTGTATTATATAATACCCAGGGCTCATTACACCACGTGTCCTCCTTAATGTCCATCACCCAGTTACCCCAGACCCCCAGCCCCCGCCCCTCCAACAACCTGTTTCCTATGATTAAGGTCTCTTGTGGTTTGTCTCCCTTTCTGATTTCGTCTTGTTTTATTTTTTCCTGTCTTCCCCTATGATCCTCTGTTTTGTTTCGTAAATTCCACATATAAGTGAGATCATATGATAATTGTCTTTCTCTGATTTCGCTTAGCGTAATACCCTCTAGTTCCATCCATGTCATTGTAAATGGCAAGATTTCATTTTTTTGATGGCTTAGTAGTATTCCATTGTATATATATACTACATCTTTTTTATCCATTCTTTGCCAGTGGACATCTGGGTTCCTTGCATGGTTTGGCTATTGTGGACATTGCTGCTATAAACATTGGGGTACAGGTGCCCCTTCGGATCACTACATTTGTATCTTTGGGATAAATACCCAGTAGTGCAATTGCTGGGTTGTAAGGTAGCTCTATTTGTAACTTTCTGAGGAACCTCCATACTGTTTTCCAGAGCGGCTGCACCAGCTTGCATTCCCACCAACAGTGTAGGAGGGTTCCCTTTTCTCCTCATCCTTGCGAACATCTGTCATTTCCTGACTTATTAATTTTAGCCATTCTGACTGGTGTGAGGTGGTATCTCATTGGGGTTTTGTAAATCCTTAATCTTAATTAAAGCTAGACTGGCTATCTCCAGAGATAATGCCAAAATTTGGAAGACTATCACCTAAGAAGTACACATTATTGGCCTACCCAGATATACTCTCATTTTATCTTGGGCAGTTTTCTTTTGATACTGTGTGATTCTTTAGTGTCATTATATTTACATATTGTATCATATTATTATGTTAACTCTACTTTTATGTATTTATAGTTTTGTTTAATTTTCCTTTATTCTTATCCTAAGCAGTAATATACGAAAAAAATCACAGTTTACTATATTAATTATATTCCTAGTAAATATTAATATTCATGAGCCCCTTAAAGTTATCTTGTACATCACCAGCAGAAGGTCTAGCACATACTTTGGAAAACACTAACCTGGAAATTTCATGCCATGGAAGTAAGGGGTGGGAGGTGAGGTGGGGAAAAGTTAAGATAACCTCTCATAACTCTCCTTCCTACCAGATACAGGCACAAATAATCAAACAAAAAAGTATTTGTTTACTTTACACTACTTTCTGAAAGAAAAAAAAAGAATTCTTTAGAATATTGTCATCGGGGCGCCTGGGTGGTTCAGTCGTTTAAGTGTCTGCCTTTGACTCAGGTCCTGATCCCAGGGTCCTGGGATGGAGCCCCGCATCGTCTCCCTGCTCAGCGGGGAGTCTGCTTCTCCCTCCCCCCTGCTCCTGCTCTCTCTCTCTCAAATAAACAAATAAAATCTTTAAAAAAATAAAAAAGTAAAAATATTGTGATCAGATGAATTTTATAATCAAGGATTATTCAAAGAATTGAGGGGATACATCTCTAATATTGAGTTTCTGTGTGATACAATAAGTACACTAAATGAAATATTTTATTGAAATATGCAATCTTCATGAAGAAACAAGCATCCCCTCAAACCAAAGACTGATGCTGCTAACACTTCAGACATGTATATGTGTGTGCCTCTGTATGCTTAATTTTCTTTCTTTCTTTTTAATCAAGTGACCTATTCTCGTTTGGTTGAGTTTCAACCACAAGACATCACTGTATGCTTCTTTTTTTCAAGATACACGTCATAACACACCAAGAAAGAGGGAACTTCCAGTGTCTGTGGTAACATCACTTGGTAAACAGACTCAGTTGAACAGCAAGAGCCCGTCTGCCTTTACTATATAAAGCAGCAGAGACGTTGACGAGCAGATATTTGCCGAGTGAGGACTATACGAAGAGCAGCCTTCTCCGCGCCAAGGTTAGACAAAATGCCAGGAATGTTCTTCTCTGCTAATCCAAAGGAATTGAAAGAAACTGATCATTCACTTCTAGATGATAAAACGCATAAAAAGAGACCAAAGACTTTGTAAGTTCATTCAGTGTCTCACTTTGTGAATTTGGACTTAGATTATCTTTAATGGCAGAAGGATTGAGAATGAGTGGAAGAAAATATGAGCATTTAGTTAATTAAATCAGAGATTAGCTGTTGTATATGTGTATAAGTTTATTCAGTTGTATTCAAAAAATGAAACACAATAGGGCATTAAATTATGTGGAAATTTTTGCAGACTTTGGCTCATAAAAATTAGCTCAATCTTAATATAGAAAACTGTTGTAACAGCTATTTTTATTATTGCCTTGTTCCTTGGAAAAGTCTATTTCATGTTCCTTGTGCAAATAAAATGTATTCTACTGAAGAAATGCAAATATTCATGTTTGTATCTTTTGTAGTAGAATGGATGTGAAAGCGTACCTGAGATCTATGATCCCACATCTGGAACCTGGAATTAAACCTTCTAAGTCCAAAGACATGTATGTATACTAATATGCTGAACTATCATTTTAAGAGCAGCCTATGCATTATCTCTCTATTCTAGCAAGTGATTAATACTGCACATACTAGACTTTGTTTCTTTTAAGTAACAAGCCAAGTTAAGAGTAGACTACATTAGTACCAATGTAAATTAAGTACCAACATGTGTGTGCATAATTGGCTATTTGCTACACTGTTAGAGTAGATGCATTTGGATTTCTTCACATTTTATTGGCAGATACTTTCGTAACTATAGTAATTCTAAAGGAAGTTTTGTTTTCTTATAGATAAATTTTAAGAAAATATATGGAACTAGAATCTTAGTTCACACAGTTATCAAAATACAGCAGCCATTCTGGTTTCACGTGTGATTGCACACACACAAGAATATTTTACTAATTTATGTGAATTTTGTCCCCAGCAGACTCTCCGTTAATGAAGTAATGCAGTGGTCTCAATCTCTGGAAAAACTACTTGCAAACCAAAGTAAGTATGGTTAACTACTAAGTGGTTTTGGGTTTAGCTCAATACACTAATAGATTGAATGACCTCATTAAAATACAGTATTCTGGATAGAAGAGTGTGTGAAAAGCTGTATTCCAGTTTTTCTGTAGTCACTAATAGCTTCAGCATATTGTGCCTCGTTGCAGTATAATGCTGACCTAGCACTCAGTTCTGTCACTGTCCTTCAGGCAAATTTGCCGAGACAATTAGGTATTACCATGGATCATTATGGGAGCAAAATTTAAAATTATGCTGGGGTTCTGAAGTTTCAAGTTTAGTTTTTAAAAGTAAACCAAATATCTCAACACATGAACTGCCATTCTGAAAGCTATCTATAGAATGTATTTTTGTAACTGCTGGATGTAAGAAGTAAGATTCATTCAGGCAATTCACTATTTTATTATTCATTCATTCATTCATTTACTCATTTAGCCTACTTCTATGTGGCAGGCATTTTAGAAGCACCAAGGATTCAAAAACAAGGACACCGTGCCTTGCTGCCTTGAAAGAAGTTGAGAAACACAGTACATAATTGCATGATATATAACATGACACATGATAAGGCAGATATGATAAAAAGAATTTTTAAGCAGAGTCTTGTAGGGAGTTTCTGGTAAGAGAAGGTAAAGAATGAGATTAGCTCGCCTTTCCCTCATCATGGGAATTGCAAGTCTTTGGGATTAGGACCTCAATCAGGTTGAGATGAGCAGTGTGGTCTCTATCTAGAGGATGAACTTAATCCTTTTTTCCCCACAAACAAATAAGAATCCTTGCTGGGGGGGGGGGGGGGGTGTCAAGTAGTACAATGTGGTTCATCCCTCTCATCATCCGACTTAGTTTACATCCAACCAAACAAATAAATGGTATAGAAATGGCGCATTTAAAAGCCTCAGTAACACTAGCAAATAGAATCAGTACATCAGCACATTTTCTGACTAATACGAACTGGATGGGGAAATCGTATTTGTTGATAATGAACATGATGTTAATGACCTTCATCAATGTTTGCTTCCCTAAAATACTCTGCAGTCTGGCTAGGAGTTGTATTTGTAAGTGAAGAGATTGTTTTGTAATCACAAGAGCAGAATCTTAATTAGCAGATGGAAGCAAAGCACAGTTGTGTAGCCATGACTAAGCAGCTGTGGGACTGTGGACAGGTTTGTCTGGCCCCAGATAAACTATCAGTGAAGGAATCTCTGAGGTCTTCCCATTTTTATGATTTACAACACAGCTGTTTCAGTGTTAGCCATCCCTTACCTTTGAGCCTAGGCAACACAATAGTATTTTTCTTGCAAATTTCTTCTTTAAAGTATCCATTTACTGGCTCAATTGATTTAATTATCTCTCCCCTCACCCTTTCTTTTTAGTTGGTCAAGATGTTTTTGGAAATTTCCTAAAGTCTGAGTTCAGTGAGGAGAACATTGAGTTCTGGCTGGCTTGTGAAGACTATAAAAAAACGGAGTCTGATCTTTTGCATTGCAAAGCAGAGAAAATATATAAAGCATTTGTGCATTCAGATGCTGCTAAACAAGTGAGTATTATCTTCATTATCATCAGTTTATGTGTAAAGGAACTTAGGTGCAGAAATAGCATTCCGCAGTCATAGTAAGATTAGATCTTTTTTAAGTATCATAATTTCACCACTAAATATTTAGGTATGTTCAATAGTTCAGTGCAATAATAATCTAATTTTCTGTATCTGAAGACAGTAGAATGAAAAGATTGATTTTGCAAAATTAGCTAACATAATAAGGATGGGGTAAGGAGTAGCAGTGTTACTAGCCAGAACTGCATGCCAGAATGTCCTTAATGAGTTAGTTCATTTTACATTAGGATAAAATACGGATTAGTGTAATACATACAATTCCAGCAGCAGAAATATTTTCAGTTAGTAATAGTCCCACCTTCCAGTTAAATATTCTTGATCAAGCAAAAAATAGCTACACAAAGTGTCCTCTCTCCTATAAATTTTAAATGACCACATCATTTTTTCTGATGCATGTATCACCTTGTATGGATATTTAAAATTTTCGTGTTTGCCTCTTTTGCATCTCCCAACTATACAATGGGCCAACTTGGAACAAAGATTTTTTTGTGATATTTCTTTTTACCTCCTTCATATCTATTATAGAGCTGGTTTGGAGGAGGCATTTAAAAGATAATTAAGCTTATATAAATGAGGGCTTAATGCCATTATCTTGAGGTGCTTCAACAAACACAGTCACATAGTAAAATGTGCAGTACCTTGGAAGTGTGTATTAATTAGCGAGTATTTCTTTTTAGATCAACATTGACTTTCGCACTCGAGAATCTACAGCCAAGAAGATTAAAGCACCAACCCCCACGTGTTTTGATGAAGCCCAAAAAATTATATATACTCTTATGGAAAAGGACTCCTATCCCAGGTTTCTCAAATCAAATATGTACTTAAATCTTCTGAACGAACTTCAGGCTAATAGTCTAAAGTGATCAGTTCCTGGCCGGAGAGAACTAAAGATTGTATCAAGGACAGAGGAATGTACCAGTTATGGCTCCCTGGGTGAACAACCTGGCCCTTTTGAGTGACTCCACAGGCCCAGGGGAAGAGCAAATAACTCGAAATGGATTAACATGGAAGTTATCCAGGCTCAGGGTTGAAGTCCCATAAGCAAGATGAGACCTGAGAGACAGAAGAAGGAAGGAGATACTGTGGTCCTGTCGTAAAAAAACAGTGGACATACCAGAAAATCCCTCGGAACTGAGAAGGCCGGGTAACTCCAATTACACAGGAACTGTGAATAAAGGTTTTTGAAACCGATTAAAACATGCTATAAGCTTCAAGGTCAACTGATATTTATGCTACATGTTATTATTCAGAGATTGTATTGAACTGCTGCGATCTCTTTAACTTGGATGGCTGTTTGGAAAATACGTGTTTGAAACCACCGTTGTTATTATTGATGTTTGCAAGGGTTTTTGGTGTTTTGTATTTTTTGTTTGTTTTTGGCTTGAAAGAGAAGAAAAGAACAATGTATTTAACTTAAGCTATTGCTCTTAAAACTGGGAAGTCAGAATTTATTTGTAAATTAAATTATCACAGTGTCAGTAAAAATGAGTTTTGTATTAAAAATATATAGAAGCAATTTCTGTTTATGTTTCTTTGCCATTTTTCAGAAACTGGTATTTATTCCTCATATTTAACAAAAATTCAAGCATGGGTCTTCTACTTTCTATCATCTCTTCAACATCTAAAACTAATCCTATACTTATGTATTATGCATATCTATTGGACAGGGTTTATTCGTTTTCTCTTTGCTGTCACAATGCATAAAAAGCAAACAATTATGTTCTCATATAGTAGAGCTTCAAACTGATAAAAAATTGAAGACGTATTTAGAAAGGGGATGGAATAGTTATTTCAAGAAGTAATCCAATTAGCAATTGATGTTTTATTGTGATTTAAACTTTATAAAACTCAGTGTTCATAGCAACCCTGTGAAAGGTGAAACTCACATCAATTCACTAATTCCCAAATTTAGCTATCAAAATTACTTAGGATGTTTAAAAAACAACCACCACCACAACAGAACCCCACCTTTTTCAGGGCCTTATCCCAAACTGACTGAATCAGAATCTTGAAGGGATAGAGGATGAAAATCAACATTTTAGAAAGAAACCGCAGGTGATTCTAAAGATAGTTCAGGGCTGGGAACCCTGGGATTAAGGGACAGTCACGCCGCCGGGATTGCACACAAATCTCTGATGACACGATTTGTCCTCTTTCTGCTGTACGACACTGCCCCCCACTGACCAGAAGACATTTCCTAAATCACTCAAGTCTGCAACAGTCCTCTACATGTCAAGTAAGTAGGAAAATAGTCATCACCTATAGACAGCAGGAAAATAATCAAGATGATGCATATGCCAGCATAACCTCTATAGCTGTATCTTCCCATATCTCGTTGAATAATCAGCCATCCACACACCATAGTGAAATACCATGGATATTCTTAATACAGGTTTACCCAGTCATCAAGCTCACAGCAAAGGTATGGGGCAATATGTAGATAAGATTTTAAAAGCATTATTCTTGAGTTTCCATGGGATAGAACCCAAATTGGCTCCACCTTAAGCTTTATTTCATGGTTTAGCAGGTTGTATAATAAGAGCAGCTTAGGAAGAGAGTTCAGTTTTACAACAATAGTAATAATGAAGTATTTCTCTTCCTTACTCATTCCATCACTGAGTTCTGTCAATCTTCCTTTTCCCATCAATGAGTGTAGGAGACATATCACTTGTTCTTTCTCTATTAACATTGCTTTGGTGTAGGCCCTCACTGCTTGCTAATTCATGTGACTTGTTTTCCCCTCTGCCAGTCTCTCCTCTTCAATCCATCCTCTGAATAGCCACAGACATCACTTTCTGAAGCACAGATTTGACCATGTCACATCCCATGACATATAAAATAAGTTCAAATCTCTCCTTCTGGAATTGAAAACACTTGCAGTGAGACTGTGATGGTATAATTCCCATTGCTCCTCTCTGGGTACTTTCTTACCTTCATGTCACACTGGATTAATTGCCTTTTCTTGAATGAGCCCTGGCCTTCACTATATCCAGGCCTTCGGTTAATCTCTACAATCCATCTAAAATGCCTTTCCCTAACCTCCGTCCAGTTTTCAAAAGCCAGCCAATTATTCAAGGCCCAGATAGAATAACTCTTCCACAAAGGTTTTCAAAAACCTTCCACCACTATGTAGTTATTTTCACTGTCTAATGGATATGAACTGAGTCCATATAAACACAAGACACTCTGCTTCTATTTCCAAGACTATTGTCACATTACACAGTCCAGGCCCTTCAGACTGTAAGGCACGAGAATTGCAACTGTCCAATACACACGCTGGTCATAAAGTAAATGCTTCTGGTCTTTGTCTTGTTAAGATGCCATGTTAAAGAGCCATCCAATTTTTGGACAGATGGTCAAAACAAACATCTAAGACACCTCTTCATTTAAAAAAACAAAACAAATTTAAAAAACTCATCATCACAGCATAGATTCAAGATATTAAAAAATACTTGAAAAGATAACTTTCTTTTCATTGGCATTTTTTACTATGGTGTGACTGTCTTATAAGGCCATTCACAGTAATGTGAGTGGCTCTAATGACATCTATTTTTTTTTAAAGATTTATTTATTTGAGAGAGCGAGAATGAGAGAGAGAGTACATGAGAGGGGAGAGGGTCAGAGGGAGAAGCAGGCTCCTCGCTGAGCAGGGAGCCCGATGCGGGACTCGATCCCGGGACTCCAGGATCATGACCTGAGCCGAAGGCAGTCGCTTAACCAACTGAGCCACCCAGGCGCCCATGACATCTACTATTTAAAGAAATCTAATTCAACTGCTTGATCTGAGTCTCAGCTCACAGGTTATGTTCTATTGTCATATTAAAGCAGTGGCAGTCAACAATGTGTATGGTTTAAAACTCATTAATTAAAGGGTCACCTGGGTGGCTCAGTCAGTTCAGCATCTGCCTTCAGCTCAGGTCATGATCCTGGGGTTCTGGCATCGAGCCCCACATTGAGCTCCCTGCTCAATGTCAAGCTCCCTCAAAGTCTGCTTCTCCCTCTGCCTCTGCCCCTGTTCATGCTCTCTCTCTCTTTCTCAAATAAATAAATAAAATCTTTAAAAATAAATAAAATAAAACTCATTAATTACAAAAATTAAAACAAATTTCCTTTTCTCAGATTTATTTTACATTATTCCTAATATGTATATCACACAAAACTAGGAATCTAAGAAGTTAGAAATGAGGGTCACATACCTCATGATGCCCAATAACTTTCCCACTTTTCAAGTGAAAAACGTACAACTTCTAAAAAGTTCTTTAACTCCAAGTTTTCTTAACAAAAACACTTATTCAAATAATAATACATTAGACATTAGATTTGTTCCTCCAGGAAAAGTATTTGCTATTGTCCTATATTTAATATGCATTTCTACTTGTTATAATATTAGCTGGCTGATTTTCTCCATTTTTTTCCCACAGGGAAAGGATAATTACGATGAATCTTGAAGATTAAATAAAACCTAACCAAGGGAGAAGAGAAGTGGGGACACTTCAGTGCACAGAAGAGTCTGTGAAAAAGTCAGGAAATCAGGAAAAAAAAAACTGTTCAGTAATGGTGATTTATTTACTGTGGCTGGAAAGAATAAGAGGGAAAACTAAAAAGGTAGTTTAAGGGCAGATTTTAAGAAGAGATATAGTTCATTCCAAAGAATGTACATTTTATCTTTTATGTGGTAGGTAACCACTGAAATTTTAAGCAAAGGAGTAAGACACAGCTGTTTTTTCAGAGTGTCTACTATGAGCCAGGCACTGTGCTAGATACACATCACTTGCTAAGTCCACACCAAAACTCTTTGAGGTAAGCACTCTTAACATAATTTTATTTATCAACAAATATAGAAACAAAACGTGAAAAAAATTATCTAAGTATACATAACTAGTGAGTAGCAGAGCCAAGATTTGAATCCAGGTATGTGTTTCCAAAGAATGTCCATCATCTCATGCTTCTTTCTGAACGTGACATGATTACTTTGTGTTTTAAAAGTTAATTCTAGATTTAGTGTAGAAGACACTTTCTTTTTTTTATTATGTTCAGTTAGCCACTATATAGCACATCAGTAGTTTTTGATGTAGTGTTCAATGATTCATTAGTTGCATATAACACCCAGTGTTCATCACAACACGTGCCCTCCTTAATACCCAAAGGAAGCCATCATTGAGGAAGGAAAGCTAAATGTGAACCTCTTTTTATTAGCCCAACGGGAGAGATCAGGGCCTGAACTAGGGCAGCAATCAAAGCAATGGGAAGGAGAGGGTGAATAGACAAAACTTGGTTAGCAAATATGCTGTGATAAATAAGAGAGAGCAATATAAGATACCTCTGGGTTGTCTAGTCTGGACCCTCAAAATTAGAGCAAATTCCTTTCTGGCTATATTTTAAACATGTTCTCCTTGAGGCCTTTAGTTACAAATGTGCGTTAGATAACTTGGGAATAGAAGAGGGGAGCATTAGAGGAAGATTGAGGCATATGCTTTTAAGAAGTTCCACATGCAAAGTAAATTATGTAGTATTTTCAATAGATAACAGCTTATTCTTAATTAACCTACAAATGAAGCATTCCACATGTTTTCCCTTGAAGCTCACTTTCATCTTGGACAAAACAGAGTCATCATCCAGGCTGAGAACAAAAACCAAGAACCAAAGAGACTCAACACATTTGTAAGCAATCAATTACTCTAAGGTTGAGAGCACCTTTCAAAGACCGGAGACAAAACCAAAGTCTAGGATTCAGGCCAAGAGACAGGCAAAGCAGTTGTCAAATACAAACAGAAGCCACCACAGGGATCAGAGACACTAGACAACACAGAGGTTGGTGACGAAATCGATTCTGGGGCAGGAATTCTGCCTCCTTATATGGAAGGCCAGCCATTAATTTGACGGTGGGTCTACGTGACGGGTGGAATGTTCTAGTGTTCGCTTCTCGTCAACAGAGATAAACAAGAGGACTGGAGGCCTGCAGTTAGCTGTTCACTCTCTTGGCACATTCTTTATTTCAATTATTCTTACCTTCACTCTTCAAAATAGGTGAAGTTATTTTTACCCATTATTTCTGGATAGAGAAAAAGAAAAACAGGAATTTTGTGGCTTTCAGATATTCTCTTATCTCCCCCAAACTTTCCGTTGCTATTCTAGTCAAACATGGTGAAAAATTCGGTGGGTTTGGATTAAATCAGTAAAATCCATATGTTTTCCACTCCTCTTATCTTTTATACTCTGTCTTAAAACCTTCAGCTTGCATTAGCTCTAAAACCAGATTGTATTCTAGCCTGTCTAGTGTTTTTTTCCTTTAAATCTGTCTGTTAATTCAGTATTTACAAATGATCCATTGTATAGGTAGAACATGTTCCCATGTTAAGAATTGAATAAGATACTTCCTAGAATGTTTTTTGGCACAATTTTGACGAGAATGATTATAATTCATACTATCTATGGGGATAGTTAAAGGTGTCAAAACGGAGGGGAAGAAGCACAAAATATCCCTCACTCAGTGGTTTTTAAATTCAGAAATCTAGAAATCTAGGCTCAACTATAAACTTCTAGAAGAGTCTAGATTATTGCTTCCTTAATAAATTCACCAGTTAATGACACGTGCTATATGCCAGAAACCATACCAGGTGACAAGGAAGCAGAGATGAATAAGACAGAGTTCTCAATTACTGAGAGGCTCAGAGTGCTCTTGGAAAGAAAAGAGCAAAAAAGAATTATAGTGAAATAGACTAAGCATTATAAGAGAGGGGTAGAGGAGAGACAACTAAGATTGTGTGATAATTTTTTTAAAGATTTTATTTATTTGAGAGAGAGAGAATGAGAGATAGAGAGCACAAGAGGGAAGAGGGTCAGAGGGAGAAGCGGACTCCCTGCTGAGCAGGGAGCCCAATGTGGGACTCGATCCCGGGACTCCAGGATCATGACCTGAGCTGAAGGCAGTCGCTTAACCAACTGAGCCACCCAGGCACCCAAGATTGTGTGATAATTGACCTCCCCAGTGGCTCTCTCCAGGTCTCTGGTAAAAAGCCAAATGGGACCAGTGGCCCTTCGTCTTCCTAATGGGAGAAGTTGTATGGTGCCAACTTTCTAAAAGGTCATCAGGTGCTATCAACACCTTACATAATTCCCCTGGGCATACAAGTTACATCAAGTTTATCTCCTTTAGCAAATTCGCTCTATTATCACTAACTTATTTGGGTGCTATCTACTCCCTTCCAAAGTTCCTAATAAAAAGGCAGCAGTGAAGGCAAACTATACCTGCCTCTCCTTGAGATGCTACAAGGTTAAGATATCCTGTTGCTTCTCCTTCTTGCGCTTGTGGAATTCATGGGGCTTATCTCAGCTCAACAGAGAAGAACAGTGCGCTATGAGAACTCAAGAGATGGGAGTAGTAATGCTATGGCTCTAGAGAAATGATGGTTGCACAACAAAATGTGGATTAAATTCAAAGTAACCCAAGTAACCTTCTGAACTGCTGTATCATTGATTAATTGTAAGCTCTATAACTCACAAATAAATGTAAATTCTGGCATTATTGTGTTCCAAAAGGGCTAGAATAAGTCTGTCCTACTAATTACTAATATTGTTTACTCACATCAATATCGTTTTACTTTAGCTGTTATTGTCCAAAAATTGTGATTTCTTTTTCTTTTCCATTTTAGGAGGTTGTGATAGAGACTGACTACATACCCACCAACCTTAGGCCCTCGCCCTGGGCATCAGCAAGACTACATTCCCCAGGTCCTCCGACAGTGAGTAGCAAATATAGAACCTTCTATGAATGTCCATACAGTCAGTATTTGGCTGGGTATTTACTCCTCAGTAGCTATTTTACTTGAATTTGGTATTTTGCCTTGAATTGCAACTTGATATTTTTACCTTAAATTATTAGGGCCACAAAATTGAGTTCTGTCCAGTGAGCAGAAGGGATAGGCACAGTTCCAGGGCTGGCAATTGTCTGAGAGACAATCAGTGTATCTCCGTATACACTGATAGAAGCAAAGGATTCTGACATTGCAAAGCTACATGCAAGAATGCAAGAATCACCAGACCCAGTAGAGTCCTGCTACCCACACCAGCATTTGTGTGTGTGAAAAATAAAAGCCTCTGAGATTTGTGGATTATTTGTTAGAGAAACAAGGGAGTTTTACCCTGATGAATGCAAAGACGCTGATATCCATATAGTATTCTCTTCAAAACACTATGCATAGTGTTTTCTTCAAAAAGAAACAATTCCTTATTTCATTTCTAAAGATATTTGGAGACATCCTGGAAAAAAACCAGGGCAATTTCTCTGTCACAACTCAGCATTATTTCACTCCCACATTAGGCAGAGGTTATCTCCCTGACCTTGTGATTTTCTGTGAGATAGAGCTGCCTGGAACAGAGGATGTACACTATGGATGAGAACAATATGTGAAAAGCTTATTTCAGATGTAACTTAGAATAGAAAATGCCAAAAACAACACAAAAAGGGAGGTGAGGGCTAAGAAGCAGGAAAAGAATAAGTGATGGAAAATTTTGCAGCTGATAAAAACATTAAGTGAAAATAAGTTGGCCATGCAATGTGTATTTTCCACTCACTCACTTTGACTCAGTTTAGGCTACATACCGTGTTGTTATAAATACTTGGAGGTTTAAATGGGCCAATCACCAAGTAAAAGACAGAATTCCAAGAATATGTGGTGTGCAGCCATGGAAAGCATGTCTGTGGTTAAGCTGGGATTCAGACAGGAAATGTGAATTCAGGGCATCCAGGAAAACTAGAGGGGTGAACTCACAGGGGCCAATTTTCCTGAGAGACCAAAGAAGTACCAATGAAAGAATTCATCCTAAAAGATGATGTACAAACTTGGCCTAAAAATAGTGGGAGGGGGTGGAGGAAATGAACTACTTTACATAGGGTAGGAGGCTGAGACTCATATAGCCCTTTGATGCAGGTCCAAAATCTGAGGGAGAAGAGAGAGTAATAAAAGAGTAATAAATACAAAAAGGACAAATTCCTTGAACATTCTGTAAATCTTCGAGAACACATAGGAACAGGGTATCAGTCAAGTGATGGTGAAACCCTATTCCCATTTGGAGTTAGGATTAGAGCCCTGACATGACAGACACACTGGATTGAGAACGAGACCACTCTAAATCAAGAAAGGTGAAGAACTAGAAAGAGCATGTGCTACCCCAGTAGATATCACCCCCTTTGTAAGCAGGCACTTATGTCAGCCTAATATTTTCTGTGGGTGCGGGGGTCTTGAAAGGGTCTCTTTGAAGGGGAATAATGTCCTTTCAACCCACCCAGGTTCTGATTATTTGAGAAATAACATAAAAAGATTAAGGTGGAGACCAAGATATTACTGATACAGTTAGGTCAGAGAACAGAGCCTTGGGAGAGAGCCAAATGGGTCTGCTAATTTAACTTCAGAATTAGACCAACTTGCTACCCAGTTGCAGACAGTGTCAGACAGAAGCACAATTTCTATACAATGGATGGCCTATGTGGGGAACAAATGTCCAGGTGTCTTTTCTCAGTTAGGACAAATGTGAAGAGTCAATTCAGCTCAGAGCTCCTGGCTTATGACTGGGCCTAATAGTGTTGAAGTGTCTGCTCATAAGGAGCTGGGTTCTATCAAACCACCAAACCATAAAATCAGGTGGGCCCACAGCAATCCACTGAGATATGGAAATGGTAAATCCAGGGCTAAACATGAGTAGGTCTTATATGTGCCCTATGGCTGTTTAGGGCTCTCTTATGACTCATGATGGAGGATGAAAAGCACCAAGTTTGTGTTGGGATGGTATGTAGGTACAGGCTAAAGATGAACTGCTACTGGAATACATTTCTTCTAAGGAGTGGGCTTAAAAGAGAGTAAAGAGGGATAATCCTCCCAGTGGCAGAGTTTGCAGCGATGCACCTGATCATCTACTTCATGTGGAAAGAAAAGTGACCTGAGGTAGAATAGACATTGACTTATGGACAGTAGAGAATGGTTTGGCTAGTGGATTGGGGCCTAGAAGGAGAAAGATTAGAAAATTGAGAATAAGAAAGTCTAGGGGAGATGCATATGGGTAGACCTACCAGAGTGTTCAAAAGCATGAATGTCTTTGTACCACATGGTCACAATCAGCAGAGATTACTGCCCACACAAAAAGCATAAAGAACCAAGTAGACAGAATAAGTGTACCAGTTGGCTTCAGGCAGCGCATCAACAGAATAGCAATGGTGGCAGAAACGGATATACACTGGCCCAAAATAATGGACTCCCACTCATGAAGGCTGATCTAATCACTGTCCTTGCCAAAGTCCAACCATCAAGGAAAAGAGACCAGTACTGAGCAAATGATATGGTGTCCTATCTCAAAGATGCCAACCAACCATTTCATGGCAAGTTGATCACATTGGACTCCTTTCACCCTGAAAGAAGTGATTAATCTTACTTGAATCAACATGTATCATCTGCGTTATAGGTTTGTCTTTCCTGCCAAGAGCGTCTTAGCCAGCCCGACTCTAGGAGGGCTTAAATTTTTGCCTGCAGTTTTTGATTCACCAGTACAGGATCCTGTATCATATCAAACCAAGGAACATACTTCACAGCAAAGCTGGTATAGCAGTGGGCATGTGGTTATGGGATCCATGAGTCATAGTCACATGCCATAATACCCAGATGCTGCCAGCCTGATGGAACAATGGAATCATCTTGTGATGGCACAGTTGAGGCATCATCTTGAGATAATATCCTTTAAGGAAATTATGTCATCTTCTAGAATAAAAAATACACAATTAATGACCATTATGTGGTACTATGCCCACGATACATAGAATACATGGGCCTGCGAACCAAAGGGTCAGAGTAGGAGTGGCCACATTTACTATCATTCTCAGTGACTTTGATCCCGGAAGATGAATGCGTCCATCAAGGGTCAAAACAGAGTCATATTAAATTTGAAATCACAGGCACTTATTGCTTTCCTTGAGCTCCTTGTACCAAAAACCACCAAGCAAAGAAAGGAGTCACCATCCTAGCAGAGGTAATTGATCTTGATTATTAAGAAAACATAGGGCTGCTGTTATAGATGAAGGATAAGGAAGAATATTTGGGGTACTCAGATGATCCCATGGGATACCTCCTGACACTTGAACAGTACACTGAGAAGGGCAGCAGCCCAGCCTTGGATGGGCATGGTGACCAGGGAATCAGACCACCGAAAAATGAAAATCTGAATCACCCCACTGCATAAGCCACTAATACCAGCAAAAGTGCTGGCCCAGGGTGGAAGGAATCTAGAATGGGTAATAGAAGAGAAAAATAATGAAGATCAGCTGTGGCCTCCAGACCAAATGTAGTGATAGTGTTGGTGGAGTACTTCAACCCACTGACTTTCCTCTAACAAATTCTCCCCAGGGAAGAGTCCTTCCAGAACCTTATAGCAGCTGTTTATGGATACAGCTGAACACACTATATGAAGCAATTATACCTGGGTGGTGCAAGGGATGGACCTTAATAGATAAGCCCTACTGAACTGTAGGACACAATCCACCTTTGGAACTGTAGTGTTGTCTCTCCCAGCAGCTGAGTTGAGGCTACTGACAGCTCATTGCTGAGTTTCTCCCCAGCAATTTCCCTTGTCCTAAGAAAGCTGCCTCACCAGGTTTACATCCCCTCTTGGGAGCAGCCTAGAGCCAATGACTAGTCAGTGCGAGGTCCAAAAATCTGGCCGCCTTGCTTCAACTAGGTCAAATACGAAGGGCTATTCCACCTCTAAAATTCTGGTTAGAATCATCTGAGAACTCTGATGCAGCTACATCATATATTTGTTTAAGATTTATAGTCCATCTACTTCCAAAAAAGGAGTTGTATCAGATTATAAAATTAGCATATTATATAAAAGAATAAATTACAATAAAATAAGGAAAAACTAAAGGATATATTTCTCATTGTTTACAACGAAATTTATTAAGGTCCTTCTTCAAATAAAGGTATAGTGTAGCTGCTATGATCAACCAGGCACATATTATGCCATCAATATGATTATTTGATCTAGCAGATGGTGTGTGCATAAGCAAAATATGAAGATGAAAACCCCTCACAGTATTCATAGCTATAACGTGTATCATTTCTTTGATTCTAGAACAGCACTGTGAGATAGAAAGAGCTGTTACTATTCCTATATTATAGATAGTAAACCAAGGTTCAGTAAGGTACAGTGATTTATCCAACCCGTGGCAGAATTACTTTTTAATTTAAATCCAATTTTTTCTTTTACAGCATTATGATAAATGTTTGTTTGGATGATGGCATCATCCATATAGATGATGCATTTTCTTAGTCATCATCAAAAAGCCTCTTGGAAACGAAACATTGATTTTATATCATTTAACCATTTTGAGAATTTGCTTCATCTTGCTTGGTATCCTGCATTATTTTAAAAAATATTTTTTAAATATTCAATGTCTCTGAGTTACACTAAATACTATCTGCTAACTGAATCTTTCAAGCTTTATAACATTAGAATGACAACTTGGTTATTTGCTGACTCACACCCTAGGTATTTCCACTATTATGAAATTGCTACTTCATGGAAGGATGTTTGCTTAATAATAATCAACTGTAAAAATAAAGAGTGCAGAATTTTATTTTCAAAAGATTAGATTCTATGTGTAGGTTTTTGACAAAGAACCCTGAAGTGGCCAGTGAATCATCAAATGGAGAAAGTTCACTTGACTTCCCAAAAGAAGGAAAAGGAACAGAAAAGAAGGAAAGAAAAGAAACAGCAAGAGGAGTGCTTATTCTGGAACTGAACTAAGGAGAGATATAAAGGTATTTATCTGAGGTAAGGAGAGTTACCAGAGAGAGTAGCTGACCAGTGGGTCACTGTTGACAGGGAGATGAGAATACTTCCCTTGAATAATTGAGGGCACTTACTTGGAAGACAGGCTAAGGATCAGAACTGGAGAGTCAATGCAAAGAGGCCAAAAAAAAAAAAAAAAAGATTTAAAAAATACTGCTGAGCAGGACGGAGAACGAGACCCAGATTGTGGGAAACACCCGAAAGCCAGAAAGGGGACACGTGATGAGTTTTGTGAAGTGCTATCTCCTACCCAGGAGCCATCTTGAAATGTAAAGTTACAGACACAGAGCACTTCAAGCTTCCTTCTAACTCACTAGTCAGGGCTTTGTGGCGAAGTTTGTCAAAGTCTAGAACTTTTTTTACTAGTATGCCACTATTTGTAGTAACTATTGGTAATAGCAGCAATTGTCTGGTTGACTTGGTTTATCCAATCTTTTCCTTATAAAAAGCCATTTGTATTTGCAACATACCCCAAATGGTCCATCTGCTAGTCTTCTAGCTACCTGGATACTTCATTTCAGTCCAAAAAGATAATGAAATATCTCAATAAACCTTATAATTTCTTACCATGTACTTTTATTTCCCTAATAAAGTTTATTAATGTGCCAAATTCATTATTAGTCCCAGAATATTGTGTTAGGGGATTTGGGGGTAGCCCAAATTCATATGGAATAACTTCACTCTATTTGCCATCCAAATCTTACCTTTCCCTCAAAATCCAGCCATAACATCTTTCCAATAAAGCCCTATTGGAACAATAAAAATTGCAGTTATTTTCTCAATTCCTATATTGCTTTCCACCCCCCAGCTTCTCTAGGCAATTAACTCTACAGGGACTTATTTCTTGTCCCTTCTATTTTCAACTTAAGCTGGTATTTTTTCTGAGTTTCTATCTACTATGGAAGGTCCTAGAAGGAAAGGTCCGTGTGTTAATTTTTTTTTAATCTCCTAAGCATGTAGCATAAATTTTCAATAATAACTGCTTATAACTATATTTTACTTTGAAAATATTCCTGAGAAATCCTAGTTGTTTAATTGATATACCCATCCTTGCAGGGTAAAAATAAGGAAACATTTATAAAAGTAATTGTGAACTGTTGTTTTGTTTTATTTTTTTAAAGGAAAGGAAAAATTATAATTGTGATGGAGAACATTGGATGTTCAGCTGAATCTTTTCTCTCTTCCTGGGCAGTCAGGTATGCCATGCTCACTTCTTAAAGGGGGCTGTGAGCGGAGGTGATGTGTTCCACTGATACCCAAGGCCATAAGGCAGTGGGCGGGCCACCTCCACACTTTATTCCACTTCCTGCTAGCTGGGACCTAGATGCACACCCACCCAGCTTTAAGTATGCAGATGATGACAACGCCTCAGAGGAGGGCAGAGCTACCCTTGTAGCTTGGGTCCCTGAATGACTTTGGGAAGTAGGAGATATCTACTTGCCCTATTACTTGAGGGAGATGTTTCACCATTGCCTTTGGATTCTCTTTGTTATAACCTTTCATGTAGCTAACACTGTAATATATTTATTGTTACGGTATTTAAATGTCAGGTGAACAATGATATTTAAGTCCTTGGGCCTTCAGGTGGGGCATGGGGTGGTTAAAGTCCCAGAGCGGCCCTAGCACCCTTGAGAATGGATATCTTCAAGCATTTACCACAGTGATATGGACAAGTTTTATCTTTTTTTAAAGATATGCACAATGATTGATATGGTTAAAAAGGTATTAACTTAGAGTTTTCTGAACGTATCCCCAAAGTTATTAAGCTTCTTCTTTAAAATGACTCTCCATTTTTATACTTTATATTCCTACCTCACCCACCATCCTCAGTGACCCACATGTGGCCTCATGCCAGACACTGTAGATATTAAAACAAACAAAAATACTAGCTGAAATTTATTTCCCCCTTTTATCTTCATCCTTGTTTTGATTTTTTTCTCTTTTCTGTTAGCTTTAAGCAAAGGACAGATTTTTCTTTCACTAAAATTGGAAATTAGAAGACTCTCCACCACTCATTTCCTTTTCTAACAAGCTCCGTGGAAACTACCAAAGGGAGATTTTTGTGACTCCTCCTGTGGTCAGGATTCGGGCCCTTCCTTTCACATTCTTCCTGCTTTTTATGGTTCAGAGCCTTTTTCTATCGCCTGTGGTTTCTGTTTCTATCCCTGGGTATTTGTTCATCAAGTTTCTGAGGTGGGATGGTGTTATATTTCCACTAGGTTCTCTTTCAAAAATGAATCTTCTTGGCCTGAATTACTTTACTTTTCCATTTGTAAAAATGAACCCATGTTCCAGCCTCTATAACATAATTACAACAGAAAAAATTTCCAAAAATTACAGCAGTTCAAATTTATTCCAGGAAAATACCTGACTAAAATAACTACTCACATGCCCCAAAAGCTAAATCCATGCTTTTAGATGTATCATAAAAGAGATGTCACTGGGGCACCTGGGTGGCTCAGTCAGTTGAGCATCCGACTCTTGGATTCAGCTCAGGTCATGATCTCATGGGTCATGGGATCAATCCCGGCATCCCATCTGGCTCCACGCTCAGCAGAGCATCTGCTTGGGGATTCTCTCCCTCTGCCCCTCTCAACCACTCACTCTTTTTCTCTCTCTTCTCAAATAGATAAATAAATAAAATCTGAAAGGAAGGGAGGAAGGAAGAAAGAAGAAAGAAAGAGAGAAAGAAGAAAGAAAGAAAGAAAGAAAGAAAGAAAGAAAGAAAGAAAGAAAGAAAGAAAGAAAGAAAGAAAGAAAGAAAGAAAGAGAGAAAGAAAGAAAGAAAGAAAGAAAGAAAGAAAGAAAGAAAGAAAGAAAGAAAGAAAGAAAGAAAGAATCATTGACAAAATGGGGCATCTTCCTTTAATACCCTGGGGTCCGGACATGGAGAATATTTGCAAAAATCTCTGAGGAGTCCTGACCATCCAGAAAGATCATTACTCAGTCAACAAGGACCTTTAAATGTCTATTCCACTCCAGTAGAGTCTGGGAGGAAGTCATGAGATGAGAAAGCAATATAAGTGGGCTGTCTCCTAAGAACTCTCTCGTCTGCTCTGTGGGAGGGAAACAAAAACCCACACTATTTATCCTATTATCTGGAATCATAAAATGTCAGATCTAGTGTTGTCTAATTTGCTCTTCCTATTCATAGATTCCAAAGCCCCAGTGCAAAAAGATTAAGTGACCCATGTAACAAAGTCACAAAGTTAAAAACCCACAAGCAAATAGTGCACTAGAGCCCATCTCAGACCTGAGGGTTTTATGAACTGTCCCATGCTGACTACCTCACTAAAGCTGGTACCTACAATTGCAAATTCATGATATTTTAGTAATATTTCAATAATACAATGCCAGGCTGTTCTCTGTTTTGATTAAATGCATTGGAACAGGGTAGTTCCGCTGTACGGAACTATACATAAGTAACAAATCTATGGCTTATAAATCTTCTCAAGTTGAAAGAGAAAGTGCCAATAACACTGTACGAATATTTTGCTGAACAATAACTTGTGGAGCCTCTATTATGTGTCCAGCCAATGACTCTTCTGCACACTAGCACCAGGTAAATTATCTTATCTTGACTACATAATGACCACCAGCCAGATTGCTGATCCACCACCACTTAGATACTCCCCATTATCTCACAGCCTGATGGTGCAAATTTGGTGAGCTGTTATGCTCAAAGCTGTAAAACAGCAAAATTCCACTAGATACTTCCAAGAAAATTGCTGTCAGTAATTTGAATGTGTTACAATAGACTGAATAAATTGAGAAAAATTTCTCTTCTCTCATCTTTATTCACCTTCTATCATTTCTCACCTTTCTCTGCAACTGCCCTATCCTTAACCAATAAAGATCTTGATTCTTTAGATAAGAGTTTCCATTGTTCCACTGTTGAATTGTCCATCTCCAGGGCATAGAGTAATTATTTGTTTTTCAAAGTGATGTGTGTTGCCCACACCCAAAATAAATTGTCCAAACCCTCTTTTGTGACCCCTCTGTATCCAAAACACAAACTTATCATACCACTTACAGCATGTATTTGCATAATTTATTTAATCATTGGACTGTAATGTCTTTGAAGTCAAAATGTCTAATTTACTTTTGCATCTCTGTTCCCCGTTAGTCCTGACAAATACACATGTTTGCTAAATGAGTGAAAATATCATCAAATCTATCAATAGCTTCAAACAACAGTGTTCATTATCATACCCTGTTCATTATTTTACTCACTATGTAATATTATACATATTATTATTATATATATTATATATTATTAGCAGGGAATATAAGATTTAAGAGGGAAAACAGGAAACAGCCCCTAAGGGTAGGTGAAGGAGAAGAGAAATGGAAAGAACTTTCTGCTTTGATTACGAATTTTCTCCTTTGGTTCAGGAGCAGCTTTCCATAGAACAGAAAATAATGCATTCTTTACCTGGATAGTGTATGTTTTCTGGATGAAAGTCTTCTCTTAAGTTGCATTATTTCCATCACTTACAATAAACATTTGCCCTGTTCAGTAGGCAGTCTTTGTGTTTGATATCTCATTGTTCTTCATAATAATTACAGTGTATCTGATAAAAAGTCAGTATTTTCCTTAGGATAGATTAGAAGGTAAGGGCATAGGTGTCAGAATGAATACAGGAAGGTAAAGATGTTCCCTGTAAGAAAGGGGACAAATCTGTCATAACAGTTCCTCAAAGTAAGTGATAGCTGTAAATGCAGAAGAAACAAACAGGAGAAAGGAAAAAGAAGGGCCAGAAACAGGGAGAGGGCCAGAGGTGGTGGTGAGATCACAGGGCATTTTGGATATTTATTGTTTCATCTGAGGTTGACTTATTATGATAAAAAACCCCTTCATTTTACCCCAATTCCGCAGACACAAATACACACATTTTGTTTTTTTCCTCAGTAACATTGGCTTACTTACCTAAAAAGTGCTTTGTGTGAATGAAGACATTTTTTGTTGTTGCTACTAATAAAGTTAAGGAGGAGTCTGTACTTGTCTGTGGGGAGGGCTAAAGAATAAGCAAAGCCTGTAACTAAAGAAACAGGAAGCTCTGGGAACTATGAAATTTAAGATCTCCAACTCCCCTTCAGCCCCAGAATGGACGGGAAAATCAGTATGGTTTTTGGATTACACAGGCTACGAAATTCGAGTTTCAGAGACATTATTACTGAGAACTTGAGAGGGAAAGAAAGGCCCAAAATAAGTGTGATTTGCACGTGGTTTCTGAGAATGAACTCTCTCATATAAACTGCCAAAAGATGGTTTCACGGAAATATAGAGATGGACGCATAGAAATCTTACTAAACGAGACTTGGAACTAGACTTGATTTGAGATAACAAACCTGTACCCATCCTCACATTGAAAGGTAATGAGAAAAAAGTTGAAGTTTTTGGTTGATTTACAGGAAACTTTCAAGTGATGAGCTACAGAGATTAGACCTCAAATCCATTTACTACAAAAGGATGCGTTTGCTTCTATGAGTGATCGTAGAGTGGTAGAAGTGGAAATGAAACCTTAACAGTGATGGTGTGTTTCTCCAGTGTGTATTTTGAAGTACAGATTTCCTGGGAGTGTTTGCCATAATATTCCTTGAAAGGACACAATTTTTACTTGTTGTTGGCATCAAAGCATTACTTTTGATTTCACAGAGCCCTGTGGTTCCTTGTGGTGATTTCAGATCTCCAAAATTTAATCTAGAGGTTTAACATATCAATCCACCCAAGGAGTCCTTTCCACTTTGCAAAAAATGAAAAACCTGTTTATTCTATTATTTTGGCGATTTTCTTCATATTATCAACAGTGATTGTGATGATTAGTTTTACGTGCCGTCTTGGCTATGCGTTACCCAGTTGCTCAAATAGTAATTTGGGTGTTGCTGTGAAAGATATTCTGTAGATATGATTTACATCTATAATTCAGCTGACTTTAAGTAAAGGAGATTATCCTTAGAAATGTGAATGGTCGGAGCGCCTGGGTGGCTCAGTCATTAAGCGTCTGCCTTTGGCTCAGGTCATGATCCCGAGGTCCTGGGATCAAGCCCCATGTCGGGCTCCCTGCTCTGCAGGAAGCCTGCTTCTCCCTCTCCCACTCCCCCTGTTTGTGTTCCCTCTCTCACTGTGTTTCTCTCTGTCAAATAAATAAATAAAATCTTAAAAAAAAATGTGAATGATCTTCCATCAGTTGAAAGGCCTGAAGAGCAATATCATAAATTCCCTGAGGGAGATGAAATTCTGCCTCAAGACTGCAGCATTAGCTTCAAGCCTACCAGCCTGCCCTACATATTCGCCCTTGCCAGCCCCCACAATTACAGGAGGCAATTCCTTGAAATCTATCTACCTATCTATCTATCATCTACCTATTTCTATCTATATAGACAGATACAGATATAGATAATGATAGATAAATAGATTGCACCATGGTATTGGCAACAGAATTACTTAATACTGACAAGAATAGATACGAGAGAGAAGGTTAACTTAGCAAAAAAAAGTAATTGCTGATTTTTTTATATAGTAGATACATAAGAATATCTTCTTGAGCTGAGAAATTAGATAAACGCCCATTTAAAAAAAAGTCAAGCAATATGAAAGATTGTTAAAAATAATTTGATTATTGCCCAGCCTGCATTTTAAGATTGAATGGAGCAATAATCGTCTTGGAGGAAAATATGCTACTTCATTTAGTACTAAAATACAGGTCTTATCCCCCTTTCCCTTTCCCTTTCCTTACTTTCTGGAAGGTAAGGAACATGTCTTAGAATGCCTTGTTCATGATAGGTATACAGTAAATGCTTACTGAATAAATTAGCATCTTGAATGCTAGTCATTCAACACATATTGCCCGTGTTCCAGCACTGTGCTGAGTGTGGGGGCTACAGTGGTAAACACACACAGTCTTCCCTTCATGGAAGCATGTCGTGGTTTATCTGACCTAAGGTCTGATAAAGGCATGAGAGATATGCTGGAGAAAAAGAGATTATCCTGATTTATGTCAAACTCAGAAAGTTAGCAGTTTTTTTTTCCCCTCAGAACATTTTGTTTGGCTTCCTAATTATTATATATTTAAACCATTTTGTGGAGACAATCTGGAGGCTAAGGGCATCAGTGGAGTTGTCAGAGAGACCCAAGCCTGTATGTGACCTTGGACAAGTTGCTTAACATCCCTGAGCTTCGGGATTCCCAACTATAAAATGAGAACAATACCTATGGGTGTGTGTGTATGTGTTTGTGTGTGTGTGTGTGTGTGTGTGTAATGAAGTACTGTCAGGAAATCTTGCAGCTCAGTGCCTAGCATGTGGAAAGTCAGTAATAAATGGTAGCTGGATTTGACATACTTTACACTTTAAAACTATAGTCTCTGGGGTGACAAGTTCCTTAAGCAAAGTAACCACTACACTAAATAATACTTCCTCATATCTGTCAAAGCATACATTCATCAGGGCTCAGAGGAGCTTCCCTTCTTTTAGGATGATTTTGAGGGTGTGCTCAAAACATTTGTTTATCCAAGGGGAAATCCCCAACATGTGATGGTAAGGCTATAAAGAGGAATTTCCATGAAAAAAAAAGAGATTTGTATTTTTAGATATAATTTTATACATAACAAATATAAATAATAAGTATGTATAGACTATAATATCTACACACACTCATGAAAGTCACAGACTATTAGATGTAGACGTATTGGAGATCATCTAGATCTCACTTTATAAAAGTTTAGAAAAGCAAAATAACTTCTCCAAGGGCACTGAGTTAGTGGCAGAGTGAGGACCACCTATCAGTTCAAAGATATGATCTCTCTATTACCTATGATTTATCTCCGTACTTTAGAATTATTGTTTTTCAAAGAGATAAATGCTATTCCCCCCAAAATCCTAAGACTTAACATAACTCATAACTTTTTTTTTTTTTAAGAGAGAGAGAGCCCTCACAAGTGAGGTGCAGGGGAGAGGGAGAAAGAGAGAATCTTTTTTTTTTCAAGATTTTATTTATTTATTTGAGAGAGAGAGAATGAGAGATAGAGAGCACGAGAGGGAAGAGGGTCAGAGGGAGAAGCAGACTCCCTGCTGAGCAGGGAGCCCGATGTGGGACTTGATCCCAGGACTCCAGGATCATGACCTGAGCCGAAGGCAGTCGCTTAACCAACTGAGAAATTTCTCTCTGAGAAAGCAGAAGTTTCTCTCTGAGAAAGAGAGAATCTTAAGCAGGCTCCACACTCAGTGTGGAGCCCAACTCAGGGCTCAATCTCACGACCCTGAGATCATGACCTGAGCAGAAACCAAGAGTCAGATGCTTAACTGATTGAGCCGTGCAGGTGCCTCCATAATTCATAACTTTTTAATTAAAAGTCTCTGGTCACTACATGGGAGCCACAAGGGAATTATAACTGAGTGGCCAGTCTGGCTGCCATTCCCATATGCCAGGCACTATATTAAATACTTGGCTTATGCTTTCTTGTTTAATCCTCACCCACAACTGGTTAAGATATATTCCTTTATTTTCAAAATTATCCATATGGGTTAACTGGGGCTCAGTGAGGTTAGATCATTTGTATAAGTCCACCCCACTACCAAGTAGGAAGGCAAGATTTGAAGCTATTCAGCCTGATGCCAGAGGCACAGAAATATGGGAGATTCTTGGCACTACAATTTACTAAATCCTTCTCTTTTATCTTATTTTCCAGTGTTCAGGCTTCCCTGCCCAATCCATGATAAACTATGCTGAGTGCTTGACTAGAGATTACAGTCTCACAAGTCAGAAGAAACCAGTCCAGGGTTTTGTACTGATGAGCTAAGGAATAGGAGGGATCAGCCTGGACTTTTTGCTCCTGCAGGTGATGTCACAGGACTGCAGCTTCTTTAGGGTGTGAACGGGATGGACCAAGAGGAGGGCCTGGTGTCCTGAGGACCTAAACAAAATAAAAATCTTCCTGGGCAGCTTTTCAAATTACTAAGAAAATTACATTACTCAAATATCTCTAAAAGCCCACTGCCTTTAACAATTCTCTTTGCTAATCTGATATGCTACATTCAAACAGAAAATGAATAAAGAGCTTAATGAAATAGTCTTTTCTTCATCGAAGTTATAGCAAAGTACATTGATGTCCCCTGAGGCAGCAGATGAACTTCAATACCTTTTATATAGTGGAACTGGTTTCGTTTGCCTTTATTTATTTAATGTGTTTATTATGCCTATTAAATAAGAATGTTTTGGACATGGATGTGAAAAACATAAAATGTTATACAAATACCTGATACTGTCATTAGTAAATAGTAGTATTTGGAAGGACTTTTATGACTTGTTTATCACACATAGCTTACTGAGGTAGAGGTGTCTCAGTCCTACATTGAGGGAATGTCACAAACCGCTGAGGACATTCTTGTCATCAGTGTTAAAGGAAAGCCCTTCTTGTCCGTGACAGGTGACAGACTCCAAACAGCAGAGCTGAGAGGAACTTTTAAAGATGATCCATCCAAACCCACCTAAGGAACCAGAGTCTTAGGAGAGATGCGGGGACTTGCTCAAACCCACCCAGTTTACCCAAAGCAAAAGGGATTAGAACTCAGCTCTCTGGGATTTCAGTCCAGGGCACTCCTGTTGTTTTATTCTTTTCTACATTTTCATTATTAAAATCTAATCTTCTTTTAAAACAATCTAAAAGGGAGAAATGTGTGTGACTAATCCAGTGGCCTCTTAATGGCCAGACAGCATTTTCCGAAAATTTCACAGTATAACTCAGATGAAAACAAAATGACATCAGGGCAGCTATGGGACATGGCCTTGTCACCCCACGATGACAGCCATCACCTTGCCACTAAATGACATAACCACAAACACTATGACTCTTTTCCTTCTTTCTGTGGTTATTGAAGAGGTGACAAAGCATCAGCCCTTAAGAAACTCTTGGAAAAAGAAAGGAGACTAGATGAGGCATATTTTCCCTCAAGTTTGTTTAAAACCCAAGGATGGTGATTGGCATTTGAAGAGTATTAACTACCACTCTTTCCTTCTCAAACACTCTATTTTACTCCCACCTACTCAACACTTTTTATAAATAAGACCACTTAGTCACAGAATAAAAGGAAGTAACCAAGACTGATGGTTGCTTAATTATTTCATGTGTTAAAAAGCTTTAAGCTTTCAATACAAATGCCAAGAAGATTAGTATTGTACATACATTCTTGGAGTTAGAAGATATAGTAAGAGGTTCTCTCATTCAGTCTTGCACCTGAAGAAAAGCTTCTGTATGTAAGATCCTGCACAGAAAGCCATCTCTGGCAGTTCCCAGAACCGATCTAGTAAGGAAGATTTCCTTACTGGAGGATGGGGACCAAGGGTCAGAAGTCCTCCTCATTTATGCATGATAGTAGTTATTTAGTTGAACGAAACTTGCTGCTTATATCCACTCTGACATGAGTACCTTTCATCTTTCCTTCTGAGCACAGTACCTCATACTGACTCGACTTACTATTTATTTATTTATTTATTTATTACCCCGGCTCTGATACTAGCCCTCCACTAACTAGATACACTAATGGATCTCCACTAGCTCCCTATCTTCCTGGATTTCTGTTTGTTGACTGCTATTTCAATCTCTCTTGATAGTTAGCCCCAGGTAAACACCATTCTACTCTCTGCTTCTGAGTCCCGTGTGATTTTTTTTTTTGATGTTCCTCATTTTTAGAAATGCTATACTTCTCTTCTGCAAAGCCAAATCTATCATTCAAAGCCCATTTCCAGTCTTACTGCAACAAAAAAAAAAAATTGGGGTGTTTGGTATAGCATATCTGAATGTTATAATAGTTATAATATATATTATAAGTAATATCTTACCTTTCTCTAGTCCCCGAAGCGTACAACACAATTGTTGCTAATAACATTGTAGTTACATAACACATTTTATTTCAGTATGAAATTGTATTTAAATATTCAGAATATTTTAAAATAGGAGTTATATGGAATTTTTATAAAATACATTACAAAGCATTGACCTATAAGTTTTACTCATATATAGATGGAAAGATAGATAATTTACAAATTATCAAAGCTGTAGGAAAATTTTAGACTCAAGTTTTCAATCAGTTTCCAAAATAAATTATATTCTGTTGTGGGTGTCTATCTAGAAAATATATACTAAATAGACTAAAGACAACCCAAGAACAGCAAAATTTAAACCTTATAATGTAAGCAGATTTTGGATGAACTGCTTTAGGTTATACCCTGTCTTAAGAGATTATGATGATTATTCCAATATGTGGTATTCTGATTTTCTTGTACATTAAAAAATGTATTTATCATCTTATGACCAACTTGCTACAAACTATGTTTATTTAGTATTTTTTACATATATGAACAGTTAAAATTTGGTTTTGATGGATTAACAGGGAAGAACTTCCATTATAACACAAAATAAAATGAAATGGACAGATTGGATCTCTTGGATCTTTCTAGCTTTACAATTGTAGTATCTTATGAAATATTAAATCATCTGCTACCAACAGATTCTTGAGATAAATTTCACCTCAATAATATGTAGACCATAAGCAAAGAAATGGAGCTGAATAATGTTTTCAGATGGTTTTTAACTTTATTCTGAGACCCCAGTCTTTGAAGACTAGATTGAGTCTGGGTTTCACCATTAATTAGTTATGTGAACTAGGACAAGTCATTTCACCTCTCTGACTTCATTTCCTCATTTATAACATAGGGATAATAAAAATAATTACCCTTTCTTCCTTAAGGTAATACAAAAATCATATAAGATAACATATATTAAAGTGCTATGCAAATGATAAGTTGTATATAAAATTTAATTATTGCTTTATAAATAAACATAACTATCTAAAAACTATTTCAATTTTCATTATATTCATTCAACTTGAAATAGCTAAAATTTTGCATTAGTATCAGATCACTTCTTCCTGCCTTGGTTACTAGTGAATGGCCAAGCCTGTTGTTGTAAATAAATGGGCACTAGGATGTTTCTAAAAAATACATGTGGCTCAAGAATAGACTTCTTCCGCTTTGTGGTCTCACATGTCTGACCACAGCAACTATTTTTAAGTACAGCCTATGCTTTTTAGTGACATCTAACTCCATACATAAGAGTCATCATCCTTAGCAAGACGTATAGATGTATGACGTGTTCAATTACAATGTACTTCTTTTTTTGTTCTTTTTTCCTTTATCTTTTTAACATGTGTTTCTACTTTGATAATTTCAAAAACATTCAGATCACTTGGCAACATTGAGACAGGCATTGACCACTAGTTCCTCAAGTCTGTAAAGTTGATTACGAAATGTGCTAGCCAACTGTTCTTGACCTAACAACTAATAAAAATGTTTCCAAAAAAAATTTATAAAATGACAACGAACTGCCATTATTTCCAACTCTTTTTTTAAAAAGTACTTAAGGCTGAATAGTATTTTAGTAAGCACTTGGAATTCCAACTTAGACTGTGTCTCTAAATGCTGATGCGTAATGAAGCATGCTTTTTACCACTTTAACTGCTTTCAGTCTTGATGGAGAAAACATGACAAAGACTCATGAATATGTGGTTCAGTTGGATTAACTAAAACATCATTAATATTATACAGTGTCATCGGTTTCTCTCTTTATATATATATATATATTCAGAAACTACAACTCCCAGAACACAGTAATACTATGAAAAGAGAAGTAGCATCCTAAAATGAGTGTACTACACAGTTAAACACTGACAGGAAGGATAGGACAAGGAGCTGTGGACACTAGCTGTCCATCCCACAGTGTGAGATCAGCTACCAAGGCCATTTCAACCTCAAAGATGGAACAGGGTGTGGTTGGGGTGGGGGTTTGTCAGCACATAAAGTCGGCCATGGACTCTATTTCTTCAACACCACACTCCCAACCACTATGGCCTGTTGGTAAATTTCTTTCAAATAAATATGGTGCAGTTCAAAAGAATTATGGCAGATTAAAACGTATCTTTTTTTAACCATAGATGTTCCCTCTAAAGAGAATAAATGCATCTTTTTTGAAGACCAAATAGAATATTAGAAAAATTAATCATAAAGAAAACCCTCGATAAATTCCCAAGGGGGAAATTACACAGACCACAATTCAATAAAAATTTGACATTAAAAATACACATTTGAAGAAAAAATAGTTTGTGATTATAATATCCTAAAAGAATCTCTTAAGTCAAAAGAGTTAAAATAAAGAACAATTCATAAAATAAAACATACAACTATTTCAACAGCAAACATGAGAATATTATGTATAAAATCACAAGTTCGTGCCTTGTTTTTAAAAAAAGGAAAATAAATGTCTTAAATATTTACATCACAAAAAGAATGAAGAAATAACCACAAGAGAAAGCAGTCATTCAATGAACAATGAAGTTATTCAATAAAGGAACTATTGGATTAAAAACCGAAATTAATAAATTACACATTGGTGAATCTAGGAATGGTTAATTGGAAGAAAATAAAATAAATAGGAAAACCTCTGTTAATTCTAATGAAACATAAAAAAGCAAATATATCTTGGGCGCCTGGGTGGCTCAGTTGGTTAAGCGACTGCCTTCGGCTCAGGTCATGATCCTGGAGTCCCGGGATCGAGTCCCGCATCGGGCTCCCTGCTCAGCGGGGAGTCTGCTTCTCCCTCTGACCCTCTTCCCTCTCGTGCTCTCTATCTCTCATTCTCTCTCTCTCTCAAATAAATAAATAAAAAATCTTTAAAAAAAAAAGCAATTATATCTTAAAGGAAATATAGTAAGAAGGAGATGATTCATTACCCATTCATTCGTTTGTTCAAAAATCTATGCAGCACGACGCATTAAATTCTAAGTGCTAGGGATATAATAAAAAAATGATCAGGAAAAGTTCTAACCTTAATGAGCCAATATTCTAACAGGAAGAGACAAATCATAATAACAATAGAGAGAAAGAGCGGGGTAAGAGAGAAAAGACAGAAAGAAGAAAAGAAAAAAGGGAAATCCATGGGTAATAAGTGCTAAAATAAAAAAAAAATAATGGGATTAAAGGCATAGAGGGGGAAAAAAGAAAAAAGAGAGGGAAAAATGGCATGGAGGATATGCGGATAGAGAGGTTTACAGAGTGTGTTCAGGCAAAGTCCCTGGATAAGACAATGGTAGAACCTGAAGGAAATGAAGAAATGAGCTTTGTGTATTTATGGGAAGAGCATTTTAGGGAGAGTGAACAGCAAGTACAAAGTACCCAACTGACCAAGTTGATGACAGGGTAGAAATATTACAAAATCTCCATCTGGTTCTTGGGAATCCAGGCGCTGAGGGAATGGGCCAGGTAGAGTCTGAAAAAGCAACATGTATGCCAGAGTTCCCCAGACCCAGCATGAGCAATACAGGAAGAACTGTATGGGGTCTCTAGGCAGCTGGGTTCAGGAAGCTTTAGAATGGCCCTGTCTTTGAATCAGAGGAACACAGAAATAGCTGGAGAGTTGGACTCAAAAGGGCTTAGAGCCAGAAATGAGATGAATTTAGCAGTTACTCGTCTGAACCAACAACTGAGGGTGAGGCAGGACCAAGGATGACTAGACCATCAGTGTGGTTCAACCACCAAGGACCAGAGGACAGTATGGAAGGACACCAAGATGGGCAGAGAATGACAACTTAGGACCAGGTGGTCTCTTCTGCTAGACACAGATAATAAGCCCAAAAGGGAGTCACTTATGCTAAGACTTCTGTCACCAAATCGAGACACAATTTCAGCTCTCCCAGAAATGGAATCTTAAACCACCTGATCAGCACTAGTTAGGTAATCTGCCTGATAGACTCCTGCCTATCCCTAAAGGAAAGTAACCTTGCAATAAGCAACCCACGTTTTGCCTAGTACAACTTCCTCATTCCTGCTCTCTTCTGCCTATAAAAGTCTTTCATTTTGTACAGCTCCTTGGAGCTCCTTTCTGATAGATTAGACACCTGATTCAAATCAGTTTTTGCTCAAATAAACTCTTAAAAATTTTAATGTGCCTCAGTTTATCTTTTAACACTTGCTACTCTGATACCACAATTTTATGGAAATTCCGGAACAACCAGAGATTTTGAAATTAAGTTAGAGAAGATGAGAAATTTTAATTTCTTGAATACATGAATTAATGGATTAAAGTCTATATTCACTCAACTGTTGAGAGCAACAAGAATGCAACAAGAATGCAAATATGTGTATTTCTACACAAATACAAAATACACATTTGGCATGAAACATATACCAAGACATCTTTTTTGCTCTATTTCTTTGGAATTAAGGTTATCTAAACTCTGGATGTATCATCCATCTTGTACAGACCAAATCCCTGACATGCTAGGTAAATCTTCTACTGTAATTTAGAAGATAAATTACAGCTATGAAACTGTTATAAAGGAGAGAGTGTTGTAGGAAGACAGCCAGGGAAATCTGACCTGGGTTAGAAGATCAGATAAAGCTCATCTAAGCAAGCAGCATTTTAAGTGAGTTATCTGCATGAGGAGGCCTCACCACAAGCCTGTCCAGTACGTTTTATCACACCTATTTTATGGGTGATGAAAAGGGTGATGATATTTGCCTGGGGGGAAGGTCAGGCATTGAGGCACTGAAGGGATGTCAGAGAATTTTATTTAACCTTATTTCTAATTGTTTACTTTTCATAAAGAGAATCATTTTGTGTATTATGGAATTAAAAATCCATTTTCACATAAGTTTAAGTAACTCATGCCTGAGATCACCTAGCAAATAATTGCCAATGCTAAGATTTCAACTCAGGTCTATCAGACCCCAATGCTCATAAGCGGTATGCTCTGGAAAACATCTAGACTTCCAGTAATAAGGCAATGAGTGTGTAAATAGTAGTAAAAAATATATGGAATAAGACACTTTAATTTGGATGTCTAAGCCGCAGTTTTGTTTTTTTTTTTGAGATTTTATTTGATTTGACAGAGAGAGACACAGTGAGAGAGGGAACACAAGCAGGGGGAGTGGGAGAGGGAGAAGCAGGCTTCCCGCCGAGTGGGGAGCCCGATGCGGGGCTCGATCCCAGGACCCTGGGATCATGAACTGAGCCAAAGGCAGACGCTTAACAACTGAGCCACCCAGGCACCCCAACAGATGCTTTTGATAAATAGAATAGGTCTACCACAGATCTACTAGCTTTTGGGACTTAAATTCTGCTCCAAAGGAAGTACCCGATGCCTTTTGCTCCTCCATATTTGTGTTCTCCATTTTTCTGCACAAAGGCTGTGACATTCGCCTGGATACTGGTACCCTAACTTAAAGATGAAGGAAAGATACAGAACTTAAACAAACAAATACCAGGGCAGGACCTGGATCCTTAGCCTCTAATGGAGGAACTCTCTCCCTGTTGTCAAATACACACACACACACACACACCACACATACACACACGCACATATTCACACACACACACACCACACATCACACATACACACACACATCATACACACACATCACACAAACACACATCACACATCACACACACATCACACATCACACACACACACATCACACACACACCACACATCACACATACACACACACATCACATACCACACATACACAC